>NW_004567145.1:3194346-3299837 GCF_000260355.1 Condylura cristata
AAGAAAGAAAGAAAGAAAGAAAGAAAGAAAGAAAGAAAGAAAGAAAGAAAGAAAGAAAGAAAGAAAGAAAGAAAGAAAGAAAGGTTAAGTGGTTCCAAGGGAACAGGAGAAGATTAGAGACTCAGACTTCAAAAAGTACAAATCAAGATAATGACTGCCATTTTCTCTGCTCAGGACTGGGACAGCCTCCTCATGTGGCCCTCACCCAAGTATCCTTCCATATACCTCTTCCAAATGTTTCTGTATGTCCCTCCTCCACACATCACCTTATGTACCTAGAAGCACGTCAAAACAAGACAAGCAGAAGAGTGGACACGCTTGCTTGGTGTATAGGCCCGTCTGGCCACTTAGTTCGGTTTCCAGTAGCTCTGGCTAGTTTCCAGTTTTCAAGTTTCTGGAAATCTGGAAGTCTGACTTTCTAGAAGTCTAATTCATGGAAAATTTAGTTTCTGGCCTTCTAGAAGTCTGATTCATGAAATATTGAGATCTGTAGGCCAAAGTGGCTATCTGCAAGTCAGGACAAGGAGAGTGTCACCTTTCCTCCACAGACATGTCTGTAACATGTCTGACTCATTAACATTATGATAATGACTTTCTGATTCATCTATATTGTTGAAAATAACAAAATGTCATCCATTGTCTTTAATTTTAACTTTTATTTTATCTATTTTTACATTATTCATTTTCCTTTCAGGTTTATCCACATAAAATTACCACCACCAAGATACCCTTGACCTGTCAACTTCTTGTACACTTCTGTCCCCTGTCTTGATCCCTCTCTGAAGGGCCTCCCCAGCCAAATGTCACTGATTTATAGTTTGCCTGCTAGTTTTGTATTTTTTCCCTTGCTTCCTTATATGCCTCCTATAAGTGAAAGCATCCAATTATTTTCTCCTTCCTTCTGATTTATTTCACTGAGCATAATCCCTTCCAGTTCCATCCATGATGCAAATGACAGGAGTTTATCTTTTTTTTTTTTATTGCTTAACAGTATTCTATATAATACATTGTTTTGATTGAGTTATCTGGGGCATTTAGGTCTCCATATCAGCTATTATGCTGATATGGAAACGTACTATTGCAACGAACAAGAGTACAGATTTCCTTTTGAATTAATATTTAGATGCCATTGGGTAGATTCCTTTTGAATTAATATTTAGATTCCCATTAGATGCCCATTGGGTAGATTCCTAGGAATGGAGTTTCTAGGTCAAGTTACTTTTAGTAACTTCATGCATTTTTATGGCTGAATGATTTTCTATTGTATATATATATATATATATATATATATATATAAACTACATTTTATCTATCCATTCATTTATGTTATTTCTAAGCCTTGTCTATTTTTTTTTTTTATGCTGCAATGAGATCAGAATGAAGACATCTCTTAAGGACAGTTATTTCATTTCCTTTGAAGTCACACCTAGAAACAGTATTGCTATATGATATGGCAGTTCTATTTTTATTTTTTGAGGTATCTCTATACTGCTTTCCAGAAAGGCTATACAAAATCACATTCCTAACTAGAATACATAGGGTTCCCTTTTCACAATATCTTCAGGAATTTTATAAGAAAGTTTTATATATTACTTTCTAATAGCATCTCTTCTAAAAGGTATATGGTGATAACTCATTGTGTTTTTGATTAGTAGACAATTATCAGTGATGTTGCACACTTATTCCTTACCTGTGTCTTCTTTTAAAAATGTCTTTCCAGGTCTTTTGCAATATTTATTAGGTTACTCAATTTTTTTTTACTACTGAATTACATGTATTTATTATATATTACTATTATTAACTCCATATTGGCATAGGGCTTGCAAATATTTTTGTTTTTTATTAAGTGTCTTCATTTTTTTTCTGAAAACCTTTTTAATTTAATGTAGCTCAACTTGAGTATTATTTGCTTTAGTTTTTTTTTTTAAGAATAAAATCATAAAAGAACTTGAAGTCATTTAAAGGTAGTTAATTAGATAGCTTCATGTCAAGGTCATTGTAAAGGTACAATGGCTTTAAAGTCATTCACTCTGAAAATCAAATGTAATTTAACTTTTAACATGTAAATAAAAAGGACTTTCCGTGAAGAATTTGTTGCAGGGTATTTTAAATTCAAATTCAGCTTAGCTATCTTAACACCAAAGATTAATTCTTCCTTTCTATTTCCTCTAAATGGTATTTCCAAGTATTTAAAAATTGTTGCTTTCAGAAGCTATTATTTTTCTTAGTATGACAAGCAGTTTTCAAAAATTTAAGTCCTATGCATTTATTTAAGTCAGCTCAATTGACATGACATACACATTCTTATATTTCTTCAAGATAATGGAATCTTGCTTCAGTCTTTGTTACTACAAGGAATCCTTTAGCACAAGAAATGCTATCATTTAAGATTGAGCCAAAATAGACATTTTCCTTGAAACTTATTTTCAGAAACTGTTCTTTGAATCAGAACACTCTGGAGTATTATGTCACTCCAAGCATTGGATACTTTAATTTAAATGTAAGTATGCATATATAAAATATCCTCATTAACCATCACCTACCTTGAAATTCCAGAGTAAAGATTATGTGTTGCTTATATAAAACACATTTATATGTTAAATATCTATAGCTCTTGGACTTTAATATTCCATTTTTATTCTATTGCCCTCAGACAATTTCTAAAATGATTTTGGAGATGGAGTAGTAAATGAAGTAGTAAGTCCTGAGAGAGAGCATAAAGAGCAGAGTGAAAGCAGTTCACTATGAAATGTTCCAAGTAGCCATTTGATTTTATACATCTGCTTCAAGGTAGGTTAAGATGGAACAAGGGAATGTGGGCTTTTCTCTCTCCAGTAATTAAATTTCAGGAGCTCTGAGTCTTATGGAATATAATCATATGGCAACTACATTGTTAATAAAAAAAAAACATGGAATAATTTTTGTGCTAGTGGAAAAGCTTTATGACCAATATGATAAGGATTTTTTCTTAATATTGCATCTATTTCTGAATAAAATACCTGTCACAAAATTGTTTTTATTATTTATTTAATTAGAAGTTTCATAATTTATTTATGTTAGTGTATGTTAATTTGCCCATAAGTAATAGATGTCTCCTAATTCTTACTTTTTAAATGGTTGAAGATAAGCAAACAAAAAAAATAGTGAAAAATGTGTTCTTAACATGAAATTTTGGTATATTTATTTTTTTCTGATTAAAGTATGAGGAAATTGCATGTGAATAATCCATGACCTGAGACATTTACTATGGTTTTTTATTCAGATTATTGAGTGGATTGCTGTGTTTCTTACAATAGCTTCTTTGAAGTATGGTTTTGCCTGTTTATTTAATAGCTCTCATCAGTCAAAAACTATAGAATAGACTAGTTCATTATAGCCTTAGCTGTTTTCTAAAATCAAATAGAAGCCCCTTTAATATTATAGTAAACTTTCTAATGTTTCATTAATAACACTAAGTTTTCTCAACAAGATATATAGATATAGATATAGATATAGAAATATAGAAATTGAAGAAGCTTATTTAGTAGGGAATGATTAACTTTGGTATAAGAAATTGTTTTTATTTATGAAACTGTACTGCTTGTAATATTTTAATTAAAATGCTTTGAAATGTAGGTAGCTTTGTGTATTTCTGAATATTAATATATGTATGTATGTATAAATACAAATCTACTTATATATATACGAATAAAATCATTGCTACATTTGAAGTGTAAATATAAATATAAGTATGTGAACATATAACTAAAATAAAAATGTTTAAAAATGTTTAAATATAAAAATATCCTGGGTAGAATTTGCTTCAGGCTAGACATACACACATTTATACCTGTGTGTAGCTGTGAAATATATCACTCAAATATTTTACTGGAGTCTTTCATATAAGATTTTTGTTAATCTTTGAATTAAATGCATTTCATTTTATTCAAATTATGTTTTAAACACATATAACAAATATAAGTCAAGACTTCATTCTATAATACTGACATGACTATTACATAATTTAAAAGAGATGGTTCTAGGAAATTGTGGGCATGCCTGTGGGGCTGTTAGAGGCTAAAGATCCTGAACCAGCCCCACTTTCTAAAACTAGGTTAGGGTAGAGGGAGGGAACCACAAACATGAAGTGATCAGTAGATTGTGGGAAAGCATATATCCAAAATGAAAGGTTGTTGTAGACCAGTGACTGCATCCCCTCTATTGGGCCTGAATAAAGGCAGAGGGAGAGCTCTGTGATCAAGGTTACCAGTGGGTCTCAGGAAAGCATGGGACTACCTGCAAAGCAGCTGGAGACCAGTGGATCCCAAAACTCCTTCTGGAAGTGAGTAAAGACTTAGGGAGAGCCCCACAAATAAAAGTGGGCAGCCAGTTCCAGAAAAGCACCTGTTGACTCATAGGACTTTTGGAGGCCAGTGACTACAACCACCCCTTCTGAAACCAACTAAAGACAAAAGGATGCCTCAGCAAACAAGGTAAAAAATGAGGTCCAGGACAGTACTCTCTGGGCAGCACACAGCCGTGGGAGGCTGCTAACCCCTCATGTACCCATGCAACTTATCTGGAACAGTGAGTAAAGCCAGCAAGGCAGAAGGAGGGTCCAGGCTCCATAGGGAGCATCAACTGCATGAGAGAGAGCTTTTAGGCCCACACAAATCTTTAGAGTCTACTTGAAATTCTCCCACATGCACAGATCATGCCTCGGCATTGTAGGTTAAGGGTTGCATGTAGGAGAAGGGACAAACAGCATTGGTGGTCTTCAGGGAGAGCACCCATCTACCCGCCCACAGTATCACTGGTCTCATGAAGTCAAGCATGATAACTCTGGACATTGGTGAGGCCACCAGTCCCTGATCTCCCAGTAAGAACACCCAAAGAAATACCCACCAGTATCAGTGGCACAGTAGTCTAACACATATAAGAAATTTGAAAACAAACAACAGGGAAAATAAGAGATACAATAACTAAACAAGCAAAACCTCTGGAGAAACACAAGCCACCAAAGAAAATCAGCCCACAAACTCAACAACAATGACATGGGGAAGAGGATTCATCAGAGACAGAGTGGGAGCAGACCAGGCAGCTCTACTGAAATACACTGCTGAAGGAAGCAGCAGGTAAGACAGAATAGGTCTGCTGCATCATATGTGTCACCTCCCTGGCCAGGGATCAAATTTGTGCTGCAGTGTCTGCAGATAGCTTCATGGGTCTGTGACTTAACCCTTTGTGCCACCAAGTAGGATCCAAAAATCAGTACTCCAATATATAAATATAAAATGAACCCCATAAAAGAAAAGGGAAGAGAACCACAAAGAAAAAAAATACATGTGAAACTTCAAGAATTATATGATGCCATGAGGTAAGGAAGTATATGAGTTATAGTAATCCCATAAGTTGAGGAGAGAAACAAAAGAACCAAAAAACTAGTGCAGGTAATAACTGAAGAGAACTTCCAAGCATGAAGAAGGAGATGAAATAGACATATAGAAAGCTAGAGAAGCAGAAAATTACCACAATGAAAGGAGAACTATAGCAAAATAAATAATAATAAAACCTCCAAGAAATCCATGATGAGGAAAACATAATGAAGCTGACATGGGAAAGAAATAGATGAACTATAAAGGAAAGCAAATCAGGCTGATATCAAACTTCTACAAAGAAACATGGGTAAGAAAAGAATGGAGAGAAATATTTAACAAACTCAAAATCAACAAGTGCCAATAAGCATAATTGCAAAGTTGTAATTCCTTGATGAAGGAAACATAAGGAAATTTTTCAGACAAACAGTCATCTCCAGAAATTTATTACTATATAACCCACACTCTAAAAAAATAAAATATAAGAAGTCCTAAGGCCAAAACCAACAGAGGAGTGAATATGAGGTACAGAATAAAGTAAGGAATAGAATCACAAAATAGAAAATATGGACGTCAGTGCATCAATATTAATTCTAAACACGAATGGACTAAACTCATCAATAAAAAGACACATAGAAGCACAAAGTTTAAAAAAAAAGATCTAAACTTTGGCATCAACAGGTAACACATTTAACTAAAAAAAAGAAAGAAAGAAAGAAAGAAAACTGAAAGGAAAAGGTTGGGATGCAAGCTTACAACCAAATGAACCAAATAATATCAGGAATAACTACAATTATATCAGATAAAATAGACTTCAAACTAAAAAAGGTAAACATAGATGGTCTATACATTATGATTAAGGGGATAATATATCAGAAAAAAACTAACACTCATCAACATATACTCGCCAAAGGAGAACCATAATATATAAGACAGTTATTATCAACTCTAAAGACAGATATTAGACAAAATACATATTTAGTAAAAGATTAAACAGCCCACTCTCATGAATTGACAGCTCAATGAGACAAAAATCAACAAGGACATTAGAGTTTTAAGTAAGGAGCTGGGCCTCATGATTTTAACAGACTTCTAGAGAGCACTGCATTTCAAACATTCCAAGTACACACTTTACTCAAGTACACTTGGATCATTCTCCAGGATTGATCCCATATTGGGCCACAAGACAACCATTAATAAATACACTAAAATCAAAATCATACCAACTATTTTCTCTGATCAAAGGCATCAAAACTAAAATTAAATCATGAAAAAAAAAGCAAGGAAAACTCCTACTTCATGGAGGTTGAAACCTACACTACTTGAATAGCATTGAATTAATGAGGAGGTCAAATAATAAATTAAAAAATTACCTTGAGGTGAATGGTGATGAGGTCACCAATCTTCAGTATGTATGA
Source organism: Condylura cristata (assembly GCF_000260355.1). Taxonomy (NCBI): domain Eukaryota; kingdom Metazoa; phylum Chordata; class Mammalia; order Eulipotyphla; family Talpidae; genus Condylura; species Condylura cristata. Next base: position 3,201,119 of record NW_004567145.1, read on the forward strand.
GACATGGCACAAGTTGTAATAAGTAGAAAGCACATAGCAATAGAGGAACACATCAAGAAATATGAAATGACTCAAAGAAACAACCTAATGCCCCATCTCAAAGAAGTAGAGAACAACAACAATAAAAAAAAAAAAGCCTGAAGAGGAAAGGAATTAATAAAAATCAAAGCAGAAATAAATGAAACTGAAATTGAGAAAAAATCCAAATGATCAACAAAACCAAACATTGGTTCTTCAAAAAAATAAACAAAATAGACAAACTCTAGCCAGGCTTACAAAGAAAAAAAAATGGGGAAAATACAGATAAATAAGATCATAAACAAAAGAGAAGAAATCACAACAGACTCATCAGAAATCAGAAGGATAATCAGAGATTACTAGGAACATTTATATGCAGCAACCTTGATGAGCTAGAACACCTAAAGAGACCAATTACAAACAGTGTAATTGAAACAGTAATCAAACCCCCCTCAATTAAAAAAAGAAAAAAAAGACCAGAGCAAGAAGCCAATGAATTCTACAAAGTGTTCAGAAATGAACCAGTATCGGCCTTCCCTTGTGGTACAGCAGGTTAGGGTGCAGCACTACAAGCTAGCATAGTTTGTTAGCCTGGCTAGAGTTTGCTTCAGCATGAGTTTCAATCCCCGGCCCCGGAGGTGATCCACATGGAACAGCAGATCTCTCCTGACCTGCCCGCTGCCCCCTACAGCAATGTAGTTCTTTAATCTGCCTGTTCTGCTCCCTGCTCTGTTTCTGGTGAATCCTCTCACTACCCTGCACCTCTGGACTATATGCCAATTCTGTATGCATAAATAAACAAATCAAAAAAAAAAAAAAAAAGAAAGAAAGACCTCTCTTGTCTTGCCCACTTCTCCCCTCAACAGTGTTTTTCAGTAGAGCTATATTTTCTCCTTCCAATTCTGTCTCTGGTGAATCCTCTCACCTCCCATATTTCTGGTCTACACCCCCATTCTTGTAACCATAAGTACATCTTAAATAAAAAAACTACCATATTGGATTTCTCCATTCAGTGCAGTCACCATATTTTTCCCACCTCCAAAATGCTAATAATATTCCACCATGCTCACCCCCTTCTCTACTCTCCTCTTCTTCTTACCATTTACCCTCCCCCTCCTGTGTTTCTAAGATCTATGGTCTATTTTCAGGTGTCAGTCTTAAAGTTTGACACTGCCATTGTCTGATCCTTTGTTTGGTTTCTCTAGATTCCACATATACGTGAAACAACCCAGTATTTATCTTTCTCTTTCTGATTTAGAATAATACTTTCAATTCCATTAATATTACTGCAAAATGAATTTATCTTTAGATCTTTGAGTAGTATTGCATTGTGTATATTGCCTCATCTTGATCCACTCATCATTTATCAGGCAGTTCAATTGTTTCTATATCTTCAGTATTGAAAATACTCCTGCTATTAATGTAGGAATGCAAGTTTCCTTTCAATTTAGTGTTTTAGTGCTTTTTGGATTGTTACTCAACTGTGGAATTGTTGGGATTTATGGTAGACCAAATTTTATTCTATTGAAGAATCTCCACATTTCTTTCCATAAGGGTTAAACTTGTACATATTTTCACTATCAGTAATAGGGGTTCTTTTCATTCACAAACTTGCCAGCACTTCTTTATTTATTTTTCAAATGGGCTATTCTAACATATGCGAAATGATATCTCTTTACCATTTTGATTTACATTTTCCTACTGATAAATGATGAGAGTACTTTTTTTCATGTGTTTGTCAGTCATCTGCATGATGCACTGGCATGACATTTTTTATTTCCCCCTTCTAGTTTATTTTATTTAATTTACTTTGTGATGGTGATGGTAAACAATTTTTGTGTTGATTGTTTATCTTCATTAATTATTTTATTGTTTTGATTATTTTTCCCTTGGCTTCTTTTGGGATTCTCAATATATGTTATCATATCATCATTAAATAATTTTAACTTATTTCCCAATTTGGATTCCTTCTATCATTTTATCTTAGCTAAAGCTCCTAATATTATTTTGATAATAGTGATGAATGTAGACATTCTTTTCTGCCAGATCTAGGTTTTTCAGCAGTGAGAATGATACAGGCTGTGGGTTTTTAATATCTTTTATTTTGCCAAGGTATGTTGCATTTATAACCAGTTTTTCAAGGGTTTTCACCATAAATCAAATGCTTTCATGGAATCTATTGATATGATCATATTTGTTGTTGTTGAAGTGGTTTATTACATTAATTTTTTGATGTTGAACCATTATTTGTGCTCTTAGCATAAAGTCTCTCTTGGTCTTAGTCTATAATCTCTTTGGTGCATTGTTAGATTTGGTTTGCTAAAATTGTACTGGGGATTGTTTTGTATGTGTTCATTAGGTACTGGTCTGTAGTTTTATTAATTTGTTTTGTCTTTGGTTTAGGCATTAGTGCAATTAATGTTGGCCTCATAAAATGTGTTGGGAATTTCTTTTTCCCCAATTTTTGTAAATGTCTGAACAGGATGAGTAATACTTTGCCTTCGAAGGCTTGGTAGAACGCATTTTGAAACCATCTGGTGTTTGACTTCTCTTTCCAGAGTATTTTGATCAATGTTCAAATTCCATTGCTTCTGATTAGTTTGTTCAGTTTATATTATTTTTTTATCCTGCCCTGGAAAACTAAAATTCTAAGAATATCTTTATTCCATCTTGATTTTTGGATGTTTGTATATACATATTTATAATATTCTTGTCCTCTGAATTTTGCAGTATCTGTTGCAATTTTTTTATCCTATTTATGTTTTCTCCCTCTTTTTATTAAACTTAGCTAAAAGTGTGCCTAATTTGTTTATTTTTCAAAGAGCTATATTTTGTTTGTATTTATCTTTTGTACTGTCTTTGACTTTAATTTGCTTGTTCTATTTTTTATTTACACCTACCTACTGTATTTTGGAGTTTTTGCTCATTTTCTCCTAATTCTTTGAGAAGAGGAGCAAAGTTGCTTGTTTGTACTCTTTCTTGTTTCTAAATGTGGGCCTTATTGCTATATACCTCCTTCTAGAAATATTTTTGTTTTTTTTCCCATACATTCTGAAAGGCTGATTCATTATAATTTGCTTGAGGTATTTTTTTATTTCCTTATTAACTCAGTGGTCTTTCAGTAGCAAGTTATTCAATCTCCACTCACTGAATATATCCTTGTTTTCTCTTTGTAGCTGATTTGTTTGTACTTCAGTAGCCTTATGATCAAAGAAGATATTTGGTATATCATGTGATTCAGAGTGTGGTCAGTCCTGAAGAATGACCCATGTGGATTTGAGAAACATGTATTATTTGTGTGTAGGGGGATGGTGGGTATGTGTATAGCACTGTAGATATATGCCTGATCCATTATAATCTTGATTTTTTAAGGTTATTATGTCTTACATATTTTTTGCCTCAGTGATCTGTCAATTGGTGAACAGTGGGGCATTGGATTTCTCCAAAGGTGTATGCAATTTCTCCATTTTTTTTCAAGTTTGATAATTATTGTCTGAATATATTTGATATCCTTTCATTTGGTGAGTATATACTAATGGATATTATTTTTTCCTGATATATTGCACATTTCATCATTAAATAGTGTCCACACCTATATTTTAATGTACTTACTATAGCATATTTCAGTTTTGTACAATGCATGCTTTCCCTGTGAAAATTCAACCACCATTTCACCTGTGCACATCACTGAAGTCCCTTGTGTTTCCCACCCTTGCCCTGTTCCTTTTTTCCCCTCCTCCCTACAGAATGTCTCTGATCTATCATCAGTTGCCTGATTATTTTGATTTTTAATTGACTACAGTTTCTGTGTTTTTTGTTTGTTTGTTTTCCTGATGCCTTATTTGGTTCCATACATTACTCCTATAAGTGAGGGTATTCAATGTGTTTTTCTTTCTTTCTTTCTTTCTTTCTTTCTTTCTTTCCTTTCTTTCTTTCTTTCTTTCTTTTTTCTGCCTTATTTCACTGAGCATATTCACTTCCAACTCCATACCTATTTTAAGCTTGAAACCTATTTTGTCTGAATAAGTATGGCTGTTCCTGCTTACCTGGGGTGCCATTTGCTTGCAGGATTGTTCTACATCCTTTACTTTTAGTCTATTTTTATCTCTGGAACTCAGTCATGTTTCCTGGAGGGCACAGAATTTTAGATTCTGTTTTCTTGTGTTAAGAGATGGTCACTAGGACCTTGCCCCAAAGGGTTGTGGTGACCCAGAGTCTGTTTCTGCTGGCTGGGAGGTCAGTGGTTTCCTGAAGGTCCCACACCTCAGGTATGGACTAAGGGTTGTGTCTGCCCTTCTGTTTGATCACGGAGTGGGTTGCACTTCTCAGATGTGATTAGGGTCCCTGATTTAAAGTGGAAAATCATTAGACCTGGATTGTATATAGGTCTACTCCCATGGCACTGGTGACTGTGCTTGAATTTAGGGATGCTGAAGACCCCTGATGTTCAGCAAGTCCTAGACTGGGGTGTGAGCTTGCTCTGTAACATTGATGGTGAGAACTGAATGTAATGCAATTCTTGGATGTGATGGGGGCCTGTGGTGAATAGCTAGGTACTGCAAGGCCCAAACTGGGGCTGGGGTCTTCTTCCAAGATACTGGTGCTTGATTGATGAATGAGATACACTGCTCAGTAATGCCTATGAGACTATAGTGATGCTACTAGCCCTGGAAGGCCAGGATTGGAACTTCTAGTTATTACTGGAGGCGAAACCTGGAATCAGGGATGCTTACCAATGGGCTTCTGAAGATCCTTGATTAGAACAAGGCTTATATAGCCTGAGCTTGGACCTGTTTCTGCTCCCAGAACTGGTGGCTGAGTACTGAGTGAGATATACTTCCCAGGTGCTACTGTGGTCCACAGTGAAGAGCTCAGCAATGCAAGGTCCAAACTGGGGCTTCCATCTGTTCCCGAGCACTATTGGCTGAGCACTAGGTGAAACACACTTTCAAAATATGCCTTTGGAACTGCGGTAACCAATACTTTTATTTTATTGTTTTTTGACTATAGGGCCAATTACAAATCAATCAAACAAAATAATTTTATTCTGTATAGTTCTTCTTTAAAAAAAAAAGATTTATTTACTTATTCATACAGAACTGGGATACAGGCCAGAGATGTGGAGGGTGGGAGGCTTCACCAGAGACAGAGTAGGGAGCAGAACAGGCAGATTGACGAAGCACACTGCTGAGTGGAGCAGTGAGTGGGTGAGGAGAGGTCTGCCTCGCCATGTGGATCTCCTCCAGGGCAGGCAGGGATCGAACTCATGCAGAACAGGCTTAAGCTTCTTTGTGCTGTGCTTTAACCCGCTGTGCCACCAGGGAGGGCCCTCTGTATAGTTCTTATAGGATTTTATTTGATCCTGCAAAACTATAATTTTAATATATGTCCTTTCCATTCATAAAATATAATAGCCATTAATTTTAAAAATATAGAAAATGAGCAAAATGTAAGACAAGGTTATTAGCTAATATTCCTTGACTCAGAGAAACTCTGAGAATATTTTGGTATATGAAATTAGGATAATTTCCCTTATACTATATAGACTATTTTCATAAAATTGAAACATATTACTGTATAATTTTATATCTAAGTTTTGCTTTCATCATTCAACATTTTAGAATGAGAATTTTCCTTTTTATTAAAGTTATTATCAAAATGTATTTTGTTCTATTATTATAGAATTTAGTTGGCATTTCTCCTTTGTCACTATATTCTGTTACTATTTTATATATTTATATATTTTAAGTCATATATAAATATCATGGTTCATGCCCTCAAAAGTCGGTAATGGTTCTGAGACATTCAAAAGAAATAGAGGGACAGAGTAGATAACAGGGAGGAGAGCAGCATGATATACTATGGTGAGGAACTATGGATGCTTAAGTGGTAGGAAATCTAGGCTGATACAATTCCGGGGGGAATCCCACACTGAAAAAAACAACAACAAAAACAAGTGTTTAAAATTAAAAAATAAATAATTTATAAGCAAAAAGAATTGTGGATTATAAATTGTGATAAATATATTTGATCATGCCATTAAGTACAATTATCATTAAGTGCAATACTACACTCAGACATTAAATCATTGAGTCAGACTACATAAACATTTTTAAGAATTTTAATATGAGTTGACATGTCTTACATACACATAATTGAAATAAAACTATTTCAACATGCAACTGACAATTTCATCACTGTCTACTGTACTTTGATAATAACAAGGCATAATGAGTTTAGAAATAAGACCTAAATGAGGTAAACATAGGTAACATATTGATTTTAAAGTTAGCTAAATAGCTAAATATAAGGTGTTAACACAAAGGACACAAAAACAATAATACTTAAAAAAAATACTTGCACCCTTATGCTTATGATAGCACTATTTACAATAGGTAAGACATGGGAGAAAACACACACACACAAAAAAACAGATGACTCGATCAAGAAGATATGGCACATAAACACAGTGGAGTGCCACTCAGCAATCAAAAAAAGACAAACTAATGGCATCTGCAGCAACATGATGTATATAGCAGGGATTATTCTCAGTGAAATAAGCAATATTAAAAAAAGAGCAATATTGGATGATTTTGCTTATAGGAAGAATATAGGCAAATCAAATAAGGGATCGGGGGAAAATGATAACAAACAAATCAGCAGGAGACTGTAAATCAGAGACTTTCTGCAGGAGGTCAAGGGAGAGGGATCAGAAGAGTAGAGGGAAGAGCACAGGGGACTATGGTGATGGTGCAAGGGTGAATTGGTGGTGGGAATTCTATGGGGACTACAACTGAGAAGGGAGAGCAAAAAAGAAAAGTGATGCAAAATATATAAAAATAAATAAATTGGGGCCCTCCCTGGTGGTGCAGCAGGTTAAAGCACTGCACTTAGAAGCTTAAGCCACTTCCGCACAAGTTCGATCCCCGGCTGCCAGGGAGGAGATCCACATGGCGTGGCAGACCTCTCCTGACCCACCCGCTGCTTCCCTCAGCAGTGTACTTCGTGGATCTGCCTGTTCTGCTCCCCACTCTGTCCCTGGTGAATCCTCTCACCCTCCACATCTCTGGCCTGTACCCCAGTTCTGTATGAATAAATAAATCTTAAATAAATAAATAAATTGATTTTAAAATATGAGGAGTTAATTTGATTCTAAACATCTTAATAAACAATGGCAAAATGACATTATTGGCGATGTAATTTTTATTTTCAGTAATCAACGTGCAAAAAGGGCAATGAATGGTGCTAATCAGCTAAGTGTAAAGAAATACAACTTTTAATTACTTATATTTAAAATAGTTTAGAAACATTCTAAGTGTTTACCAATTAATATGTTCATTTGTAAATACTTATATAAGCATGTTTTCATCAGATAGTTTTATTTTAAAGCATAAATAATGGGTGCTATTGACAAAGCACAATTCAGTTCCATAAAATTCATCATACAGTAGGTCCATGTTCTTTGTTAAAACTTTCACTTGCTTCTGTTCTCTAAAGTAACACAAAAGTATATTTTAGAATAATTTCAAGTAAATATTTGTTGTATTTCTTGCAAAAAGATTCACTTTAAAAATACATCTCAACTGAAATTGTATTAAATAACAAGTGACAGATTAAATTTTTGGAGATTATGCACTAGGTAGCCAAGAGGACACAGAAAATTTGCCTGTAAAGTTACTTTTTTTACTGAAAACTTATGGGGAAGAATGCTATTAAGAAAGTATTTTCAACTCAAGAATAGCTGTAAAAAATATATAAATTTCGGCCCTCCCTGGTGGCGCAGCGGGTTAAAGCACTGCACTAAGAAGCTGAAACCACTTCCACATGAGTTCGATTCCCGCCTGCCCCAGAGGTGACCACATGGCATGGCAGACCTCTCCTGACCCACCCGCTGCTCCCCTCAGCAGTGTACTTCGTTGATCTGCCTGTTCTGCTCCCCACTCTGTCTCTGGTGAAGTCTTTCGCCGCCCGAGTCTCTGGCCTGTACCCCACTTCTGTATGCAGAAATAAATAAATCTTTAAAAATATATATATATATATAAATTTCAAAAATATTCCCTGATTTTTATAATTTCATATCAAGAAAAATTACAATGTGAGACAAAGAGCATTTTTTTTATTATTATTAAAAGCACAATTGGACTTTTACTTTATACTCAATAGTACAATGGGCTTGACTTTCTTTGATGTGACCTAGTTGTCTAAAGATCAGTCTTCCTGTATGTTTGGTTTTGAGTCATGCTTGCTGGTTATAAACATTCAGGTGAATACATATCACATAGGGAATCCTCTTTTGCTCACTTGAGTTTTCTAGGTCTCAACTTGACACCCAACATGGTGTCAAGCACCCATGTTTGGCCATCCCAAGAGTCTATTCTTTGTAATGATCCCAATAAGCACAATGAAAATATTAGACATTGGTGGAATTTTTCTAATCTAGAAATATTTGGTTTTCAGTAGGGTTCTTTAGTTGTGAGTGGTTTGGTGTCTTTATGTGTTTTAATTTAGTCATGGATTCGACCTGTAGTTTAGGCTGCTCTAGTCATTTAATTCCTTTCTCATGCTCCTTTTTCTTACAACTTCTAACATCAGATATTTGCTTTGCTTTTGGGGTGTTGTGTGTACATGTGTGAATTTTCTACAAGTTTGTTTTAGATTTGAGAGGAGTTTAAACTTCTACTTTGGTGAAGAGCCTGCTTGGACAAATTATGTTTTTTCATAAATTACATTTTAAAAAAAGGCTGCGGCCCAATGATGGCACAATGAACAGATTAGCAGTCTTACTCTGGTTTAATAGTTGCAAATTAAAGATTAGAAAGAAAATTATCACAATTTACTGGATGCTTTGCACTACTAGAGGATAACGCCTTCTAGTAACTGAATACCACTTCTGGGGATGCTGCAGAAGACTCACTGTCCCATGTCCTTCCCGCAAAATAAGACTGGAATTACTTTTCCTTCTCAGTAATTAAACCAGAAGATCTTTCCTGGGGTTGGAATTTTTTTTTTTTTTTATAAACGCCAGTGGATGGGTTGAAGGATAGATAGCCCTTCACCACCAATGATTTCTTGAATTAAATATATAGTCTATCCCTACATAATAATAGGATCTTCAAGGATGGCTGATTGGTTTGCTTCTGTTTATGCCTGATCAGCCTTAACAGGCAGACATACAATCCCAATTATGTTTACTCTTTAAAAAAAATATATATTTATTATTTATGCATACAGAACTGGGGTACAAGCCAGAGGTACAGGGGCTGTGAGAGGATTCACCAGAGACAGAGCGGGGAGCAGAACAGGCAGATTGACAAAGTACACTGCAGGCGGGTCAGGAGAGGTCTGCTGTGCCATGTGGATCACCTCTGGGGCTGGGAGCAAACTCACACTGAAGCAGCTGCAGCTAGCTTGCAGTGCTACATCTTAACTCACTGTGCCATAGGGAGGGCCTGCTTTGTATATTCTTAATGTTGGATGAGAAAAAAAAATAGTTTTGGGGAAGGCTAGTGAGAAGGTTTATCATATCCAATAAGATCCAGAAAGCCAACAACTAGATCTTAACTGGAATCCCAACAATGAGGGAATGGAAAGGCTAGATCACTTTAAAAGGTTTTTATAAGGAAGAATAAAGAAGGAAATATATAAACATAAATGTTTTAGTAAGACACTAGAGCATCTATAAAATGCCATCAAGTTCATGCTTGAGGTACTTAAAAAATGTCCAAACTCATTGCAATTACATAGTCATGAACTTGGACACTCCAGAAAATACCCAAGCAATGAACATATTATTAACTGGTCAGTATACTGCAGATATAGGGGAACAATGAACTGAGATAATTATGGGATGAATACTTACCAACTGGTGGATATGCTCTTTATAACTTAATAATGTAAGAGAAGAAAAGAGGGCTATCCCTGCAATGATATTCCTATGAATAGATAATAAAACCAGCTTTATATGACTAGAGAAGGGACATGGAGCATAAGCAGATGTGAAACACTAAGGAAAAGTTTGCTTTTAAATCTGTGTGCTTATTGAAAAGAAGATTGACATGGAAAGAAAAGGTGTCCCAGATTGGGAGCACATAAAGGGAAGAAATAGAAGTAAGAAAAAAAAAAAAAAGGAAAGGAAGCAAATGATAGAAATGATAGAACAAAATGTAGATTTAGATAAAGATAGTAGATTGGAATGCATGTAAAATAAAAATAAATAAAAAAAAACATGACTGGAAGAAAGAAGACAAACAATAGCCCATAATGATGGCTCCGGTGAGGAATAAGGGGCTTTCAGGGAAATATTGGCCAGTGATCACAGGAATGTCCAAATAAAATAGTGAAATATGTGTTCTACTGAAATATGTGGGCAAATTAGTTAATTACAAACACTGACAGGGACTAATTCCCCAAGCTGTACTAACTGCCAACTAACTGCTAACATGACTGAGTCCTAAGTTCCCAACAATTGAAAGCTAATGTGGAAATTTTGGGGGTTGGCTGTCTTGTGCAGCATGAGAAATGCTATTCTCTGCTCATAGGTTGGAAGAATTGACATTGTCAAAGGGTGATTATAATGAAAGTAATTTACAGATTCAACAAAATCCTAATTCTGAAAAGGAATTGAACAAACATTATTGAAAATCATTTGAAAACATAAAATAACTTGAAGAGCAAAAGCTCTCCTGACTAAACTAAGAGAAAATGATGACAAAGTATATCCACATCTCAAACTATACTATAAACCCATAGTAATTAAGACACTATTTATTGGAAGAACAACAGACAGCAAGTGGATAAAATATAATTGAAAATACAGTAATAAAATCACAGATATATGAGCAGATAACAAGGATAACTAAGGGGGATGAGTATACACTGGAACAAGGAAAGCTTCTTCAATAAGTGAAATGATGATATTTCACTATAACAAAGAAGGGAGAGAGAAGAGGAGGTTAGAATGCAGTGAGGAGCATAAAAGACTGTTTCACAGAACTATGGATGCTTTAGTGGAGGAAAACTATGGTGAATACACCTAGAAGGAGAAACCCTACATTGGGAAAATATTAACAAAGCTGTAAAATCACAGGCATTCACTAATAATGAAGAGAGAGAGAGAAAAAAAAAAAGAAACACTATTCAAAACTTTCTCCCCAAAAAACAAAAGTCCAGGACTACATGGATCCACATGTGATTTCTACTAAATCTTCAATGATGAACTAATACCTATCCTACTCAGACTCTATCAAAACACTGAGAAGGAATACATTTTTGAGTCTACACATTTTTGAATCTATAATAGGGCAATAACAAAAAGTAGGCAGACACCGAGTGAAGAATAAGGCTATACACGATTCTTGGTAAATTCTCTAAACACATATTTTTTTTCTTCGAAAGGATAAAGTATATAGGATAGCTTCTGAAACCACATGACCTCTGCTGTTCATTTTCCACAGTTTGAGGAATTTGACTAACCCTATAGAAAAAAAAATGGCCTTCATTACTTTACAATTTTGATTATTTTTTTAAACATGGGCCTATATTTGATTTTTACGTGTCTTTTGATTTGCTTTCCCCCACAGGAATATGTGTGGTTAAGGTGAGAAAACAGCTTGGCCACTTCAATATGAGGAAAACTACCTATCCATCACGCAACAGTGAAATAGTAAGCCAACCAACCAACCATCAACCATCTGAACAAACAAAAATAACTCTGTGTCTTTGCAAATATGAGTAAATCTTCAATTCTTTGATATAGCTAATGTAGGTTGTTAAAACCAAGGGAGGTGTCTGTGTCCCTATGTTTTATATCTGTATGTGCTCCCCATAGTGTATAATGTCTTTGGTTTTCAGAGCATAAAATTAATATAGAGAATCCTGATAGAAATCTTGAGCTCAGAAATTTAATGAGTAATGATACAAGAGTTATCTGAAAGCATGTTTGGGATTATCATTATTAACATGGGAACTAATTTGGGTTTAATAGTTTGGGTTGTAATGTGTATCTTTGAAATTGTGCTATTGTGATTTTTTTTCATCTGTGCCATTCATGCTAGTTTTATATTACAGAAAATTAATAACCTACAGTGAACAGATTAAGTCTTTAAATATTGGGTAAATAGGAGTTGGCAGATTTAGCATTGGTTTTTTTGAGCTTTAAAAAAACAGTTGTGGCCCTCCCTGGTCGTGTGACTGGTTAGGATGCAGCACTGTTAGCTAGTGGCAGCTGCTTCAGTGTGAGTTCAATCCCCTTCCCCAGAGGTGATCCACATGATGTGGCAGACCTCTCTTGTCTGAGGTGCTGCTCCTCTCAGCAGTGTATTTTGTCAATTTTCAATCTGTTTGTCCTGCTGCCCACTCTGTTTCTGGTGAATCCTCTTACCGTCCTTGCACCTCTGACTTTCACCCCAGTTTTGTATGCATTCATTCATTCATTCATTCATTCATTGTCTAATTAGTTAAATCTTTAAAAATTCCAGTTATGGAATTTAATTGGAAGTAATATCTTATTGTCAAATTTTCCTGACTGAGAGAAGTCAGAGCTTTGATAACTCAAAAAATGTTGGCTAATAAAATGGTGTATTTATCTAAGACCAAAGAAAATACTTTCAAATATCTAAATTAGGAACATTTGGCAATTGTGTGTTTTGAGGTTGATTTATTAGAAGAGTTTTTATGAAACCTCATTAGAACTCCTGAGACATCCTCTATAATGTCTCCATTTCCTTATGGGAAAGACATTTGAAGACTTTAACTTATTGGTATTTATATGAGAAATTGGAACTTAATGGAAACCACCGCCATTTCAAAATATGTTGAACTTTGGTATAGACATGAACATTCATACCTATATTCTAAAAGTTTGTGTGAGGTTTCTTAAGTATTTGATATGTTCTGATGTAGAGCATATAGAACATGTCAAATAGAATTTGTCAATTCTAGTAGTTTTTATAGTTTTGAACAATTTTCCTTGACAGTGACACTATTGTTAGAACTTTAATTTTCATTATTTCAAAGTTTTGACTTGTGTTGAGATTGTTTTGAGAAAGAGACCTCATATTGCTTTGACCCTGAGTTGATTCTGCTCAGGAAAACTGTGAACTTACACTTTTTGTGCTGAATAGAGGTTTGAGGATAGGAACACATGCACAGAGGCTTCTGTGTCATAGGTGTTTTAAGTGAAACTGATCTGATCTGGATACAACACATGTAACTGCTGGTAACCTCTGGGTGAGGAATTCTGTGCAGTTTGGTTACCTACACTGCATGCCACTGTCACTACACCACACCATCACAGAGTATCTAACATGAGGGTTGAGAAACAACTACAGTGCTGGTTCTCATCTCCATTCTATGTTGGAATTATTTCTCTTCAGCAGGCTTAGAATAGGTTTGGATTCCATGATCATGACTTTGTATCAATTCATATACCTGGATTTTGTTCTAATACTACCCATGGTAATTGATGGAACTCAAGACTGAGAGTCTTATTGTCATTTTCTTAGAATATGCATCAACCTTCTGGTTATGAAGGTGTGGGATATGAGGCCACATCCCTGCACCTGGACATGTGACTTTTATCACCACAGAAATAATGACAAAAATGAAAGTGGGGTAATTATCACTGTGGCTCACCATGGTCTCCCTACCTGACTATTGTACCATGCTGCTTTTCTCAACAGGACAAGGAGCCAAAATCCACCTCCTGCCATCTAGATACCTCATGTTGCTGGTGTGCAGCACCTTGTTCTAAACTTTACCGCCTGATGCCCTTTGTGAGGAGGGGCAGCGGTGGGGACAGAGCATAGATGTTTTGGTGTTTCAAAAGTGAGAACAGCTGCAACTGGTCTTCTTCATGTGGATTGTGAATAGTCCTGTCCCCCAACCCCCATCTCTCTCTCTCTCTCTTTCCCTCTCTTCTTATCCTTCAGGTCTTTGGAGGTGATGTGTTCCAGGCCCTGTAGCTCAATATCTTTTATGGACCACCTGGGCTCTTTGCCCCATACTTTATATGTGTGGCCCAGCTTCCAAGGTCTGCTGCAGGTCTTGGCAGGTCAGCTCTCCCTATGAAAGTCTGACTTCATCCCCAAAGATGCACAATTGGCTCCAGGTTTGCCTCACTGAGCCAGTGGATGCCTCATCATGGCCATGTACTGTTGCTCTTCTGAGGGAGACGTAGCCATCTCCCACTGTGCAGCTTTTGACTGGGTTCTTCAACAAAGTCATTACCCAGAGAGGATAAACAAACTTTTCAGCTCTCCTTTTTCTTACTCTCCATTAATAAACCCTATTGTTATTTTCATCCATTTGTCTGTTTTTGAGCCATGTCCTACAGTCATAAAAACATGGGTGAGAACCTACCAGCTGTGGTATCCCCTTTTTCCCCACCTGAGTTTAATTATTTCCACTAATGTTTAGCTTACTTGACTCATTTCTTTTTAAGTCTTGTTATTTAAGAAGTGACACAGAAAAGGAAAAAGATTCACAAACACAAAAGTAAATGCACACACTTTTTTTTTAATATTTATTTATTTATGCCTACAGAACTGGGGTTCAGGCCAGAGGTTCAGGGATGGTGAGAAGATTCACCAGAGACAGAATGGGGTGCAGAATAGGCAGATCACCAAAGTACACTGTTGAAAGGAGCAGTGGATGGGTCAAGAGAGGTCTGTCGCACCATGTGGGTCACCTCCGGGGCAAGCGGGGATCGAACTCATGCTGAAGTGGCTTTAGCTTCTCAGTGCTGTGCTTTAACCCGATGCACCACTAGGGAGGGCCCTGTACACACTTTTTAGACCCATCTTTCCTGCACCTTTTCTATCATTTACATATACAATTTTTATCAAGCTTCTATATTTAACTGTGGACCTTCAGTTTTTTCAAAAGATAATTTAGAAACAAAAGAGGGTCAGCAACTTGCCAGTGGTATTTTATGTGAGCAGCAGTTTGACTGCATAGTCCATACATTATGGCCATGCTACAAAGTCCATCTGTACAGAGATGCAGTTAAGATTACTGTCTACAGAATCAACAGTCAAGAGAAGGTCAGTGAAACCATAGATTATTTAATATGATTCTGACACAGGCAGTGATACAAAGTAGAGTTATTTCTTGAAATTGTTCGTGGGTCCATGTGTCACAGATGATGTGATGGAATGCATAGAATTTCATCAATTTACTTTTTAGAATCAATGAAGATGTAATCATAAAATGGTCTTTTAAGTAATAAGAAAGAATATATGTTAAGTTTTCTTCTAAAATCATACACATAAGCATATAAATGCAACTATCACTTGTGATGGTTAATTATAGAGGAAAATATCCTTTGGAGATCAAACATAAACTTCCAGAAGAAATTTAAGGACTAAGATTTTATAGTTCCTTGTTATAGCAAAAGCAGTTTATAGAATGTTATGTATAATTCTTCATTTTCTAAGTTTATTAGATTATTTCCTTTAAGCCCTCCCTGGTGGTGCAGCAGGTTAAAGAACAGCACTAAGAAGTTAAAGCCACTTCCACTTGAGTTCAATTCCCGCCTATCCCGGAGGTGACCACATGGCGCTGCAGACCTCTCCTGACCCGCCCGCTGCTCCCCTCAGCAGTGTACTTAGTAGATATGCCTGTTCTGCTCCCCACTCTGTCTCTGGTGAAGCCTCTCACCACCCCTGAGCCTCTGGCCTGTACCCCAGTTCTGTATGAACAAATAAAAAAAAATAAATATATATATATATATATATATATATATATATATATATATATATCCTTTAATATATTTGTATCATCCTTTTTTTATACACCATATTCAACAATGTTCCCTCTTTTCTATCTGTTCTGACTTTCCTTCACAAATATCTGCTAATCAGAATGGTCTATGGTCTCTATACAGAATCCTTAAGATTTTATTAGCATTGTGTGGAGCAGTGAGATCACAAAGAAATCAAAAACTCATAAAATTTATAAAAATGAAAAAAAATAATTATAGAGGGAAGGTAATTTTTTTCTATGTAATTTTTTCAAACAATTTGCAATTTTCTTACTTTTCAATTTTTAAATCAAATATTAATTTTAATTGTAGCCAAAGTCATTATTTTTTTCATCAGTCATTGTATTCATATCCAGAAAATCTCCCTAACTTTTGGTGAACTTTCCTTCCTTTTTATATCCTTGTCATTTTTACTTTCAGTGTCTTTTGCATGTTTATTACCTTCAGTTACACAATTCCAGTAGTTACTGGCCCAATTTTGCTATGACCCCGGCTCGGCCTTGTCCCAGTGTCCCTCTGCCATTAATTCTCCCATGTCTCCATGTCTCAGGTGAGAGGCAGACCTCAGAGCTCAGAGTCACTACTCTGTCAATTTAGTAGATGAAAAATGTCACACAATTTACTTTCATTTTGTAAATTTCATTTTTGGTGTGCATTAGTGAGGTGTATTTATCAGTGTGTAATGTAATATTGTGATATAATAAGAAACATAAATTTTGGTTTCTTTGCTTCTGAACACAAGGGTCATAATTACCTCTTAACTACCTAAGTTATAGAGTGCTGGGAACATCTTTGGTTACTATGTTGGGTCTTTTGTCATCAGTTTCCTAGAATAGAGAGAGAAATTAAAGGAGTTCCTTTTGTTACTCAATAAACCCTTTTCAACCACATCTGAGTTTATACTAATGAAGTGACTTTTGGAAAGTCTCCAGATAATCATAAGAAGTGAACTGGTTGCCAGCGGACCAGATATGTAATTAAAGGAGCATTTTCTCTACCTTCCAACTTCCAGGGAAGAACTCCAAATCCACACATTGCTTTGTGTTCAGGACCCTTTTGGGCCCTAGATCCATATATCTCTTCATCAGATTCCTTTAAAAAATATTTATGCATACCAGAACTGGGGTACACTTTTGAGGTATATGTGGGGAGTAGTGAAAATATTCACAGAGACAGTGAGGAGCAGAATAGACGGTTTGAAATACACTGCTGAGGGGAACAGCAGGCGTGACAGGAGAGGTCTGCTGTGCCAGGTGGGTTACCATCCTGGTCAGGGATCAAACTTCAGTTTCATTGCTGTGGATAGCTTCATAGTGCTGTGCTGTGTTTTAATCCCTTAGCCACCAGAGAGACCCCTTCATCCGATTCTTGATTTGTGTCCTTTAATATCCTCTGTAATATAATTAGATAATTGCCTGAGTTCTGTGGACCTTTCCACATACTTTCTTATATATGTCTGTGTGTGTGTGTGTGTATTTACATCATTCTTATTTTATACATTTTTTCATCTCGGTTGTAATCCCCATGGTCTTCCCACCACCAATTCACCTGTGTGCCATCACCATAGTACAGTGCATTCTTCCCACCCCAGTCTTTCTAGCATATTTTCTAGGTTGTTAGCTCCTTGACTTAAAACTGTCCAGACGTGTAGGTAATCTTGCTGGGCTAGTAATTGGTTTTTGAATGGGAGCAGCTTTGCTGGACTGATCCCATAATCAGTGGAGTCTGTGTTAATTCCATGTAGATAGCATTAGACTTTAATTATAGTATAGTTGTTTGGAAACTAGGAGAATTGCTTGATAGTAGAGAAGCCCTATATATTTGTGAAACATTGAAAGTATTGATTAGTGGAATAAATCATCTTTCTTCCTGTATGAGCAGGTATGTATTTGTATGCACATGTGTATGAATATGGGTATATATGTATTTATGCATGTACATTTGCTTACATGTATGCATTGTGGTATATCATGTACAATATTGTACATAATATGTGTACACATATAGCCAATAGCATATGTCTATACTAAATAACAAAATCTCTATTGCAGCCATTACTATTATGCCTTGCTTACTAAATGTGTTTTAATAAAATTATGATTTGAATGTACATGAAAATAGAAGTAATTCATAAAATGAATAAAGGCAGTTTAGTTTCAATGAGTAGAGACCAACATTAACCCAAATTCTTTAAAAAATTAAACAGATACAGTAGCTTATATCATATGAGGCTGCAATTTGCATTAATTTCAACATAATTTTCTGATATCCTAGTTTCATTATGATATAACTAAATAACTTCTAATTATTCCAAGTCTTTGAATTCCACATGTTGTTTTTCACTTTTTTGTTTTTTGCTTTTTTAGAGATTTATTTACTTATGTATACAGAACTGGGGTCCAAGCCAGAGGTGCAGGGGTGGTGAGAGGATTCACCAGAGACAGAGTGAGGAGCAGAATAGGCAGATTGATGAAGTACACTGCTGAGGAGAGCAGCAGGCAGGTCAGAAGAGGTCTGCTGCTCTGTGTGGATCACCTCTGGGCGGGGATCAAACTCATGCTGTAGTGGATTTAGTTTCTTAGTGCTGTGTTTTAACATGCTGTGCCATCAGGGAGGGCCTGTTTTTCACTTATTGAAATTTATTTGTATTTATTTATGCATACAAGCCTGAGTATGGGTGGGGTAGCATAAGAGGCATCAGAGACAGAGTGGGGAACAGAACAGGCAAATCTACTGAAATACACTGCTAAGCGTAGCAGCAGGCAAAACAAGAGAGGTCTCTTGTGCCAAATGTGTGTTAGGAGGATGGAACTCATGTCACAGTGGCTGATAGTGCTGAGACTTCAACCCCTGTACCACCAGGTAGGGCAGTTTTCATGTCTTATCAACAAAGCAAACTTCTTGTTATGAATTTCTACTTGCTCAGATTTTCCCAAGAGAGAAAATATAATAACATACATAATATAGAAATTAGTAGAAGCCACTGCCCCAGCATCACAATTACAAGAGGGACAAAGGATAAAATATCACATATGCTTTGCTCTCTCTCATTCTGTCATGCCAGTGCTGCTCACAGCACATCTTACCAGTGTGTTCATTCTAGCACTTTCAGAGGTGTTGTTCTCTTTTAATGACCTTGACATGAATTTATTCCATGGTATACCTCACCTTTTTTCCATCACCTTTTTCTAGATGTTTGTAATGATTTTATCTCACACTCATACATAAAAACTTCCTAGTACTTTACATATCCCTGGAACAGTCAAGTCTGTACATCATGGTATCCAGTGTGGACATCCATTTTACATTTTGCTGTCTTGTTACTTACAGCAGGTTGGTTTGCACTGTGTCTTGTAGGAAATTAACAATTGTAAATTAAATATATATATATATATATATATACAATTGTTCAATTACAATTATAATTACAATCTTATAAAACAGCAGTTCAAACCTTGATGTGACCAGAATCTCAGAGGGAGGCCACTAACCTCTCTCAATTTCTATTCTCTAAGGCTTTGGTGGTGTCAAATGGGTTGGACTGCCCTACTCATTTGCATGGTATCCTCAGTTAGATTTTTTTTTTTATCCTTCTCCCTCCTTGTTAATAGGAAAATCAAAAAAAGGATTTTCAAATGCATGGCAAAGAGTTCGTGACTAAATTCAGAAAGACAATCATATTATTCTGGGTTCCGCTTTCATAGCAAATATGCAAATATGCTGCCCTGGTATTTCTAGGGACTGTTCATTCAGGGAGGTGAGGACTCCATAGTGAGACACTATAAGCCAGATGTTCACCCCAATATATAACTCATGGGCTCTACCTCCATAGTGATTTCCCAAGTTGTATTCCATAATAGTGGAATAGCCATCTACCCATTGCAACCATGTAATCCACACCACAATTAGCACAGAGGGCTTAGGAAAATTTCAGTGGCATAACTTATGCAATCTAGAATCCCAAGTATAAGCGTAGAAGCAGGGTCTATCTCCCTCTATGTTACCCATAGTCCATGGTAGATCTGGAGACTCCTTGATTTTTGCATTGCAGTAGATGAACTTAAGTACTCAGATAGAGCCATCCCTGTAGTTATGGGAAGTGTAGGAATGAACTTACAAAGGTGGAAAGTGATTTGGTCTCAAATGTGAGCACTCTGATTTCACAGGCCATAAAACTATGGAATTACAACTTGGTTAAAACTATGGAATATCCCAGAATGTGGCATTTCATAAAACTATGGAATTTCCCAGAATGTGACATTTCATAAAAATGAGACTTAAAATCCAGGTAGTTTATTGAAAACCATGGCAAAGTGGTAAAATATCATGAATTGAATCAACAACAACATGTCACAGTCTGCACAGGTATGTCACTTCTGTCACATAAAGGTAGAAACTGTGTTTGTTCTCACTGAATCTCCATGAACACATGCTTTGACTAGTGGTATGGCCAGCATTCTAGAACTTCTGAGCCCATTCTTTAAGAGTAGCTCCTGTTTTCATCCTGAACTGGGAGTGTCCATCTGCCAAGTGATGACATGTGAATGAATCCAGTTGATCACATGGAGTCACAGCAAAGCTGTACAGCAATCACAGAGATAGAGTGGCTTTTAAAGTCTGTTTTGGTATCATTGGCATACAACAAGAGCTAAATGACACAACAGGGAGCATTAGTACAAGTGAGGAGGGGCAGGTAGAACAATGAAGGGAAGGACACTGAGAAAGCAAGCACCAGTGAACATCCTTTTCACCCTGCCATGCAGTGGTCTGGGGTGACGGTGTTGTGTAGGGTGCCTTGGCTGAGCCATCAATTCCTAACTGACCATTGTTTAGGGCTGCTACATGGAGGTTAACCCTCCAGAACACTATTTGCCTCAATAAGGAAAACATACTCAAGTGGAATGTTGGGAGGTGTAGTGAAGAATTCGTAGATATAAGACTACCAGAGAGACTTTCCACCCATGGAGATATGGAGCACCAATCTGGACTATGTGAAAGTGTGTTCTCATCTCAGTTTATTTGTTGGGGAGCTAGAAAGTATCTGGTCCATTCTGCTTCCTTCAGGGCAACTTTGTTATGAAATCTACAAAAAGACTATTTGAAGTTTGAAGAAATATTTATTTATTCTATTATGCTCTTAATTTACTATCTCTTAATTCCACCTTACCTTAGGCATTTGGAAAGTCACACACATTCACTGTGTTGCTCATAGGTCACTTATAAAACTAAATAATATTCAGTTGCCCTAATGATGTGCTATGTGTTAATAGATCTAAATGCCAAGTTTTAAAACCACAATCAAAATATTTCATCACCTCATTAAGACTGAACTGCTCTTTTTTTATAAGTGTTTTAGATATATCTCTTTGTGCTAAGTTCTGCACATCTTGTTTAACACAATACAATTCATTTAATTATAAATTATGCTTAAAATCTTCAAACACATTTATCCTCTATTCAAAATTATCTGTGTAATTTATATAAGCTCTTCTTGGCTTCATTATAGAAATGGACTTAGTACAGAATAAAAAGTATACTGGCTATTTTCTGATGATGTTATTATTTTGCAATTATTTTCAAATATTTCTGTGTCTTCCTGTCTTCATTCCTATTAAGTTTACTATTAACTGAAGATATTTATGAGGAAATATTGTAAACAAGACTCTCTGATTTTAAGAAAATGCTATATGATTTGATATCTACTTTTCTTTACCTATTCAAATTATTATTCACATATTTCTCATTTCTTTGTAGCTTTTTAACAGCCTTACTGAAATTCCATTTAGAAATCCTACTGATCACCCATTTAAGCATAGGTCTCAATAGATTTCTTTAGTACATTCAAAGAGTTGCACAGTCATAATCAACTGGAGAAGATTTCCATCACCTCAAAAAGTAAACCTATAACCATTAGTGATTATTTCCCAATTCCCTTCACGCTCTCAGAGGATGAAAAAGAAGTGTTATTTAAAGCTTAAATAGTTGTGATGCAAGGAAGGGTCATGGTGAGGTGATAATCAGCTGCATATAGAATTATTAAAAGGCAAGGCTATGAATGTTCCCTATAGTCTCCAGAAAATAACGCAACCCTGCTGACACCAGAAAGTTAGCCAATTGAGATTCATGTCAGTTACTTGACCTACAAGTTTGTTTTAAGCCACAAAATTGGTGATGGTTTGTTACAGCATCAGTAGAAAAGCACTACACAAGTATATAGAAAGAAAACCAACTTCTGGGTATTGATCTAATATTGCAGCAGTGTCCCTGTGGTGCCTGAGGCCTGGGACATGATTAGCTTTAATGTGCCCCCGCCCTGATCAAAGGGGAAGCAGCTCTGTTAACAATAGGCAACCTCACTGCACATCACCTGAGGGCAGCCTCTCCCCAGCCCTGGCACGTACAGGATACCATGCCAGCACAAGTGACCCTGGGACCCCAGCAGTAAACCCCAGAATACACTGTCTACAAACAGTACCCAGGCTTCTCCAACAGTGTCTGACAACAATGGCACAACAGTGGTTTTGATCTTCCCACCCATGGCATGCTTCCCCACTGTATCTTCAGCAATAAGTATTTTCTACCCCAAAGCTATATCCAGCTATGGAGGCACCTCCCCATAGACTTCTTGGAGGAGCACTGGGTCTTCCTTGTAGCTGTTGAGATCCCTGTTGCAGAATTGCTGCCAAACTTCTTTAACTTTTACACCTGGGCTTTCTGAGGAGTTCTTCTAGTCCCATTGAGTCATGCTCAGGCCATAGTCCTCTGAAGTCCACAAGCAAACCTGACATGACCTTAGTGCAGTTGGAGTCTGGGCAGGCAATAGGGTTTTCCCTTTTGTATCTGATGCCGGGTTGTGAATGGAGTAATCAGTTTCTAGTTCAATAGACCAATCAGTTTCAAGATCTCCAGTTTCCTTCCAACACTTGAACTCATTACATAGATAGAAAATGAAAATGGAGATAGCTGATTGAGGTTTAAGTGGCACCAATCAAGTAGGATTGAAAACAATGATCCAACTGGGCTATTAGGTTGGGAACCCGGAAGAGAATATATGTAAAAGTTGCAATCCGATTGATTTATTCAGCAGATGGGCTGTAAAGAACACCTAATTTATTCAACAGGTGGCCTTTTAAGAAGATTCAACAGACAAAATCCATAGGACTCAACAGATACCTTCCAAAGAGAAGATTCAGCAGATATTTTTGCAGAATCTAAGACATTCATAGAATTTTTCAGAATTCATAGACTTTGGAGACTTCAAAGCTTCTTTAGATTCCAGAATTCCAAGATCTCCATAGACCTTCACAAACACTTGGTCACTGCACTTACCAGGGGCCTTGCCTCTGACATTGCCTGAAAGAGCCTGTTGTATTCAGCCCTATATCCTAAAGAGCTTTAGACTTATCATATGAAGAGCTTAAACACTGGTGTCTCTGACACCACGTTCTGGTGGCCAGGGCTGATGGCACTATTGACTAATGCAGTGTTTTCTGCACTTGCTAACTGGTGGTTGGCACTGTGTCCAGTCACCTTTGAGAACTCTAGAACTATGACCATCAAACATGGACTCCTGGTGTTGTCAGATCAGCCTAGCCTTCAGATTGTTGCTCTGAATTGCTCTAGTTAAACTTCAGCAGCCTCACTGGTGATCCCCTTCCACTGCCACCAATGAGTTAGATGCTGGTTCACTGTTTATTGGTGTGTACCAGCGGCAGACCCTCACTGAAGGACAGGGCCATTTTGCACAAGTGGCCTTTGTTTTGGTCACTGAACTCAGTGTACAGTATCTGGTTTGAAACAACAAAAACTGTGGCCTCAGAGACACCTTATGTTTGTAAATAAACCCTAAGCCTTTGTAGTTGTCAATGCATAGATAAGAACCCAAGGACAGTGACCTGTCCCCTTTCTTTGCCACTGTTTTAAGTACGCTTTTAGTAACTTCCCACATTATTTGTTCTAACATTATTTTAGCCAACTCATTAAAATTTTCTATATATGAGAGCTTGTTATCTTCAAATAGATTGCTTCACACTTTCTTTTTAGTGTAAATTACTTTTGTTTCTTTTTCTTAACTAAGTATGCAGTCTAGAACCTCTAGTACAATTTTGAGTTGAAGTGATAGGATGCAAAATCAACATTTTGTTATTCATCTTAGGAATAATCATTCAGTCTATCAATAGCATGTGATGTTCACTGTGGGGTTTCCTATTACAGATGTTTTTTTATCAGGTTGAATAATTAAGCTTTCTTCAATACCTAGCTTTCTAAATTCAAAGCACAAAGACACAGAAGATTATAATAGGAAACCTGATCCTCTGGATGCAAATAGACCTACTCAAGAACATATAGTTGTAAGGCTATCAATATATCAAGCTAAAGGCAGAAGACTGAAGATAACTTGGACAAAAACATCAGGTAAGTGACCTCTCTGGTGGCACAGGGGTTAAAGTTGAAGAGGTACCAAGTTATCTATTACCAGCCCTACAGCAAGAGTTTGATCTCCTGAGACAGGATAGCTAACCAATATAACACAGCAGACCTTTTCTGTCTTACCTGCTGCTCCCCTCATCAGTATATTTTAGTGGATCTGCCTGTTCTGCCCCCTACTCTGTCTTTATAAGCAAGTAACTTATAAACATAACTTCATCAGTCTTTAATCATATTTTTCAATAGAAAATCTTCCCAGTCAAGAAAGAATGGAATAACATATTCAAAACACTAAAATTTTAAAAAAGAGCCATTCAACAGAGATCTTCCAGTGTAAATGAAAACCCAACTGAACACAGATTACAGGGGTCTCACATATAGAGTACTTAGTAAGTTAAACTAGTCAATGGAAAACTTTAAAATGGACATGAATCATTATGCTTATATCAAATAAAATACATTTTTAGGTATAAGATTATTAAGAGACAAAGGTGGGCAATATAACATTATAAAAGGATCAATAAAAAAGAAAGATATAGAATTTTCAACATGTGTTCACATTATATTAGTACAAAATATATGAAACAAATTTTGACAGATCTAAAGTGAGAAATTGATAACACTATAAAATAGAAACCATTAATTTTTTACTACAGTAATAGATCATCAAAACAAAAAGTCACTGAAAAAAATCAATCTTTAAGTAATATATTGGCTGAACTTGACATAATACTTATAGTACAATTTATCCCAAAACAACAGAATGCAGAATTTGTAGTGTTCAAGAATATTTTCAAAAACAGAGACTACATATTGGAATACAAAAAAAATCAATAAATTTATGAAATTGAAATCATATAAAGTATCTTTTCAGATCATAATGATATAGAACTGGAGATTTAAAGTAATGGAGTAAAATAAGAAAATGTAAAAAAATGGAGAATATATGTTGGGGACCGAGGCCGGCATCTTGCGTCTGTCAGCATCTTGCGCCATAAAAAGGTGAAATGGAGTCCGGATAGAGAAAAACATCCGGGTTGCAAAAGGCATGTGGAAAGAGCTCCCTGCCCCCACCTTTTCCTTTTCCTCTTTCTTTTCTCACCCATTTTCGCCCCTCGCGAGACCAAATGCCACCAAAACATGCTGCATTTCTATTGGCCTTCCTGACTTCTGCATCCCCCTCCTCTTGTATATAGCTGAGGTAAAAACCCAATAAAGAGTTCTTTCTTTGTTCTGCTACACGCACGTGACTGATTCTTTTGTTTGCGGACCTGGGGCCCCGAATCTCCGGCCTTGCTGGTCAAGGCCCCCCGCAAATATACATGTTACAACACTAATATTTGCTAATGGAAAAATCAAAGGTAAAATGACAAAAATACATAAGATGAATGAAAATTAAGACATGAATTAAAAGAATGTTGGGCCCTCCCTGGTGGTGCAGTGTGTTAAAGCACTAAGAAGCTAAAGCCACTTAAGCATGAGTTGATTCCTGCCTTGTAGGTGATCCGCATGGCATGGCAGACCTCTTCTGACCTGCCTGCTGCTCCCTCAGCAGTCTATTTTATCAGTCAGCCTGTTCTGCTCCCCATTCTGTCTTTGGTGAAGCCTCTCACTGCCCCTGCACCTCTGGCATGCACCCCAGTTCTGTATGTATAAATAAATAAATCTTTTAAAAAAAATGCATAGGATACAACAAAAACAATACAGGCCTACCCCATAAAGGATTGCCATATAAGAATCTAAACTTGCACCACAAGGCAGTAGAAAAAAGGAGACAAACAGAGCCCTCTTTGGTGGCACAACATGTTAGGGCACAGCACTGCAAGCTAGTTGCAGCCACTTCAGTGCAAGTTTAATCCCTGACCCCAGCGATGACCCACACGGCACAGCAGACCTCTCCTGCCTCACCTGCTGCTCCCCTCAGCAATGTACTCAATTTATCTACCTCTTCTGCTCCTCACTCTGTCTCTGGTGAATCCTCTCATTGCCTATGCACCTCTGGTCTGTACCCCAATTCTGTATGCATAAATAAATAAATCTTTTTTTTTTTAAGATTTTATTTATTTATTTATTCGTACAGAACTGGGGTACAGGCCAGAGATGCGGAGGGTGAGAGGATTCACCAGAGACAGAGTGGGGAACAGAACAGGCAGATCGATGAAGTGCACTGCTGAGGGGAGCAGCGGGCGGGCCAGGAGAGGTCTGCCTCGCCATGTGGACTCCTCCAGGGCAGGCGGGAATCGAACTCATGAGGAAGTGGCTTAAGCTTCATAGTGCAGTGCTTTAACCCGCTGCGCCACCAGGGAGGGCCTAAATAAATAAATCTTTTAAGAAAAGATGGAAAACAAACAAAATTCAGTAGCTGGTAATAAATCCCATAACAAAAATAATGAATATATGTGAAAAGACAATCCAAATGATTAACAAAACATGGAGCTTGCTCTTTGAAAATATTAACAATGTAGACAAATCTTTAACCAAACTTTCAATAACAAGAGATAAAACACAAATTAAATCAGAAAAAAAGAGAAATTATAGCAAACTACAGAAATGCAAAGTATCATAAAAGTATTATGAACTGATCTATGACAATGAATTTAACAGACATGAAATAGTGGAAATTTTATAGAAACATAATATTCCATGAAAGAAATAGAACACTTAAAAATCCATCACTGGCCATCCCTGGTGGGGCAGTGGGTTAAAGCACAGCACTAAGAAGCTAAAGCCACTGCAGCATGAGTTCAATTCCCGCCTGCCCCGGAGGTGACCACATGGCGTGGCAGACCTCTCCTGACCCCCCCGCTGCTCCCCTCAGCAGTGTACTTCATCAATCTGCCTGTTTCGCTCCCCACTCTGTCTCTGGTGAATCCTCTCACCATCCTGAACCTCTGGCCTGTATCCCAGTTCTTATGTATAAATAAATCTTAAAAAGAAAAAAAATAATCCATCACTAATCAGAAAATTGAATAGTAACAAAAATCTCTCAAAAAAAACAGAAGATTTTGGCCAGAATATTACACTAGTGAATTTTAACAAGCTTTCAAATAATAACGAGTTCCTACCTTTCATAAAATCTTTCCTAAATCAAAAACAGAGGGAAATTTTCCAAATGTGTTCAATAAAGTTGGCATTACTCTAATTTCAAAAGCAAGCATTAGACAAACACATCAAAACAAAAAATAAAACAACATTGTATCTGATGAACACAAGTGGAAAAATCCTCAATAAATATGAACAAACTAAACTCAAAAATATTTAATGGAATCATATTATGATCAAGTGAAATTTATTCCAGGGGTACATAGATGGCTTAACATGTGCAGAGCGATAAACAGGCTACATCAACAAAAACAATTAGAAATTCATGACTATCTCAAAAGACACAAAGTATTGGATAAAATTCAAAATCATTTTATGTCAAAAACCCTCAATAAATGGATATTGGGAAAATGTTCAACATAAGAGGTCAAACATAACAGTCCATTTAAACTCAATAGTGAACATTTGAAGTATTTTCCTCTAAGAACTGTAACAAAAGATGTTCCCTCCACCACTACCGTTAATATAATATTAAATTTTTATCAAAAACATTACATAATACAAGTATATAAAATATTAACAAATTGGATGTAAATAAGTAAACCATCATTCTTTAGATATGTTAACATGCATAGATGGTCTTAAATACCTTGTTAAACTTATTAGAAATAATAAATTGAACTGCAGGATACATATTAATATGCAAACACCTTTGTTATTACATGCAGTTAATGAACTAGCAAAAAATAAGAAAAAAAACACATTTCCAATAGTATATAAATAAATACTTTAGAACAAATGTAATAAAATATGTATACATTGAAAATTGTAATCCATTGCTGAAATAAATAAAAAAAAACACAATATGACAGATACTTTTACTGTGTTTATTTATATGAAGGATTAACAATGCTAAAATAACTACCTAGATGACTCTATTGAATGCTATATACAGATTCAATGGAATCCCTTTGAAAATCCAAATGACATTTTCACAGAAATTAAAAAGTATATGTATTCCAGACTATATAATACCCCAAATAACAAAAAATGCTACCGAAATATAACAAAATTTGATACTACAGAATATAAATCAAAGTAATAATAATGAAAACATCATGGTATTGTAGGTAAAAGAGATGCACAAATCAATACAATAGAATCAAGAGCACAGAAATAAAATCATACACATAGGTTAGCTAACTTATTATAAAGGGGCAAAAAGCTTAAACTGGGTCAAGGAAAGCCTTCAACAAGTGGTGTAAGGAAAGCATGCTGTCACATGCAAAAAAATGAAACTATACAACTATCTATATAGCATAAACAAAATTTAACTTAAAAGTCATCAAAAATATAGATTTAAGATACAATATCTATATTTTTGATGACTTTTATCTTAAATCATAAAATAAACTGAGGAAATAATAAGTAATATACTTAATCTAAGACTTATCTATGTTCTGAGACTCAATTTTAAATGTAAAGTAAACAAAGACAGAAATAAACTGTTCACATCGAAAAACAAAAAGAGCATATTCATAATTAAAGAACATTTCTTAGAAGCAAAATTACATCTCACTTAATGAGAGAAGATATTTGTACACCAAGTATTTAACAGTGAGTTAACATACAAAACAATCTAAGATCTCATAAAATCAAGATGAAAGAAAAGACATTAAAACGTGCCCAGGATTTGAATAGACACATCTCCACAAAATATACATAGACAATAGCCATATATAACATAGAAAATGTTCATTATCTTTTACTTTTAGAGAAATGCAAATCAAAGCAAAAATTGGATATGACTTCACATCTATGAAAATGGTTATTACCCCAAACACAGAAAATCATAAGCATTGTACAAAACATAGAAATAAGGGAGCCCTTAAACATTATCAGTGGGAAAGTAAATTGAAACAAGTATTATGGGACACAGAAGATTCCTCAAAACATTAAAAATAGGTATTTCATATGAACTAGCATTCTTATCTGGGGATTTACAAAACAAAACAAAACACTGAATCAAAGTGCCACATGCAGCTCTGTTTATTACAGTATTATTTACAATAGCTAGGAACTGGAAACAACTTAATTGCCGATAAACAAATGTATGGATAAAGTAGGTGCAGTATATACAGAAAATAGATGCCACTCATCTTTAAAAAATGATGAAATCCTGCCATTTACAACAACATGAATGGATATAGAGTGAAATAAGCCTGATGGACTCTGATAATACTCATGTGTGATAGAGAAAACAAGTAAAAAGATAAACTGAGTAAATAATAATAATAAACTTTGAACACTAAAACCAACAAATTATCAGAGCAGAAAGGGAAGGGAAATAATAAATCAAGGCAGAGAACAATGGAAATTTGAAATAAAATGAGAACTTAGTGAATTTAATGCAGTATATACACATTTGCTTTCAATAAAGCACACCTGAAATGCATAGAATATTATAATGCAATGGTACTTCAACTAACAAAAGAAAAATTAAGTGAAGCAGGAAGCAGGGTATGATTTAGTATTGGTTAGCCTGAATAATTTCAGTGGACTGGAGGGTACAGGAATGTCTTCAATTCTTTGGTGTGTGTCCCTGAGGTGTTTGGGGAAAGGAAATAGTGCCCTGGTGCAGGCAGAGGAGTTCATTTGGAATGCAGGCTCTGGTTTAATCAGTTTGTATAAATAGATACAATCTATGCAGACAGTTTTCTATCTCTAACAATTGTCTAACCCTGGGAGAGGTAACCTCTTCAGGGTCATCAAGGTTCTAGACACTAAAGGATCAGAAAGCAACAGAATAAAAATATATTATCAATCTTGAATCAGTTTGTATACTTTCTGTTGAAATGGCACATTACATTAATTTATTTTAGGATGGCAAATCAGTGTTGAATTTCTGGGATAAATTCCACATGATCATAATATGAAATCTTTTAAATATTGCTCTTTTTATTTACTAGTTTTGTGCTAAAAAGAGTGTTGTGCCTTTAATGATACTGACGCATAGCACTAGCTCTTTTGTTTTTCTTGTGACACTATTATTTTGTTATTAGAATAATAATGACCTCATAGTTGAGTCGGGAAGTGTTTCGTGTGTGTGTGTGTGTGTGTGTGTGTGTGTGTGAGAGAGAGAGAGAGAGAAAGAGAGAGAACATATATAGGAAGAAATTAGAAAGAACTGCCATAATTCTTCTGCAAATGGTTGGTAGAATTCACCCATGATGTCATGTAAATCTAGGTATTTCTTTGTAAGAAGTGTTAATCGATTTCTTCGTGAGAAGTGGCACACTGGGTTAAAGTGCAGCACTGTGAGCTAGCAGCAGTGCTTCAGTGCCCAGTTAGATGATCCAGTTGGTGCAGCAGACCTCTCCTGACACACCAGCTGCAGTGTGCAGTGTGACTCCCCTCAGCAGTGTACTTTGTTGATCCACCTGGTCTCCTCCTCACTCTGTCTCTGGTGCATCCTCTCACTGTCCCTGCACCTCTGGTCTGTACACCAGTTCTGTATGCATAAGTAAATAAATATTTTTTATAATTAATCTCTCTGATCTATTTTGATTTTCTTCTTATTCTGGAGTCAATTTCAGTAGCTTGGACCTTGTTAGGTATATTCCTACTAGGAAATATTTTGAATAAATTTCAAATGCATAATTTAATGGAGATTTTTATGTTTATAAACACAATTGTATTAATATTTCTGTTAAGTTGTATCTACTTTATATTTGGTATAGTAAAACATTTATTGAGACACAGTATTTCAAAGAAAAACCATAAATATTTATTAGGATGCTTTGCGTGAAATTGGCTTTTCTAGAAGTAAAATGTGGTGAAATAGTTTCAATTTCATGTTTCAACTTTATGAATTACCAAAAAAATTTCTATATCTATTTAAAACTAAATTCATTATTTTTTCCTTTTCTATGGATTGTTTTGTGTTAATGTATCCATCCAGCAAAAAACAGTCTCACTTCAAGCTTATTTATTTTACATCATATATCTAGTCCTTTGTTACTATGACTCAAATCTGCATTCCTTCAACTTAGAGTTGGTTTTGATCTAATTTTTTGTTGTTGTTACTACCTCCTCCCCCAGATGAAATCCCTCTGTCACTCTTCTAAACAGAGGATATTTTATATTTTATTTTCTTAATATAAAACTTAGGGTTTTCTGACTTAATAACATTCCACTGACTGCAGGGTGAAGTACAAATTTACGTCAAAGGCTTTCCCAGACCTAGTCCTTCAAACAAAATATCTTATTGCATTTTGGTTTTGTCTAAATTCCAGTGAGCTCAAGCTATTTCCAGTGACTGATTCCTTTGTGTTTCTACCACTTGTTGCATTCACATACTTGGCATATCCTCATTCGTTAGCAGCCTAAAGAAAACAAACATTTTAATTTTGGTTAAAGTGTGTACAACTATTTGTAAACTCTTCTGGCATCCCACATACCTCTCGTTTTTCTAACTTCTAAAAATTACTAATTGCTACATGTCTCTACTCAAATCTAGTGAAAATTCTATTATAAAAATTAAAAGATGTTGTGTAATAAAACAAAGAATGGTGTACACACATTCTGTATCTCGTTATCAAATTAGTCTTTCCTTGAATGTAGCAATGAATATCATTTTCATAGCAATCTTTACAGTTTTTGTGTTTTTTTTTTGTAGGTCATTTGATAGGAGTTAAATTTAGGTAAAAAGAGACAGATATAGATGATGATGATGATGATTGATAAATGGACAAATATGTAGATTTAAATTAATTAGTAGTATTGTACAACAGATAAGAAACTTCAACAAACCAAGATGAAATAATTCTAGCAGGGATTTCTTAAGATAAAGTAGAAGAAGCAAACAGGCAGGCAGAAGTCATATGTGTGGGTGAGACTTGAAAAAACGATAAGAATAAATAAACTGAATAAATGAATGAAAATAAATTCAAGTAGTTTAATCAGGGCTATCACTTTCACTAAAACATCTAGAGTAAGGCAGCATTGAATGCTATGCTTATATTGTAATTAGTACTTGTAAATTACATTATAGAATATTGTTTAATCTTAATGTAATCCATGTAAAAGTAGTAGATATTTCTCAAACTAGCTCTATTGTGTGATAATTTATAATTCGAGAGAATACTCTAAAAAGAAACTATTTCCTTATTTCTCTTTTGTACCTTAATGAGTGTTACTAGTTATATAATAGTTTAAAGCATAAGACATAAAATATCATGAGAAAATTATATACTAATGTATTAAGATGAGTGGCTTTACTAAGGTTATAGGACAGAAAAAAAAAAAACAAAGGTCATTTTGACTAGCATGAAATGCTATATATATATATTTTTTTTTTTCTTTTTCCAGAAAGAAGTGAGAATAGGTAGTCTGCTGAAGTAACCATAAAGTTGGTAACATATTACAAATGTCTAGTCTACTTTGGATTCATACCCACATGTGGAAGCACTTACACTGGCCTGGAGTTGGTGAGTGGTGATTGGTCTACACATATGAGACAGTCAGCAGAATGACCAGAATGGATTGCCTCCCTGGAGAACAGAGCTTCTTCTGAGCTCTCTGTCCAGGTCCATGGCTGTTTTGAATAATTAGTTGCAATTTATAACATGGGTTGTGCAGAAAACCTGAAGTTAAGAATTGATCTGGGAGAGACTGCAAGATGGCAGCAGAGTAAAGATGCCGAGATCACTGTGTCCAGGCTTGCACAGCAATTTAGGATTAAAACGGACTATAGACTGACTTACTATGAGTTTCAACCCAAATGAGAACACCCTGGATTCAGGAAGGAAGATAACTGAAGGAGAATTGGCAATGGGGGAGTTCCAATAGGGGAACTCCCTCCAGAGAACACGTGGGCACTAGGAAGTGTGGTGGGCTGCAGCAGCTGCTTTGCCCCTCGCTAAAGACATAGAGGTAAAGGGGGGCCTCTTAGCTCCAAGAGTGTAGCCCAGGCTGAGGAAAGCACCTAAGCACTAGGCAAAGCTGCTGACAGCTCAGTTTGGGAACCAGCAAATGGCGCTGACAGCTCAGTTTGGGAACCAGCAAATGGCGGCAGAGTAAAAATGCCAAAAGCTCATCCAAGCTTGCACAGGAATATATAAAAATGGACTATAAACTTACATGCTACTGAGTTTCAACCCAAATGAGAACACCCTGGACTCCCTAGAGGGAAGATAACTGAGGGAGAATCAGTGATTGGGAATTCTGATAAGAGAACTCCTATCCACAAGCGCCACAGACAGGATAAACAGAACCCTGCAAATCCTATCAGGGGAATGCCCAGACTCCAGTGCTGCAACAGAGGCTTCCTGCTCATTCAGTTCATTGAGTGGAACCCAAGCTGTGGGAAAAGACTGCACAAGTAAGTGGACACATGGAGGAAAATCTAGTGATCCCATGACTGGGGCAGCTGCAAGGCTTGCAACCCTTTCACCCACCCCCAAAGAATAGCCTGGAAGCCTTTTACTGGCATTAGTCACTAAGGAGGGGCCAGCAAGTTCACAAAGAAACTGAGATAAAAGGGAAACGAACAAACAAACAAAAAACTTAGCTGAATCAAAAACAGACCTAGTAACATTCTCCCAAGTGGTAGGGAAAAACTGCTCAGGGAGAGACTGCTCTAAGTGGGCACAAAGAGCCCTGGAGGCCTTTAGGGAGGAATGACAGCCTGCACAACTGGGGGGAGGGGCATTCAGAATTAGGACTCAAGGGGTTATTAATAGCAGTGGCCGGAAGACATGTGAGCCAGTTAGGCACTGCCTTTAAAGGCTCACAGTGCTCAGAAAATAAACAAAACCAGTGACTGCTCAACCACAGACCCAGCTGCAACACTTCTAATGCACTCCACCCCCCATGGCTGTATCGGAGCATAGAGGGAACCCAGGACAACAGAAGGCTACAAAGATCAACAGGCACCTTCCAGAGACAAGGACTCAAGGAGTTACCAGAAGAAGCTGAAAACAAGAGACCCCTGAGTGTCACTGGCAGAGATGACACACATAATTAAACATTTAATTAAAACAGGAAATATTGAAACTAAATAAGGCTCACTATAATCTCCACAACTGAGGTGTCTGGAAATCCCTGCGTCATCCAAGAAAGAACAGCCATTAAAAAATATCATCAATAATAGCAACACTGTGTCTCAATGAATAGAAAGTATTTAAAAATACATGAAAGAGAAAAAAAGACAAATATTCAAGCAAGTACACAGGGGGGAAATTCTCCACAAAAAGATCAGTCAGCAGAAACCAACAAAGAAATAGAAGAACTGCTCAGTCTACCAGATAGAGAATTCAGAATCACCGTGATAAACAAACAAAAAGAAGATGAGAAGGAAAAAAATAAAAAATAAATGAAATGAGTCAAGCCATCAAGGAGTAGAAGAATGAAAACAAGGAAATGGAAGAAATGAAAAAGAAAACAAACAATATGAGACAAGCAATCAAATGATTGAAAAAAGAAAATAAGAAATAGAAAAAAGGCAGGAGATGAAAAGGACACTAGAGGAGATAAAGAATGCTGGAAAAAGTAATGAAGACAGAGTACATAAAATGGAAGAATGAATCAGCTCCCTCGAAGATGCAGAAATAAAAAGAATTAAAAGAGAAAAAGAAAGAGAGATAAAAAGGAAAAAGAAATGAAGAAACAATTCAAGACCTATTTGACAGAATTAGGAAAGGAAATATAAGAGTTATAGTTATACCAGAGGTGAAAGAAAGACCAAGGAATAGAGAAAATATTCACAGAGATAATAGAAGAGAACTTCCCTAATATGAAGAGATTAAAGTAGATATCCAAGAAGCAAGAAGAACAAAATACCATGACGACAGGAGAAATACAACAAGATACATCACAGTAAAACTACCAGAAATACAAGACAAGGAAAAGATTATGAGGATGACAAGAGGGAAGAAACAAATAACCTATAAAGGGAAACCGATCAGGCTGACATCAGAATTCTCCAAAGAATCACTACGGACAAGAAGAGAGTAGAGGGACATACTCAACAAACTCCAAAGTATTAAATGTCAAAAAAGAATACTCTATCCTGCGAAGCTCTCCTTCCTCTATGAAGAAAGAATAAACCCCCATTCAAAAAAAAAAAAAAAAAAAAACTACAAGAAGCCCTCAAACCAAATCCAATAGAAGAATGAACAAAAACTGTTCAAAACAAGGAATAAAAATACAAAATGACCAAAATGGCAAATGCAGGTGCCAGTATATCAATGTTATCTCTAAATGAAGATGGTTTAAACTCATCAATAAAAAGACATAAAGTGGCAGGATGGATTAAAAAAACAGAACCCAAAGTTCTGCTGTCTGCAGGAAACACATCTAACTGCAAAATATAAAAACAGATTGAAAATAAAATGATGGAAAACAGTTCTAGAAGCAAATGGACAAAAAAAGAAGGCAGGAACAGCTATATTTATATCAGATAAAATACACCCAAAATAAAAAAGGTTAAAGGAGACACAGAAGGCCACTACATTATGATTAATTGAAAAGAACAACAAGAAGACATAACACTTATCAACATATATCCACCAAATGAAGGAACACCAAAATATATCAGGAATCTACTGTTATCTATGAAAACATATATCAGAGAAATTACATACAAGTAGGAGACTTCAACACACCACTCCACATTTGTCTCCACAATGGACAAATCAACAAGACAAAAAATAAGCAAAGACACTAGAACTCTGAATAAGGACCTGGACAACATGGGTCTAACAGACATCTATAGAATACTGCACCTCAAAAAATATGAGTACACATTTTTGTCAAACCCACATGAATAATTCTCTAGGATTGAACATGTACTGGGTCATAAGATAAATATCAATAGATACACTAAGATCAAAATCATACCAACTATATTCTCTGACCATGAAGGAATCAGCCTAGAAATAAACCATCTGAGGAAGGCAAAAAAAAAAAAAAAACACCTACCACGTGGAGACTGAAACCCACACTACTGGAGTACCATTAAATCAATAAGGAGATCAAAAAAGAAATTAAAAAAGACCTGGAGAAGAACAACCATGACGATACAAATCTCCAAAACTTATGGGGCACATTAAAAGCAGTTATAAGAGGAAAATATATAGCATTACAGGCTCACATAAAGAAACAAGAAATAACTCAAAGAAACAACCTAGTCTCCCACCTTAAAGAACTGGAAAAAGAACAACAAAATAACCCAAAAGCCAGTAGAAGACAGGAAATAATAAAAGTCAAATCAAAAATTAATGAAATGGATGTTAGAAAAACAGTCTAAAAAATCAATGAAACCAAAAGTTGGTTCTTTCAAAAAGTAAACAAGATGGACAGGCCACTAGAAAGGCTCACAGAGAAAAAAAAAAAAAAAAGAGAGAGAGAGAGAAAGCACAAATAAACAGAATCATAAATGATAGAGGAGAAATACAAAGAATAATCAGAGAATACTATGAGCAAACACATTTGACAATTTAGCAGAAATGGACAAATTCCTACAACTCTACAACCTCCCAAAGCTGGGTAAATAAGAAATAGAACAACTAATCAGGCCAATTACAAGCAAGGTAATTGAAGAAATAATCAAAACCATCCCCAAAAATAAAAACCCAGGACTAGATGGATTTACAAATGAATTTTACTGAACATTCAGAAAAGAACTAGTGCCTATTCTACACAGATTCATATAAAAAAAATCAAAAAAGAAGGAAGACTACCACATACTTTCTATGAAGCTACCATCACACTAATACCAAAACCTAACAAAGAAAACACACACAAAAAAACTTCATACCAATTTCCCTAACAAATACTGATGCAAAAATCCTCAACAAAATCTTAGCAAAAAGAATCCAACAATGCATTAAAAGAATTATGCACCATGACCAAATGGGCTTTATTCCAGGAGCACAAGGATGGTTCAACATCAGAAAATCAATTAATGAAATCCATCACATCATCTGACAGAAAAATATAAACCATATAATCATATCAATAGATGCAGAGAAGGCATTCGACAAAGTTCATCATCCATTTATGTTTAAGGATCTCAAAATCCTCGGAATAGAAGGAACATACCTCAACATGATAAAAGCTATATATGACAAACCCACAGCCAATATTATCCTCAACGGAGAAGAGTTGAAAGCCTTTCTCTTGAGATCAGGAACAAGACAAGTGTATCCAGTATCACCACTGCTCTTCAACATAACATTGGAAATTCTAGCCAGAGCAATAAGACAGGATAAAGACATACAATGAATCCAAATAGGGAAAGAAGAAGTAAAACTGTTCTTATTTGCAGATGGTATATTAATTTACATGGAAAAACCCTAAAAAGTCCACAGAGAAACTAACCAGTTTAGCAAGACAGGATACAAAATCAACACAAAAAGTCACAGTACTTCCTATACACAAACATCCAATCAGACGAAGCAGAAAATAAATAAGTAAATAAATAAATCCCATTTTCAAATAAAACAAAAAGAATCAAATACCTGGGAATCAACCTAACAAAAGAGGTAGAAGATCTATACAAAGAAGATTATAAAATACTGTTAAAAGAAATTCAAGAAGACAAATGAAATGGAAAGATGTCCCCTGCTCATGGATCGGGAGAATTAACATCATCAAATTTGTCATCCTACCAAAAGTAATATATAGATTTAAAGCTAGCGATAAAGGACTGATCACAAAGATATACACAGAACTGATGAAACTCAACAAAAATAACCCCATGGGCAGTAGAGCTAAAAAGAAACTTCTCCAAAGAGGAAATGCAGATGGCCAACAGGCATATGAAAAAATGTTCAACATCACTCGTAATAAGGGAGATGCAAATTAAAACCACAATGAGATACCACCTCACCCCAGTGAGAATGGCACATCTTCAAACAACTAGCAACAACAAATGTTGGCGAGGATGTGGAGAAAAAGGAACTCTCCTGCACTGCTGGTGGGAATGCAAACTAGTACAACCACTATGGAAAACTGTTTGGAGGTTTCTCAAACTGCTAAATATGGAGCTTCCATATGACCCAACAATCCCACTCCTAGGTATCTACCCAAATGACACAAAAATACTGATTGAAAAAGATACCTGTACCCCCATGTTTATTGCTGTTTTATTCACAATTGGAAAAACATGGAAGCAGCCCAAATGCCCAAAAGTAGATCACTGGATAAAAAAGATATGGTACATATATACAATGGAATCATTACTCAGAAACCAAAAAAGAGAAACACATGTCTTTTGCAGCAACTTGGATGGAACTGGAAAAGATCATGCTTAGTGAGATAAGCCAGAAAGAAAAAGAAAAATACCGGATGGTTTCACTCATAGCAGGAGTATAATGGACCAGGTGGAAAATAACAAAAATAATGAACAACCATATACCAGAGACATTTTGTGGGGGTGGAGTAGGGAATGGGATCAAAAACGGGGTGGGGGGGAGGGAAATGCACGGGATTATGGTGATGGCACATGGGTGACTTGGTGATGGGAAACCCGTGGGGATTACAATTGAGATGGAAAAAAATGTACAAAATGATGTAAAAATAAACTTTTGTAACAAAAAAATAATAATAATAATAAAAATATTTAAAAAAAAAGATGTGGTACATTTACTCAATGGAATATTACTCAGCAACTAAAAAAAAAGAAACACATGTCATTTGCAGCAACATGGATGGAGCTGGAAAAGATCATTCTTAGTGAAATAAGCCAGAAAGAAAAGGAAAAATAACGGATGGTTTCTCTCATAGCAGGAATATAACAGAACAGAGCGAGAAAATAATGATAATCATGAACAGCTATATACCAGAGACATTTTGTGTGTTGGAGTGGGGAATGGGATCAAAAACAGTTGGGGGGGGGTGGGAAATGCACTGGAGTATAGTAATGACACATGGGTGATTTGGTGATGAGAAGCCCAAGGGGACTACAAATGAGATGGAAAATGCACAAAATGATGTAAAAATAAATTATATGTATATATATATATATATATATTAAAAAAACTCTCATGAGAAAGGCAGGACCCAATACACAGAAGCCTCACTTTTCTGATCACCTTTCCCACTCAGATGATGAAATCCTTAGAAAACCATCTTTGAGACATGATAGATACCAGTATAGTTCAGAGGAGGTATATTTTTGTTTAATATTTACCACCCAAACATACTTTTTTATTTATTTGCTTCTTTTTCCTGTGCTTTCTCTTTATTTTATTTATTTTATTTCATTTTATTTTATTTTAAAGATTTATTTGTGCATACAGTACTGGGGTGCAGGCCAGAGGCTCAGAGGCGGTGTGAGGCTTCACCAGAGACAGAGTGGGGAACAGAACAGGCAGATCGACAAAGTACACTGCTGAGGGGAGCAGCGGGCAGGTCAGAAGAGGTCTGCCACACCATGTGGTCACCTCCGGGGCAGGCGGGAATCAAACTCATGCGGAAGCGGTTTTAGATTCTCAGTGCTGTGCTTTAACCGGCTGCGCCACCAGGGAGGGCCCTTTTCTCTTTATTTTTAACCAATAACAAATTTTTTTCAAGGTGGTTAAATCATATTCCATGCTTTTAACATTTTTCCATAGGTTGAATAATTCTACATTTTAAATTTAGTATGAATCAAATTTTAAATGATTGCTTAATACTCCATCCTATGGATTCATTCACTCAATAACTCTTTTATACCTTCTCCATGATATTTTTAAAGCACTAGGTTTATCAGAACTTATTTAATTACCTTTTGTTGAATAATTCAGGTAGTTGATAAATTTTAAGTAGAGAGATTTAGAGGGTTTTATATATTTCAAATTATTTTCTTAAGAAAAAAATCTTAGAAGTTTCCTCACTGGTTCAAAAAGTAACTATACTGTTAAGACTCTTGACACTTATGAAGTCACATCACTTGCTACTTTTTATAATTAGAAGAGTGCCTATGTTGTACTTTTTCTCATAATTCAAGTTTTTCACTAAAAAGGAAGGATAAATATCTAATTAGGTCAATTTTTATTTTTTTACTTATTAATTTTCTTGTGTTTTCAAAAAAAATAAAAATAAAGAATTCATCTGTAAATATTTCTCTGATCTTTATGCTGGAGTGATGAAAGTTACATAATAGTGCAGAGTCATGAGAATATCATTGTTTTTAACATAGAGGCCTAAGCAGTCTGAGTCCCATCTAATTTTGTGCTCTTCCTCCTGGTTGGGTTCTTTACATTCAAATACGTGAGCTTAACTTCTACTCTACCTACTTCTTAGAGAAGCTGTGGAGATTAAATATTAAACAATGCATAAGTGTCTTGTAAACTATAGAAATCTCTCCAATATTCAGCACTATTATACAGAATAGTTGCGTAGCAGGAAGAATTGTTTTTTGGTGAAGACAAAGTTAATCACACAGCACAAAGAACATGCAGCTATAAGAGATCACATTGGAAAACAATAAATGTTTTCTCTAGATTAGATGGAGATTATGTATTTAAACTCTTCAAACACCATTTAATCTTCCCATATTTTAAATAAACTGTTTCATTTGATACTTAATTGCTCTTTGAACATAATACAAACGGTACCAAAAAAAAAAAACTTACATACAAAAATAAAAATACTTTTATCTAAATGTGATTTAGAATGCAATATATTTAAATCTACAACTTATGTGACTATTTTTATATGTATATACTGAATATTCAACTCTTCTTTCCTGGTGTCTCAAATGTATGTTTAACTGTCTTCAAGAATCTATGCTAATATTAATTTAATGTCTACATAAAAAATTTAGTATTCATATTTTACTTCTTTTCTTGTAACTTTTGTTTAATACCAATCTTCCTTCATTTTAATAAGCGTTTGTATCATACAACTTCACCTTAACCCATTAATTTTCCTTCTAGACTGTTGTCTCTCTGTAACTCCTTGTTTTTGATTGATGAAAAATGTATTCCAGTAAGTAACTAACTCCTGTCTGGATTTCCTATTGATGTAGATAGGACACTGTAGCCTGTGGAAGAATTCCCCTCCAACATACACAGAAACACACACACACATACACACATACCATACCTTTCTCTTCCCTAAGTGTAGCTCTGTGGTCTCATCCTGTCCTTCCCATCTTTCCAATTCAACTAACTCACCATTCCCTATTCCACCAATTAATGCATTATAATAAAGTCTCTGCATCTGACTCACTCTCTAGAAATCAAGGCAGTGTCACTCTCTTCCAGGTGCTCTTCATTTCTCAGGTGATTTTTATTTATATACATGGAGTTCCCTTTGGTGTAGAAAGGTAAATCAAGATAAGGAGGAATGGACTTAGAATATGGACATCCTAAATGCAGGAAAGGAAAGGAATGGCTTCTTATT
The DNA here is from genome assembly GCF_000260355.1 of Condylura cristata. Lineage (NCBI taxonomy): Eukaryota > Metazoa > Chordata > Mammalia > Eulipotyphla > Talpidae > Condylura > Condylura cristata. The sequence continues at coordinate 3,242,760 of NW_004567145.1, forward strand.
TTGTGATTTTTAAATCAGTGGGCTTGAGGCAAGAATTAAATCTTATCACAACCTGGGCTAGATGTTTACTTGTGAGATCTGATAACCCCAGCTGATTGTTTCTACTTCATTGGCTTCCTTGATCAGTGGACATGCTTCACAGTATCTTGAATTATTTATACTGGTAATCCTTATCTTTATTGTGGGTGTGACTTTATTTTTATGCTCCCTCTGTTAAGGGGAAGGATGTCCTAAAGGAACTCTGCAGAGTCTTATGGACTCCACTCCCTACTCCAGGTTTCTGTTATGGACTCCACCCCCTACTCCAGCTTTCTGGACCCTACATATTACTCCAGTGATTGAAAACTCCCAGCAGTAACAGGGAGAGAACTTCAGGACCCCAGGGCGGAGCTAGTAGGAATGGATTCTGGGACATTTTGGGGAGATAAATAGGGCGCGATTGTATCCCAGGCTCTCTCTGGCTCTGGCACTCATGCTGGCTCTGTCTCTCACTGGCTTGCTTGGGAAGCAGCTCTCCGGATTGTGTGGACCACGTGACTTGGTGTGTTCAGTCAGCCTAGCCATAAGGTATTCCACATACTTTGTATCCTGCTCTCTTTCCCTGTGTTGTTTCCGATTCCTTTCCCCTTTTGTAAATAGACCCATTATTGACCCTTTTGTGTGTACCTACAGTTGTGAGCGCGTGGGTGAGGACCCACAGACAGAAGGCCCAGTCTACTCTGGGCTACCCTGTAACACCTCAAAGATGGAAAACCATATTAAAAGCCACTACTAACCACATATATCTTTTAATGGAAGACTAAATCATTGTATCATGAGTATATGTGAAGAAAGCACACTCAATTTGTCTGAGAGGAGGGTTAAACTTTTGAGACAGCCCAAAGTAAAAAAAAAAAAAAAAGAAAAAGAAAACTTAAAAGGATGGGTTGCCACAGTCCTTTTTGAGCAGGTATAGTAAATCATGAACTGGCAAGTCCTGTCCAAAGTAATTTAACCTATTACATTCACCATGAGTCCCTATGATAGATTAAAAAAAAAAACAACAATAATTAGATGCTGACTACTGATTTTCTCATAATTTCTTAAAAGGAGAAAGGTGAGGGCCCATGTACAGTTGGAATGTAACCATCTGTACATGCCCATGCTAGCCCAGCCCAGAACAAACTATATTGCTGTTCTCTTCCACCCTGACTCCTGGATTTACTCATTTAATAGCTTTTCCTAATTCTCTTTGGATTCCAGGTGATATATTCCTTTCCCAAACTGGTTCTCTCATGCATGAATCTCTCGAATAAAGCTTTGTCTGTTTGATTACATCTGATTCTCTCTGGTAAGTTATTCCTAAAAGGAAAAATTGTTACAGTGCAACTTAATGTGAACTGGGTTGCCTGTCTGTGGCTCCTCATCTGTGCTCACTTGGGTCAATAATGTGTTTACTTACAAAGGGAAAAAGAAAGGGTGCAACCCAGGGAAAGAGAGAGAAAGAAAAAGAGTTACAAATTAACTAGAACATCCTACCAGCTCTGCTCAGCTGACTTGGAACTCCAATACATGGAGAGCTCATCAAGAGCCAAACGACCAGCCACTCAGTTCAGAGAGTGCCCCGTGGCTCAGAAAGCCACATAGTCCAGAGAAAGAGTGCATCTCACATTGTTCCCTTATATCTCCCCAAAAGTCACAAAATGCCTGCTATCTCCACCCTTGGGCCCTTGCAATTCTTACCTTGTGACTGCTGGGATTTGTTTCCAATCACTGGAGTAGGGGGTGGAGGCCAGAAAACTGGAGTAAGAGTGGAGTCCACAGAACTCTGAAAAGTTTCTTCAGGACATCATTTCCCTCTAACAAAATGATCCACTCTTAGTATGAAGGCCCTTTTGCACTCTTATACTGAATAATTAATGTGGTATAATTTTTATGATATAGCAACAAAGTAATAACTTCCTAATATTATTTTTACCATGTCACTAATAATTTTAAAACAGTATTAAATTAAACAGTGCCAAATTTGTGACAGGTCACTGTGTGCTCACAATTGTTAGATACTACCCAAGCACAGAGTGCAACAACAAAGAGGCTTATTAACCAACATGATATTGAGGAAAAGAAAAAGATTTTCTATGGCCACAACTGGCCAGTTTTCTCACTCCAGATAATGTCCACAGTATCTAGTATTCAAAAACAAAACCCACTAATTCAAGATAGCATCATCCCTTTAATGAGTCTGCAATACATGAACAAGTGGCAGACAATTTAACCCCTGGTGGTGAATTGGGCTTGGAATGTGGAAGCCAGGCTCAAAGTAATAGAGGGCACAAAGGGGCACTAAAATGACCAAAGACAATGCCCAAATTATTTACCAGTCACCATCTGACCTCCTCACTAACATGCACAATAGCAAGACTACTCAATTTCTGAGAACAGCATAATAAGATTTATTTAATAAACGAGGGAAAAACAGGAGTTACTAAGGCCAAAAATGGTCATGTACCTAACCCAAAGCAGTATCCACTGTTTTAAAGTACTAAGTTCAAATGCTCCTAACCATGAGGACATGGTCCATGTGACAACTAGACTATGGATAGGGTTCCTACTAACAGAGACAGCAGAAGACACAACAGGAGATGTTCCCCAGAGGTACCGAGATGCTCCCATACAGCACCAGAGAAGTAACACTCAAAACAGCAGTTGCAGCAGTTAAACAACCAGACAAAAAGTCACACTCATGCTGCTCAGTGAGGTGCCTGGCTCTGGGTCTTTGCCATCCCTGCCAGGATATAGCTGCTGCAAATTGGAAACAATTTCAGTTGCTCAACTACTTGAAAAGCCTCTCTGAGGCTGGTTGCTGGAATTCTCTCCATGTCCTTCAGAGGCTCGGAACAGCTTTCTGAGTGGTTGGTATGGTGGGGGCAGACATTGGTGACTTTGAATCCCTGACTATCAAAAAACACTGAAATCCCTAATGCTGAATCCCAAACACTGAATTCTCAGGGCTGCTTCTATAAGCAGTGGCTGATGCCAAAGACTGTTACAGGTGCTGCCCACTTGGTGGGGGTTGCTGGTGACGATAGATAGCCTCAGGGAAAATGCTAAAATGTATTGCATTTTGAGGTGGAGCTACTCATAATATACATAAGTGACTGCAAAAGGAGTCACAGATTATTTAGTCTTCATGACTTAGCATTTGAACATTCAGCCTGTGGGATTCAGCATTTGAATACTCAGAATTCAGAATACAGCAATTGAGGAATCAGCATTTCCAGAGTGAGGTATTTGGCAACCACAGTGCTGATCTTCCAGAAGGCTGTTGTGGGCCTCTGAACATAGAGATATCTCCAGCAGCCAGCCTCAGAGAAGAAAGGTTCAGAGGCTTTGCAATTATCTGAGCCATGGACACTGTTCCCAGTTTTGCTATCTTTGCAGCCTGGCAGAGCAGGTAAAGATGCAGAACAGGGCTCCTCACTGAGCTGCATGAGTGTGGCCATGTGTTGGCTTGTTTAGTCACTTCTCTGTTGAGTTTTGCATATCTGATGTGGTCCTGGGTCATCACAGCAGCTCCAGGAACATCTGTTGTATCTTTTGTTGTCTCTGTAAGTAGGAAACTGGCTTCTCTCTGACTGTCTCGTGCTGCACATTGGCAGTAGCAGGAAGGTTCCACCTTGAGCAGATGGCCTATTGTTCAGGAGAGGAGATTTGCATCCTTAGTGGTGGGAAGATACCACTAGCTACATTTGATTAGGACTTAAAAACATTGGAGTCTGGCCCTCCCTGGTGGCGCAGCGGGTTAAAGCACTGCACTGAGAAGCTAAAGCCACTTCCGCATGAGTTCGATTCCCGCCTGCCCCAGAGGAGACCACATGGCGTGGCAGACCTCTCCTGACCCGCTCGCTGCTCCCCTCAGCAGTGTACTTCGTCGATCTGCCTGTTCTGCTCCCCACTCTGTCTCTGGTGAAGCCTCTCACCACACCTGAGCCTCTGGCCTGTACCCCAGTTCTGTATGTACAAATAAATAAATCTTTTTTAAAAAAAAAAACAGAGTCTGCTTTGGATAGGTGAACAGCCATTTTTGGCCCCAGTAACACTTTGTTTTTTCCTGTTTTTGTTAAGTAAATCCCATTGTTGTTCTTCTCTGAACCTGAATAGTCTTGCAATTGGGCACACAGGTTAAGAACTCAGTGACTGGTAAACTATTTGGGTCATGCCTTTGCCAGTTTTAGTGTCCCTTGCTGCCTTGTATCACTTCTGCAGCACTTAATATTTCTTATCAGTTCCTCTGCCCCCACTGATAGTTTGTTTGCATTTTCCCTGGGGCTACCCATCCTCACAAGTACCTACCTCTGGAGGAGGTACTACCTATTATAGTCTAGGTCCTTGTCTCAGGGAGGAAAGAAGTCAATATTGAGACCAGAGTCATGCTGACCAAGAAAGCTCTCTGAACAGAGAGGAGCCTTGAGTAGTTGATGCTAAAGACAAGAAGCATGAAATTGTATATTTTATTTGAAATAATGGGCTTAGTACTCTGCATTGTCTTTTCCTCAAGTTGTCATGTTTCATGACAGGTTCTTATTTAGTTGATTCTGCCCATCTGAGGATATTTGGAGCTAGGGTACCCTCGTCCAGATGCTATCTGCTTTATTTAGGAATGCATAGACAACTTAACCTTGGCCCATATATGGTGCCTTGTTGCATGGGTTCACCTACAGAATATTTTGCTTTTCACAGATCTGTGTCAAGACTAGGGTCCCTGTGATTCTGACTACATGCCCAACTTATTTTGCATTCCTCCCTCTAGAGTGGTTACCCTGACTACTACTAAGGAGTGGGGGTTAAAGTCCACTCTAGTTAATTCCTGTTGAGGAGAGATGAAGGATGTAGATATGAATCAACTTCTGAGGAGGGATATTCTAGTAACCCCAGGTAAAATTTAATGAGGACATTTATTTCAGGCTCAATCTGGACCACAGCCTCTAACTTGAAATAGACTAACTTAATAGATCTACTCTACTATACATAGGATCAAAACATAAGTCCAGGAAATGTATCAGCAAGGGACCGATCATTGCTAACAGGCAAGACAACATTTAGGACCCAATATATAGGAGTAGTGACTGAAGTTAGTTAAGGCCATTTCCTGAACCCCATTTACTTGTCAATTATTTATTTAATTTTTAAAATATTAAGAGGCTTTGACTTGTGAGGTTTTATTAATTCAAAAGTAACATGTCTGATTTAGCAATGTACCGGTGCTGACTACTTCAACAATGAGAATATTCTGCTCCATAGAACCACAACAGCTGAGCTAGTAAGTAAGGCCTATTGCTTTTCAGTGGCAGCTGCAGTAGACTTCCAAGATAGGAGGGGTAGGATGGTTACATTTAAGACAGTCTTTTCCAACATGGGGACTCTAACAAATTGAAACAGACTTCTATAAATTGAATGGCTGATCTCTAGTCTTTCTAAAATTGGATTATCTTGAACATGTTCTCCTCGGGGCCAGTTGTTTAGATCCCCATATAGGGATCTGTCAGGGATGCTTTGTTTTGGGTCATTAGAGTTTGTTCAAGGAAATATTCCAGGCTAAAATCAGAGCTTGAAGTTCCCATCGTATGTGGGTGTGGGATTATCTCCCTGGGGACTACCGCTACTACTGTACATGTATCAAACCATTGGTAGGGCCGATATACATCTAAGGCTTGAGCACAGAAGAGGAAAAATACAGTTCCTAGTAAACTAAGCTGGGTTGAATAACTTAAGATTCTAAACCATTTTCCTCAATGGGGAAACACATGTGAGAAGTGTTGTTATAGATCTTTCCCAGGAATACTTTATCTAAGCACAGGGAAGTTGTTCAGCCATTCCAGACTGAGTAGGCTCATTGAGAATTCAGGAAGTTTGCCAGATAATCTTGGAGACCTTGGCATCATTCCCACCATTTAGAGGAATACAGGCCAGCAAAAAGATAGCAAAAAAATAGATGGTCCCTGACAACCTCTATATGCTATTTACTTGCATAGCTAACCTCTGCCACTCTATCATTATCCATTGAACCCACTGCTCAGTCCTCTGCTATCCTCCTTTGCCGTGCCCGCACAGCAGGGATACCAGTCTGTGCGGGGGACATCAAGGTTGAAGAGTCAGCACACGTAGATGGGTGCAGCAAAACGTTCTCTCCTATTATCCTTTCCAGCCTCCCTTTCATACTCTTAATCCCAGGATGTTGGCCTGGGGGCAGGAGGAAATCTCCCTCACATGTGCTACTGCGATCAGGGCGGATATTAATCAGCTTCCCAAAGGTTAAGCCACTCACACAGATGGCAAGATGTTTTCTTTCTATTATTACCTGTGCTTAAGCTCCAGGGGGGGGGGGGTTGTGGAGGCTCATCCCAGCTGGAACCCAACAATTCCCCCCTTTTTATTTTATGCCCTGACCCCCCTGTCTTAGGTCACCACTGACCCAATGCCTTTACCTTCTTTGGGTAACCTCAAACCCTGTCTTAGGTAGGCACGGCGAGCATACGGTGTTGCCCGTCATAGGGAGAATCAGGAGTCTTTTAATATTTATAGCCACACCTGATGAGTTCCGTGGATGCCATCGATCATCCCATGCAAAACTTGCTGGGTAACAGCATGTCTCCTATAGGACTGTCGTGTGAGACGGCAAAGAAGCCACATGCAGGCTACAAGACCTAAAAGGACTCATTAGTGGCCCTTCTCTGATGGCACAACCAGTTAATGTGCAGCAGTGTGAAACTAGACTCAGCCACTGCAGCACAAATTCAATCCCCTGCCCTGGATGTGATCCACATGGCACAGAAGAGCTCTCCTGCCTCTCCTGCTGCTCCCCTCAGCAGTATACTGCATTGATCCACCTGTTCTGTTCCCCACTCTGTCTCTGATGAATCCTCTCACTGTGATGTACCTCTGGCCTGTACCCCAGTTCTGGGTGCATAAATACATAAATGTAAAAAAAAAAAAAAAGACTCCTTAGTGTTCCATTTGAACCTTTCATTCCAGAAGAGATTGAATAACAGAGAACCTCATTGTAGGGTAAGTGATGATTGATTAGGCTTTTACTCTGTTGGCCTTTCTGGAGATCACCTAAGGTCTTAATTGTGCTAAGGCAGGAAGCACTTGGGTACATGGGTGCAGGACACATACTTGACTGTGGACACCTGGAGTATGGTGCAAGCATGCATAAGTGTGCACACCTCTGCCTAGGCGGCCAGGGCTATAAGGACAGCATTACTCAGAGACAGTACGATGTAGAAGTGGCTGTAAGAGGAAAAGAATAGAAGAATAGAGCCCAGAATGGCAGAATAGAACAGAGAGCCCAGAGAAAATGTACAGATTATCTGGGGGCTGGGAGGCCTGGCAGCCTTGCCATCTGGCCTTCCTCCTTTGCCAGCCTGCAGGCTTGACCCACAATTACTGACATGAAAGGAGTATTGTCTGAATCAATAGAAAACCTGCCCTGGCATCATGCTTAGACTAATTATCTTCAATGTATGATTCCAAGGTAGCCAGGATGAGTATAGAGTAAAGAGAAAAGAAAAGCTGTTCCAAGAAGTGAGCTGAGGGTATTGGAAAGAATCTCATAAAGAAGAGATAAGTCTTACCCACCATTGTTGGTGTACATCCCACATGGTAAACACTGCCAAGATTTGAGTTCAGTGGGACCAAATTCACCAGATCATTATATTGTTGACCCAGCACAAAGCAGAACTGTTGCTCTGCATAGTAGATTTGAGCTCTATCATAATACCCCTGAGTCTTGACCAGAATTTCAAGGCTTAAAGAGAGGGTTAGAAGAGCTAATTGTTCTTGGGGTTTGTCCTCCCTGAGACTATCTAACACTGGTGCTTGTCAGACTGATTTAAAATATAATCTCAGGGGTTGGCAGGTGTTTATGCAATGCATATGTTACTATAGTAAAACAAGAAATATTTTAAAAGGAGATAGTTAACTGATAAAGGTGTTTTGGTATTGAAATTTTATATTTTACAGGATTGAATGGGGCCATAAACAAATACAGGGATTCAATAAAAAGAGAGTGAGGGAAGTTCCCAGCATAAGTCACAGTAGAAATGAAAGTTGATGGAAGGCTTCAGGATATGTGGTAACCAGTCCCATCATAAAAAGTCGGTAGAAAATTAAGCACACCATAACAACGACTCAGGTGGACATTCAGGAAAAATAAAATGATGGTAAAGGTCAGAGAAAAAAAAAAGTATTTTATTGTAATAGTCAACAAAATCTCCCTATAGCCACAGATCAATAAGAAAACATGGATGGGTCTGGACCAAGTCAACAGATCAGGCAAGGCTTATTTCCTAAGACAGAAAGCACTAGTCCTGGTGAGAAGGGGGTTCATGAGATAAACTTGGGAGGGTGTCATCCAAATGTTTGCAAAAGGAGAATCTTTGGTTTTCAAGGGTCTCCCAGATGGACTGGGAAGGAAAATCAGTGGTACCTTAGGTGTAACAGGTGTTTCCCAGGGCTTCACCTGTGCATGATGAATTCAGGAGTCCTGTCTTCCCAATTTAAATGTAATTGATTTGAAAGGATTAGCATGTATGCCCTCTCCACTGATCCTATAAAAGGGGAAGAGAAAGAGGAGGGAGTTTACTAACAACAGGTCACTGGCTGAGAAAAGGAACAATCTGTGTCAAACATTTTTCAAAGAACTGCTGAAGAGTCTGTTGTAAATTTGCTAATACAGACACATGCTTGATCTGAAGGGCAGTTTCAGAGCCAAACATTAAATCACTCATCAAGAGGGGAGCCCATACAACATTTTAAAGGGATTCAGTCCACTATTTTTCAGAGTTTTGCAAACCAGAATAAGAACAATAGTCAAGGCCCTCCTTGGTGGCACAGCAAGTTAGGATGCAGCACAGCAAGCCAGCCGCAGCTGCTTCAGTGCAAGTTCAATCCCTGGCCCTGGAGGTGACCCACATGGAGTGGCAGACCTCTCTTATCTCGCCTGCTGTTCCCCTCAGCACTATACTTCCAAATGTTTGTTCTGCTCCCCACTCTGTCTCTGGTGAATCCTCTCACCACCCCTGCACCTGTTTGCATACATAAATAAATCTTAAAAACAAAAAACAATAGGCAAAACAGGCCATGGGAACTGATAATCCTGTGCCAACTTTCTAAGGTATATTTTAATATTTCACTAATCTGTTCAACCTTCCTTGATGATTGGGGCCTCCAAGTGCAGAGATGGCATTGAATTTCCAAGGTATTGGAAATTCCTTGAATTGCACTTGCCTTGAAGGTGGGCCTGTTGTTACTCTGTAAAATTTGGGATTCCAAAGCAAGGAATAATTCCATTATTGATGCCTTATCATTTTGGTAGCTTTTTCAGAGTGTCATCCATATGCTGGAGGACAACGGCTCTCAGATATGAAAAATCAGCCAGGTCCTGGGACAAATCCTGTGCAAATAAATGAAGACTGTCTTGGAAGCCCCAAGGGGATACTATCCAGGTCAGCTGGGAGGTGAAGACTGAGAGATCCTCAAAGACAAATAAACACTGTGAGTTTGAGTGTAAGGGGATGCAGAAAAATGCATCCCTAAGGTCTAAAACAGTGAACTACCTGCTTCTCTCCAGGATCTGGGCCAATAGGGTATATGGAGTGGGGACAGCAGGATGTAATGGCACCAAGCCTTGTCAACTAGAAATAAATCTTGATCCAACTTCCAGTCACCACCTGACTATTTTTACTTCCAGAATATGTGTATTACAGGGGCTTTTGGTGTACTTAAAAGGTCTTATACTTTAAAGTTCTAGGCTCTCCCTGGTGGCAAAATGGGTGAAAGCACCACATTAAGGAGTTCTATGAAGTCACTGCAGCACAAGTTTCATCCCCGGCCAGGGAACTGACCCACATGGCATGACAGACCTCTTCTGACCTGCCCACTACTCCCCTCAGCAATGTACTTTGTCAATCTGCCTGTTCTGCTCCCCACTCTGTCACTGGTGAATCCTCTCACCCAACAAACCTCTGGCCTGTACCCCAGTTCTATAAGCATAAATAAATAAATCTTTCTTTAAAAAAGGTCTTAGACTTTAAGGTTCTAAGCATTAGACCCCATATAACCTCTGGACTGAGGGGAAACTGTCACTGCATCAGAACTTTAGATGAATATTTAATGTGGATTAAAAGTGGGGATGCTGTAAATGTTCATCTTGTTCACTCTAAACCATGAGGTCACTATATATGTCTCTGTCAAAGGTAAACAGAGTATTTGTGTTGGGGTGTGGAGGATGGTTGCTCCTAAATGGGATAGAATATCTCTACTCAACAGAAGAGTAGGACATTCTAATATTATCTAGAAGAAGTACTATAAAAGATCTGAAACTACAGGTAGCTTAGTTGATGAGAAAGGTTATAGACCAGAGAATCCCTATAGGCAACTTGCACTATAATAGACCAGGACTAGAGTTGGTCATGATGTGAAAAGAGATCAAAATACACTGTGTCTAAAAGGAGTATGAACTTAAATCCTTTGACCCACACGATGACCCAAGGCTCCTGAATCATTATGACAGTTGCTGAGCAGGAGTCAAAGAAAGCTCAGGGACCCATTGTTCTTCCTTGACCATGTGGGTAGTTGGAAAAAACTTCAGAGACAGACATCTTGGGGGGCTGTCTTCCTTATAGCGTCCTTCTGTACAGAAAGGTCAGTGCTCCATTGGTGTATGACATTTTCCCAGACACACCTGTTTAAAATACGCTGTTTCTACACAACAGTAACAGGCTGAAGGAGTCTCACAGGAGGTGGTGTAGAGGGTCACAAAGGAGCACCTAAACCTGCAATTTAACATTTGTCTCTCTAGACCTCCTTTGGTTTTCCTCCTGTGCTCTGTTATACTATTCTGAGGTGGCCAACTATACAAGGATTTGTGGATTAGTATCAGGAATGATTGGTTGATGAACTTATTCTTTAGAATAAGCTAAAAGTTTCCAAAACTAAGACCCAACTCAGTCAGCCTAATGTCAAATGTCTGAAGTTGATATTATCAGAAAGAATGTAGTCTTTAAGCTAAGCAAGGATATCATCAATTCCTAAGTTGTCTTTCCCTACCACCCAAAAATAGTTGATGGGCTTCTTAGGCATCACAAATACTACCAATTATGGATCTCTGGGTATGGAGTAATGGCTCACCCCTTTTTTTGTCTCAGGGTGGAGAGAGATTATGCTGTACTAGGGCTTTCTGTGTCTTTCTAAAAAGATTGTGCGATTTTCACCTGGACTCTAACCTATAGTAGACAATTTGTAATAATTCAGGGGTTGTTCTAGTGAAATGGAGACTTTCCACTTGAAAGAAATTATTATTTTCTGTTTAATGGCTTCATTTTTATAGTCCCAGTCAAGATCATTTTGGGAAACTGCCTCAACACAGTGGTGAAATTGATCATTAGCCAAAGCATCTGGTCTCTGAACTTTTTGGCTGTCTACATCTACTGCTGCTAGTTTCTCTGACACAGATAAGGTTTGATTGAAAATTAACATTAAATCTTCCATATCTCCTATGACAATTCAAACAATTGCCCTAAGTTTTTGTTGCTGTTGTTGTTTGCTTTTTTTTTTTAATTCCTCTGGGTACACACTAAGTTTATCAAATTATTCCCCCAAACTTGCTTAAATCTGTTTTTAAATTTTAAGTTATGTGAAGTTTTATTGGGCTAAACTCTCCATTTAGTCTATTTTCTGAAGAGGATGTATGTTGACAGAATTAGGAGGAAATGATGGCTCAGAGTGGGAGGGAGAGGGACAAAAAGATACAGGAGTGTAAAAAGATGGGTGTGGGGGAGGAGAGCAGGGGCGGTCTATTATTTTATCATGTGACTTAAGGATTTCCATCCTGGAGTCTACCCCCAAGAGGTGGATCCAGTTTAGGTTTATCCTTCAGAGCAAAGGAAGCTTGCCCATGCAGAACCCTGGGCCACTGTCCCTGTTTCCTACAGAAAAAAAACAGCTAGAGAATGATACTGAAATTTATACTTCCCTCATTTGGATCAGGATTCTTTGCCTTCTAGATTATAGGATGGTAAGGCAGTAAATGAGAAAATCAGCTGTTTCCTTTTTAAGGTTTGAGAATCAAAGGAGTTCCACTTCTTAAGAATACATTCCAGGGGTATATAGGTGCCAGTTGCATTATTTTCCATTTGACAGAGAGTAGCAAAAATTGACATCCCCTGCCTTTGTTTTATCTCACTCTTTCCAAAGATTGCAATTATGTGGAAGGAGGCAGCCTCTATCTCATATAACCAGGGGAAGTGACCTGGCAGGAATAGCTGGACGTCCTTGCATGCTCCACTGGGCTGTTTCCTTATCTATAGAATCCGGAAAAGCTAATAATTCCTAGTAACGTGGGGCATCATTACAAACAAGTGCAGTCAGAGATCTGTTTTCATACCAATTAACATATGTGTGTAGCTGGTTGTAGGTCTTTAAAAAGAGGTCACTGAGAATTACGGCATCCATGGAGGGCACCAGGGATTGTCTCCATGTAGCTCATGTCATCGTCTGGATGTCTAGCTCAAAATACAGTGCATATGATTATGTCACCCAATCTAAGATGTCTTACCAACAATTGTTGGAATAGAGAAGACAGGCAAGACCCAGAACCTTATGTTTATTAAGAAAGAGGTGGGGCCCTCCCTGGTGGTACAACTGGTTAGGACACAGCACTGAAAGCTGGCTACGGCCGCCTCAGTGCGGGTTCGATCCCCCGCCCAGAGGTGACACACATAGCGCGACAGACCTCTCCTAACCCACCTGCTGTTCCCCTCAGCAGTGTATATCAGTAGATCTACCTGTTCTGCTCCCCACTCTGTCTCTCACTGCCCCCGAGCTTCTGGCTTGTACCCCAGTTCTGTATGCATAAATAAATAAATCTTAAAAAAGAAAAAGAGGCTCTCCCTGGTGGTGCAGTGGGTTAAAGCACTGCACTAAGAAGCTGGGGCTACTTCTGCATGAGTTCGATTCTCGCCTGCCCCGGAGGTGACCGCGTGGCAGACCTCTCCTGACCCGCCCACTGCTCCCCTAAGCAGTGTACTTCATAGATCTGCCTGTTAGCTCCCCACTCTGTCTCTGGTGAAGCCTCTCACCACCCCTGAGCCTCTGGCCTGTACCCCAATTCTGTATGTACAAATAAATAAATCTTTAAAAAAAAAAAAAAAAGAGGAGACTGGAGGGGTCAAAGTGCTCCTTACAAATAACAAGCCCAAGCTGGTGCAGAAGGTGGATCCAACTCTGGGGCTTAGAGCTATGGTGTTAGCAACCACAGAGAGATCAAAGCTATCAACTGGCCAACTGCATCAGAGACAGGAATAGGAAGGAGTGTGAAGGAATAATCAGGGAAGGTCAAGGAGAGTGTTTTAGTTAAAATCAATAAGAAAATGCAGTGGAGGAAATTGGGGCTAACAGGGCACAATATTTTACCACTGATGAAAGCTTACATAATGAGAAAGATGGTTCTAAACTAGATATCAGAAAAGAAAGTGGTCCATGTAAAAGGGAAACATTTCTGCTCCAACAGAAGCAGGAATTCTCCTTTCCTCGCTCACAAAACTTGTCCTCCAAGACTCAAGGCTGGCCTTTAACTGGTTGTCAGATTCCCAGTGTTTGATGGTGTCTTATCAGTGATTCCTGAATTATGGAGACTAAAATAAAATAGAAGGGATTGTTTGTATTCACCCTTTGGTGTCTTCAGGAATTTGAATTCATAACTCACCAGTCTAGTTAGAGCCCACTAGAAGACATGTGTGGCCTGAGGACAGAACATGAAAAAGAGAAGGAAAATAAAAGTGAAACTATCTTTTGGAAGATATTTAAAGGGGTGCTGGTGGTGCTTTAATTCCCCAAGAATTCATCCATTGTCCATTGTACTTGAAAGCCCCCAGCATCACTTGTCTCAATTGCCTTAAAGATTGTTTGTGATCCTTGAGAGAACAGACAGAAGGTACAGGGAACAAAAGAAGAGGTCCACGTCACAACATCAAATTAAATGTGTTTGTAGTAGTAGAGGAAAGAATTCAACTTTGCGATCAGAGTTAGGCAGAGAGCAATAAATTTATTTTCTGAAAAGGGTGGAAAATCTCTCTGAATCTCTAGCAGGTTACCAAAAAGTATGGATTTATATATTTTACTTGAAATAAGAGAGGTTAGTACTCAGCATTGTGTTATTATTATTATTTTCTTGAATTGGCTGAATTCCGTGACAGGTTTTTATCTAGTAGATTCCAGCCATCTATAGAGACTGGAGCCACCTTGGTTAGTGGATCCCTCTCTATCTTTAATGTACAGATTGCATTAACCTTGGCCACAGATGTTGCTTTATAGTGTGGGTCAACCTACCAAATGCTCTCTTTTTCAAAATGCCCTGTCCAGGCTGGGGTCCCTGTGACCCTGCTAACTTCAACCATCTCCAACTTACTTTCTCTCAGTGGCAGCTGGTGTTATAGCCCTGCTGAGTAGGGACCACACCAGCCAGCAATAATCAGAAACCAGATAAGATAGTGCCAGAGACAACAGCATTAGGAGGTGGTGATGGAATATCAGAAGCAGTGGACAGCTCCTAGAGTTAGCCAGATACAGACTAACAGTGCTCAGCTACTGGTCAGCAGTTCCTATATTGCCAGAGTACAGTCACTAATGTTACAGCTCTTTGACTGCTATTACCATAAGTCAAGAGCTAAAAGCTCTTTGGGACACTGGACTCAGACCAGTAGATAAAGGCTAATGGTAGCAGTCAGCAGGCTATGTTGGAGGCAGGGTTGGAGAAAGGACCAGTCATGTGGCTGCAGCTTGAAGATTAGATCTAAGGTCTGAGAGGTCTATTAAGGTCTATGAAATTCCTTCCTAGAGGTCAAGATGAGGCTTCATGATGATTCTAGTCATGGTCTTTTCAAAATATAGTCTGATGAGTCTGAATCCAAAAGTATGAATAAATATAGCCTTCTGGAGACTTATATTCTATTGACCTTTATTTTACCTACCTTTCAAGTCTGAATGGCCAGTTTGTAATTCCAGCTACCTGATTGGTTTGAGTCAAGATACAAACAGATTGGTCCTTTTTCAATTCCAGCACTGTATCAAAAGGGAAACCCCAGCTGGCACATCCAGACCTGACTTATGGTGAGGTCAAGATTTTTTGATAGTACACTCAGGGAAGCTGTTACCAGGGCTGGATGTTCATTTTAGTGGCACTGAACTAAGGTGATGTTGCCAGGGCTTGGGATTGGTCCATAGGCTTTACATGATGCCACACATTAAACCCATTTGTGCCCCCTCTATAAAAGCAGCTATATATTCCTGTTTCAATTTGTTGCAGTGATGTTAATTCTCAGGCTAGGAGAATATAGCTAAAATAAATAATGAGAGGGATTAATCTCCCACTACTGTTTGAACAGGTGGACTAAATCATTGACTGATGAGCCCTGTCCAAATGATTTGGCCCACCACACTGACCATCAGGCACCATTATAACTAAAAAGCATTTTCTCCTAATGATTATCTCAAAATTTCCTGGAAAGAGAAAGCCAGAGCCCACATCTACAGTTGGAACTACATCTGGGCATAGGTCAACACTTTAAATAATTACCACATGGACCTACCCTTTAAATAACTTCCTAATTCCTTTTGAGTAGCCAGGTGACATTCCTTTTCCCAGATTGGTTCCCTCTTGCACGGATCTAATAAAGCCTTGTTTGTTTCAACTACAAATAGAGCTCTTTAGTGAATTCTTTCCCTAGAGGGCAAAGGCCAACCTTTTGTGTTGAGGCCTTATAATAGGGCTGTCATAACAGTGTATTACAGACTGTAAGTAAAGCAACAAAAAACATTTTCTCACCACAGTGAGGGCAGGGCAGGAAGTTCAAAATTAGGGCTATCATGATTGTTTTACCTGGAGTCTTTCTCCTTGGCTTGTAGATGGGCTTTTTTTTTTTTTCTTTTGCTATATCTCCACATATTTGTACTAAAAGTAAATCTGTGTCCTAAATATCCTCTTATTATACATAATTAAATAAGACTTGATTAGATATCACCCTAGTGATAATCAGTTGAATTTAATTACCTATTTTAAGACCATAGTTCTAAATATGGTTACATTCTTAGATATTGAGGATTAAGACTTCAACCTACAATTTATAGAGAGCATAACTTAAGACATAACAGATTATAAAAGTAATCAAGAATGCTTTTAATAAGTTTGATTAATACCATAGTATTAACTTTCATTATAAATATAATTATCTCTCCTTTAAAATTAATTAATACTGTGCTATTACATTTTACTGAAAATATGACTATCTGCTTTATATTAATACCAATTTATTTTAAATGTAAATTTATGCATCAGACTGATTCTTATTAATTCACATAACATTGTCATGTGTTGCACTATTGTGCTTCAAGTTCATATGAAGAGCATGAACATTCAGTATCAAGTTAAACTAAAATTAATTTGTACTAGAAAAAGACATTTTATAGTGAATTTCTAAAATGTTCTTTAAAATTTAGCTTTCAGAATAATCAAAGTACTAACAAATCTCCTGTATTCTTAAGATATAGACAGATAAAATGTATTCAAAGAAGCTTTTGTAATTATTATACTAACATGTTTCAATATTCTGAACGATATGCAACAAAATTTTAAGTAATAGAGTTTCAAAATCATTTATTTATTATCAGCATTCTAATGGTCCCTTGCCAACAATATGGTAGGAATTTAAAGAGCTTTACAAATGTAAAAATAAGTGAATGCTTTTATTGCCACTAGAAGAAAATAAACAGGAAATAATTTGTTCAAAGTAAAATATGTTTTACAATACTGAATGATACAACTGTCTTCATTATGAAAGCTTATTGTAAACAAATGAAGAATGAAAAATTTCAGCATGTTCTATGATATGCAAATAAAATGTTTTATTTATTTTACTTACTCACTTAACAACTTATTCTGTCAATTTTTAATTATAAATTTGACAGCATCTATAAGATCAATTTTGTATGCCTAATATTTCATTCTTACTAAAATTCAGAATTTTAATATTACACCCTAACCTTATGGGTCATTACTTTGTCTATTTTTTAAAATTATAATTTTATATTATTTATTTTAAAAGTGGGAATGTATTCCTGTTGGCCTCCTTCACACATTTCCCAAATCCTACCCCTGTCTCTGGCAGCCACCATTCTATTTTATCTGCATCTATGGTTTCATTTTGTTTTGTTTTGATTTGGGATTCCACACAAAATTATGTTACAGGGGCAACCCAATGTGAACTAGTTTGCCTGTCTGTGGGTCCGCAAAAATGCATTTAAGACTCCATTGTATTGTGGACACACACAAAAAGGATAAATGATAGGTTCATTTACAAGGGGAAAGGAAAGGGAACAACCCAGGTAGAGAGAGAAGAGAGAAGTTAACTAAAGTGTCCTACCAGTTCCACTGACTTGGAACCCCCATAGCACACTGAAAGCTGATCAAGAGCCAAATGACTAGCCACTGACCATGAGGCCAAGGGAGAGAGAGAGACAAACCATCTATAAACCCCCAGGCCAAGAAATTCCAGGTTTCCACAGGTCTAGTTTTATCCCAAGCTGGCTGCTCAGCTCCACCCTCAGGTCCCAGCATGTTTCTCATTGGTATTGATGGGATTAGTAGTTCCAGTATATGGGGTGTGGGTGGAGTCCATAAAATCTGTATCTGTTACAATTACATATAACAACGTCTTATCTTTCCTTTTTTAGAGTAGTTATCATAGTATAATTCCTTTTAGTTTCCTTCATGATATTGCCAATATCAAGATTTCCAAGTTTTATAACTTAATTATCCATTGTATATAGAAAACACATTTTCTTTACTCATTTGTTAATGGATGGAGACATAGGTTATTTCATGTCTTGGCTTTTGTAACTAATGCAGCAATGAACATGGGGGAGCAGATCGTGATAAAGGGCAGCAAGGGCACTAAACTGACCAAGGACACTGCCCAAATTATTTACTGATTAATGTCTGAGTTCTTCACACATGCACATATTTTCAATACTACTAAGGCTCTAGGAATAACACTGTGATTTATTTCACACCAAGAAAGAGAGTTACTGAGGCCATAAATGGTTGCTTATTTCACCCAAAGCAATGTCCAGTGTTTTAAAGTCATAAACAAAAAGCAGCTAAAATGGCATCTTCCTGCCACTGGAATGCAGAGGTCCTCTCCTAAATAATAGTGCAAGTACCCAAGATACAATCTTCCTGCCAGTGTCAACATGTGGAGCCATAGGCCAGGTTCCAACTCATGAAAACAAGAGGAGATCCTCCCAGAGCTGAAAGATGCCCCCAGCAATGCACCAGACAAGCTACACTCAAAACCGCAGATGCAGTAGCCATATGACTCAGTAAATGTCCACACTCATGCAACTCAGCAAATCTCCCGGCAATGGGTCTTTACATCCCTTGTCAGGCTCCAACAGCAGCAAAACCTAGAACACTTTCAGTCATTCAGCTACTTGAAAAGTCTTCAACCTTTTCCTTTTTGCAATTAGATGCCAGAGGCCTCAACCTTCAGAGGCCCACAACAGTCTGCTGTAAGATCACGATGGTGGAGGCCGAAATCCGCTGATTCCAAATACTAAAATACTCAAAAACTGTTGAATCCCAAAGCTTGAATCCATCCATGCCTCCTTCTGCAGTCCTTTATATTTCTTATCAGTTGTTCCACCCAAAATGTGATACAACACCTTTGATGGCCCCACCTGCAACAGTGTATAGTTTTGGCCATTGATTACAATAGCTTTTTGAGATAGTGATTTTATCCATCTCTAGTATATTTTAAGAAGTATATTAGCTGAATCACATTCCAGTTCTAGTTTTAATTTTTTTGGAAGAAACTCCATATTATTTTATATAGTGGCTACTCTAATTTACATTCCTACTA
This sequence comes from Condylura cristata, assembly GCF_000260355.1. Classification (NCBI taxonomy): domain Eukaryota; kingdom Metazoa; phylum Chordata; class Mammalia; order Eulipotyphla; family Talpidae; genus Condylura; species Condylura cristata. The sequence goes on from NW_004567145.1 coordinate 3,261,713, forward strand.
ACAGTGCATATGGATGCCTTTCTTTATATCCTCACCAACATTTCATATTTCTTCATAAAATATGCTAGCTACTTCTATGCAATTATATTGAGTAATCTTCAGAAATATTTCAAGATCCATAAGCATTTATGTTTAAAATTAAATATATTTTTCTACTTTACTACATTATTTCAAAAGAGAATGTTAGATATGTTAAAATTTTCTAATATCTGTAAGTCAGTGCCAATATTGGTCTTTGGTACAGACAAGTTTAAGTAGTTTTGGTTTATTTATACTTTGAAATGAACAAAATTGTATATTAGGACTGTTTCATTTTGTTCTCCACCTTCTTATGCAGTTGAACACTTTTGTTGTGGAGGCAGGGATATTGAAGAGAAATGGAGGATCATATAGCAGCTCAGAATACTTCCCCATGGTATTAATGGATAATAGAATAATAAAATTCAGCTCAATGCTTTCAAAGAAGTGAAAGCATATTTCCTTGCATTCTATATCACTTGACACATTTAATAAGATCAGAAAGCACTTAACTATAATTCTCTAGTGTTAGGGATAGAAAGTGTTCTCACACACTCCCCCCAGAGAAGCACACCTGCATTTCTGCAGTCCCATAGACCAGCTAAGTTTATTTATTTAAAGGGAAAGATGTCTCTCTGAAAAGTACACCTGCATTTCTGCAATCTCATAGATCAGTTGGGGTTATTACCTTGTTGTAAGGATCAGAGAAGTTCTGGAAGGCCTGGAAGGCCTAAGAAGAGTCTATGAACTATTGTTTATTTATCTCAAAAACATGGAGGAAGGGGTTAGTTCTAATTAATACAGAGGTCTGGATGGAGTGATGGGAGAGCAAGGTATGAATAAATAACAGGGAATCTCCCCACCTAGAAAAAAAAAATTACTGCTTTACTGCTCACTGCGGTTCTCTTGACTTCCTGAAACTGTCTACTACCTCTGTCCTATCCCTTCCTAATAAACCTTGTTGCTAACTTTGTTTTATTGCTTCATCAAGTTCTTTTACCAAGAGACACCAAGAACTCTGGCCTTATAGTCCCCAACACTGGTATATTAGTTGTGCATCCTGTTATATGTCATGAACAGTTTTTCACCTCCATTTCCTTTTGTCTGAATGAACATAATTGTCTTATAACTGGTTTCCTCTTCAGTTTCTTCACATTAAAAGAACTTCTGTGTTTTATTATTTCACTCTTCCTTCTACTGAAAAAAAATATATATATGATACCCTTTTCTACTGTATTTATTTTATTAACAATGTCAAATGACACATTTTCAAAGTTGTGACCCAAACTAATATTCAGACTCACAAACACTAGTTTATTCTACCCCAGTGTGTTGTTTCTAACCTCTATGTTAAAGAGAGAGAGAGATTTTAAATGAAAAAAAAAAAAGGAATTTGAACACTTTATGTTGACTCATATTCTATTTGCTTCATTGGTTGTGAATATATGATATAAATAGAAAACACTTTTTTTGCATAGAGTTACTTTGCAACTATAAAGACAAAACAAATGTAGAAAGTAGATTCAAACAAAATGAAAGTATTATTAAATCAACAAAGAATGGTGATTGAAACTACTGTGAGTATTCACATTCCATATCATGGTACAAAACTAAATATTGCTAAGGGAGTTAACACTATTCTTATCTCCATTTACAAGCAAATGCTTTGGACTCGCTACTGGAAACTGTGTGAAGGTGATGGCCAGAACAAGCTATCAATGTGTAACAAAGAAGACTGGTGGACTAAAGTGAAGATTTATTTTCATTTTTATTTATTTTTTTACATCATTCTTCATTTTGTGCATTTTTTTTCAAATCTCGGTTGTAATCCCTGTGCACTTCCTCCACCAATTCATCCGTGTGCCATCACCATAGTCTCGTGGGCTCTTTCTATCCCAGTTTTAATCCTATTCCCCTCTCCAGCCCTGTAAAATATCTATGGTTTATAGTTATTCATTGTTTTTCATTTTTACTTTATTACAATTGTTAAGCTAAGTGATCTTGTACCTGCAGACAAATTTATATCAGTAGGAGACATGTAGGGCAGAGACATGCAGAGATATTTGAAAGAGATATGTAGTGAAAGACATGTGTTGGGGCTGCCAATTATATTTATTATCTTTTTTTGTACTTTGATTTTGCTCCTTTTATTCCAGACTTTCACTCTCTTCCTGTGGTTCCCCACTAGAAGGTGTCTGGCAAGCATTAGGGGCTCAGTGCCTCCCTGCATGTTGGGGTAGCCCTTATTGGCAATAAATTTGTCCATGAGGGAATAGGCAATTTTGTGTGATTGATTGAGAAAAATATTCTCTCTTCTTTTCCCTCTTTATTCACATTAATTCAGTTAAAGTTCTTTCACACTAGGTATTTCACACTAAGTATTTTTATGTTGTGGATGGAGTGTGAAGGTTTGAGAGTTGCTGGGTGACTCTCAGTCACATGGTAACAATATGGTGTATATAACTGATATGTAAATAATTTAATATAAAAATAACCATTGCTATAAAAATATATTTGAGCAATGGCTTAGAGAGTTTACATAAATATTCATAATGAGAAAAGAAAAACCTTATACATTTTGGCACTTGCTATGAATCAAAATCACTAGTTTGAAAATATTAACATAAAAAAAAATTGCAGAATTTCAGTTCAGGAAGAAAATGTAAGAAGAGCCTAAACTCACTTTTTCCCACAGACTCAAAAGTATACAATTAAACATGTTATAATTTGTTTAGGAAAACTGGAAATCAAAGGATTAGAAATCCCACAACAAAAGATAGAAGTGCAGAACAAGTTAATGACAGTGTGAAGACATTAAGCTTGCCTCTCCAAGACACAAATAATCAAACTGAGACAAAAAAAAGGCAAAATCCTTTAAGGACATAGTTTAATATCACTAACATAATAGGAATATCAGCCCAACAGAAATGGTTAGAGAAAAAGTAAACTTTGTTTAATGTAGTAACACAGCAGAACACACTAAAGGGAAGAGGGGATGTAATACAGAGCCCCCACAGCTATTCACTAGGGCAAATGCCACCATGTGAGCTCCGAAGATCAAGCACTGTACTGGAAAAGAGGTACCCAGGATAGAAGGTGCACTGTGGAAGACAATAGAGGTGAGGACAGAAAGTACTATAACTTTAATCTGAGATTCCTGAAATAGGTCAGAACACCTGAACTTTGTTTTAGAATATCCACTATTTAACCTCAGACTGAGATGCTAGAAACACTAGCCACAAGGAAACATTTCCTTAAAGAAATGCTTTACAAGAGGAATTTAAAATTCCTGAGTCTCAGAGCTATTTCTTTGAAAATATAAACAAAATTGACAAAATTTACACTTTTGGAAAAAAAAAGACTTAAAATCAGAAATGATAAAAAGGCATTATAACTGAGGACAGACATAAAAAAATCATAAGAATAAAGTATTTGCCAGATTAATAGCTACCCACAGTTAAGAGAGGAAATGTTAATTTTTTTCAATTTATGAAACCATGTCTGGAATAACAGCTCGAATTAAAGCCACTACATGGTTAAATTTACTATGACAAACTGTCATTCTTCATTTTCTGTCTCAGACAAGTTGAATAGAGATATGGGAGGAGCCTCCACCTCTAAATCTTTCAGCTATGGCTTTGAGTTTTGGTTTAATCTCACTTTTAGGTGTAAGTAGTTTCAATGAATTCCACTTGACTTTTCTTGCCATAATGTTACAAAGTAATCTCCATTAAAATGGGGAAGTTCCAGATTCCTGGCTCTGTAACAGATAGAGGTTTCATGGAGTCCACACCCACCCTAGATACTGGAACTACAAACTCCATCAATACAACGAGAAGCACGCTGGGACCTGAAGGTGGAGCTGAGCAGCCAGGTTGGGATAAAACCGGAAATGTAGACCCCAGGAGTCTCTTATCTTGGTGGTTCGCAGCTGGTCTCTCTCCTTTGACCTCATGGTTGGAGGCTGGTCATTTGGCTCTTGATCAGCTTTCAATGTGCTAATGGAGGTCCCAGTCAGCAGATCTGTTAAGGGGAAGGATGTCCTAAAGGAACTCTGCAGAGTGTTATGGACTCCACCCACTACTCCAGCTTTCTGTACCCTACACCATACTCCAGTGATGGTAAACTACAACTCCCAGCAGTACCAGGGAGAAAACTGCAAGGACCCAAGGATGGAGTCAGCATGAAGGAATTCTGGGACATTTGGGGGGATAAATAGTGTATGATTGCATCTCGCACTCTCTGGCTCGCTCTCTCACTTGGGAAGCAGCTTTCCAGACCCCGTGATTTGATGTGTTCAGTCAGCCTAGCCGTAAGGTATTCCACTTACTTTGTATCTTGCTCTCTTTCCCTGGGTTGTTTCCTATTCCTTTCCCATTTTGTAAAGAAGCCCGTTACTGTTTGTCCCTGCAGTATAGCTGAATTGTGAGTGTGCATGTGAGGCCCCACAGACAGGTGGCCCAGTCCACTCTGGGCTACCCTGTAACAGATCTGGTAGGACACTTTAGTTAACTTGTATTTCTCTCTTTTTCCCTGGGTTGTTCCTTTTCCTTTCCCTTTGTAAATAAATCCATTGTGACCTTTTTGTATGTATCTGCAGTACAATTGAATCTTAAGTTCCTAGGTGAGGACCCACAGGCAGGTAACCCATTCCACATTAGGTTGCCCTGTAACAGTTCCAACTAATGAAGTGTGGGGATGAACAGTGAAGATATTTGGAGGAGGCACAAAGAGCAAAGTCAAGTGATGGAGAATCGCACAAAGTACAAAGACAAGTGATGGAGAATCCCACATGCTTCTTATATTTGGACTTGCACCAGGGCCTTGGAGGACATAGAACAAGATGTGTAGAATCAAATAGAAGAGATCCCGGGGAAGGCTGAAAATTGCAGCTTTTGCCTTGATTTATACTTTGATTTTGCTCCTTTCATCTGAACATTCCTAGTCCTTTCTGACTCTTATGATTCTCTGCCAGAAAGAGTCTTATACGTGCAAGGCTTTTGGCCTCAATAGTCCTGTTTTGGGTGAAGCCTGGCCTGTTTAACTGGGCATTCTCCCAGACAGGGGTGGGCAAATTAAGGTATTTAATTTATACTTTATTATTTCCTTTATATAGTCTTATAAAATTATTTTCAATTGAAGTTCACTCTAAGAATATGTCTTTTATTTATGTGGGAAATAGCAGAACCCATTAAGAAACATGCAATTTTGGGAGTCTAGGGACTCATCTTAGTATGCCCAGTATGCAACCATAAAGGGATGTAAGCTACCCATAGTTAGTCAGCCCTGTGGGGAAAATTGGATAGCTCCCACACTGACTATCCTAAGTACAAATGTGTTTTTTGTTAGTCTAGTTTTTTATGTTTCAACTATGTAGATTTATTCCTGACTTTTAAAATACAAAAACTAGCTTTGATTTTGTGTGGAAATTTTTTTTTTAAAGATTTGTTATTTTTTGTACATACAGAACTGGGGTACAGGCCAGAGGCTCAGCGGCGGTGAGAGGCTTCACCAGAGAAGAGTGGGGAACAGAACAGGCAGATCAACGAAGTACACTGCTGAGGGGAGCAGCGGGCAGGTCAGGAGAGGTCTGCCTCGCCATGTGGTCACCTCCGGGGCAGGCGGGAATCGAACTCATGTGGAAGTGGCTTTAGATTCTCAGTGCTGTGCTTTAACCCGCTGCGCCACCAGGGAGGGCCTTGTGTGGAAATTTTTATGTATAATTTGTTCCTAGTCACTAGTTTAGTACTTTGATTTTGTGGAAATTGATGTATGATAATAACCAATTTTATTTTTTCTCAAAAGATATTTGTAAGTTGAAAATATTTGTGTCACAAAGAAACTCCAAAAGGAAATGGGATGGCATGAGTGTGAGTTCTCACCCACAAGACTAGAATATAGCTTAGAATAAGACCCAACTGTAGGCACACATAGAAAGATTAATACTTTTTTTTACAATGGGGGAATGAAAAGAGGGTGTTACCAGAAAGAAAGAGAGAGATAAATTAGTGAATGAATCCTACTGGTAGCACTGTCTGTAACAGATACAGGTTTCATGGACGCCACTCCCCAATTCAGATACTGAAACTACAAATCCCATCAATACCAATGAGAAGCACACTGGGATTTGAGAGTGAAGCTGAGCGTCCAGATTAGGATAAAACCAGGTATGTGGTGTCTGGGGGTCTTTTGGCAGGGTGGTTGGTGACTGGTCATTTGACTCTCTATCAGTGTGCTATTGGAGTCCAAGTCAGCAGAACTGGAAGGACATTCTAATAAACTTGTATTTCTCTCTCTGTTTCTCTGGGTTGTTCCTTTACCTTTATCCTTGTAAATAAGTCCATTATTGAATCTTATTTGTGTGTGTCCACAGTACAATTGAATCATAAGCATGTGGGTGAGAACACACAGACAGGCAGCCTTGTAACAGATTTGGCACCCAATGTGACTAAGTTACACTGTGGTTGACAATCCCACGTACCTTGCATTGCTCACTGTAATCACATTAGGTCTTCAGGACGTGGCTTCTTTGTTTCAGGTCTTGAGCAATTTTTTTTTTCTCTTTGTGTTCAGCTCTCACCGGTGTTTAGCACCATGAGTTTGAGTGGTTTTATCCCTAGCTTGAGTTCTTTCAGCTTTCTTCTGGCTTTAAGCCTCAGTACCCTTTTTCCTTTGAATATTACCACCAATTTTGTAAACATCAGTAATCTGGTGAAACCCAGCTTATGGCAATTGATTTTGCTTTTGTACAAATCCATGGATGGTCTACAAGCTACCCCTACTTTAAAATCTGTGCTTCTGGGTATCTTTTTATTGTTGTATGTCAGCATTAATTGCTACAGTTTTGGTCCTATAAGAAACAGATGTTCTATTAAAACTGTTGAGAATATACAACAAATTCAGGCTCTTAATGAGAGACTGCAACTTCAAATTCAGACCCTTACTGAGGGCACGTGACAGCAAATGTGGGCATTTAATGAGAGCATGCAGCCACAAATACAGGCCCTTAACTCTACTATTAACAGTGTGAAGAATGAAAATCATACTGTTTTTGACACAGACTTTCAGACTATGCAGGACAAGATACAGACCTTTAACTTGACTATTAACAGAGTGAAAAATGAAAATTCTATTGTTTTTGATACAGGCTTTCAGATCCAGGTTACGATTTCAAAAAATCTTACTGATTTTGATAATAAAGGAGATGAGGTGCTGGCTATAAGAGATGGAAAAAGTACTGCTTTTGATTCTGCTTTTAAAAGTATGCAAACTAAAATAGAAGATGCCCTCCACAAATTGAATATGGAGGAATCTTGTATAATGGCACAGACAATAGATAACCCTTTCCCAGGTGGGTAGAGTTGGAAGAAGAGGATTATCATTTGTTGAATACCCTAAACCCTTCAGTGCAAAATCTGTGAGACAATGCCCCTCCTGTAGAAGCTTCTAAGGTCCCACAGTCTCCACCCACTGCTGGAGAAGAAACTAAGGTGGATGCTCCTTCCCATACTAGATGGGGCACCCATTTTGGCAGCAAGAATCTCCCAAAAACAGGGCAGTTCCCTCTTTGATGAATGCCAGTGGGTGGTTTAAATGAACACAGACAATCTGCTGTGTACTTTTGGGTACATCAGCCTTTTAGTACAGCAGACCTAAATTGGAGGAGATCTGTCCTTTTGTTCAGGCAGAAACCTAAGATGGTGACCTTTTTTTTCCTCTGTCTCCCTCTCTCACCGTCCTAACTGGGCAGATATCCAGTCAATGCTACAAACTCTGTTGACCACAGATGTGCAGAGGATGGTTCTCAAGAAAGCCAGGGAGGAGGCTGAGTGTCTCCACCAAAAGGATGTAAAATCCCCAGAACCAGAGGTGGCTGTACTGATGGCAGATCTGAACTGGGGCCCCCATGAGGGGGGAATGGAAATGTTAGAGCCTATAAAAATTGCTTATTGGTAGGACTGAAGCAGGGGATTCCAAGCACACAAATTTCAATAAAATTCTAGAGCTAGTTCAGAGCAGATTATACAGACTTATGCCACTCACAAGGATATAAATCCAATTGCCCCAGAAAATTCTCGTGTGATTTCAATGGCATTTATTATGAATAGTGCTCCAGACATCAGAAGTAAGTTAGCAAGTGTGGATAGCGTCACAGAGATGAGTCCATCCAAATTAGTAGAAATAGAGTTTAGAATTTATAATGAAAGAGAAGGAAAGAGACCTAAAACTTCGACTCCTTTTGTACAGAGAATACAGCGAACAGAGTTTCAGAGAAATAGTAATAGAGTGTCAGAAGGACACTGGAGATGTGAACCCAGGAGACATGAACCCTTAAAAAAAAAATCAGTGTGCTTACTGCAGGGAGGAGGGACATTGGAAGAATGATTGGCCCAGATTACAGGGTAACAGGAGACAGAATAATGACAGGAGGCAAGAAAGAAGGCCAGTGGCACCTCAAAATGGCGCTTCATGCAGGGGTTACAGGAGGGAATATAGAAGGAATACAAATGATCCAGAACCAAGGAGAGACCAAAAGAGGCAAATGATGGCACAAAACAGAGACTCAGATGAAGATAGGGAATATGGACAAGATAGAAGAAATCAAGAGCCTACTGTCAAGGGAAGGAGACTCATGGTAGTACACAGAGGAGATTCAGATGAAGAATAGGGTGTCCAGGGGATCCACTAGATTAAAACAAAAGCCCATTAAGATGACCCCCTTGGAGCCCTAGGTAACATTCATTGTGGGGGACCGTCTGACTGATCCTGGTGGATACTGAAGGTACATACTCTGTTTTGAACTCTATATTGGCTAAAGTAAGTAAACAGACGATTACAGAAAGGTCACAACAGAAAGCCTTCTTACAAGCTCTGTAGTGCCAGCTGGGTACCACTCAGATCAGGTACAGCTTCCTGTAATGGAAGATTGTCTAATTCCTCTACTTGGTCATGACCTTTTGAGTAAGCTGAATATACAAATTATGTTCTCACCTCAAGATCAGAGATTTCATCTACATGTGCCTCCAGAACATGCTTTGTGGCTCCAGATGTTACTTACTCAGAATGCTCCACCAAAAGGTGAAGTGTTACTTTACCTACAGAAAATGTCAAGAGCAAGTAAATGGGTATGGGCTGATGGGACCCCAGACGTGCAAAAAATACAGAGCCTGTAAAAATTGTGGTAATAGAAGGGAGCAAAACCCTGAGGAGGAAGCAATTTCCTTTAAAAGAGGAGGCTTTGAAAGGAATTGAGCCAGTTCTGAAAAGATTCCTTCAATCTGGACTCATTTGGCAGTGCCGTTCACCATATAATACTTCAATTTTACCAGTGAAGAAACCCCATACTGGTGAGTAGTACCGTTTTGTCCAAGATTTAAGGGCCATCAATGAAACTGCCAAAGATATACATCCAACTGTGCCTAATCCTTATACCTTTTTAACCGCCATACCAGATGACTTCAGGTGGTTATCGGTACTAGACCTTACGGATGCCTTTTCGGTATCCCTATAGATGATCAGGATCACCTGCTTTTTGCTTTTGAATGGCAAGACCCTAAGACCAAAAGCACTCTCCAGTGTTGCTGGACTGTGCTTCCACAGGGGTTTAAGAACTCACCAACTATTTGGGGGGAAATACTAGCCAGGGATCTAAGGAAAGTTAAATTAAACCAGGGCATCTTATTACAATATGTGGATGATTTATCGATTGCAAGTCCAGACTATGAATCTTGTCTGGAAACACCATAGTGGTATTGAATCACCTGGAAGAATGTGGCTACAAATTATCACCTCAAAAGGAACGAATATGTAAGCAAACAGAGACGTATTTGGGGTTTGAGCTTAAAAAAAGTAAAACAAAGCTTGATGACAGAAAGAAAACAGGTGATTTCAGCCTGTAAAGTCCCTAGCAACCGGAGGCAACTGCACAGCTTTTTGGGTATGGCTGGGTTTTGCAGGATTTGGATATCTAATTTGGGATTGATAGCAAAACCCTATATGATGCTCTAAAAGGGCTAGACTCTGATCTTTGTCCTGGATTCCAGGATGTCAAAAAGTCTTTGATGAAATAAAGAGTAAGCTGATTTCAGCTCCAGCATTGGGGCTGCCAGATCTCAGAAAAACTTTCAGACAGGGGGTTGGCTTAGGTGTGCTAATCCAAATTTTGGGACTAGAAATGCAACCTGTTGCATATCTGTCCAAACAATTGGACCACACCACTAAGGGTTGGCCTCCATGTTTACATGCTGTAGCTGCCACTCGTGACATCCTCTGTGAGGCAGAGAAATTTACATTGGGTCAGCCTATCACAGTGTATGTGCCACAACAGATTTTAACATTGTTAGAACATAAGGGCGGACTTTGGTTGACTGCTGGGTGAATGGGGAAATACCAAGCAGCTTTGTTAGACAACCCTTTCCAATTCCTTAAATTCCGCTTCACTGCTTCCAAGCAATGTAGATGGATCTGACAATGATAATTTAATCCATATTGTTTAGAAATCATCAATTGCAGTGTATGCTAGCCAACCAGATCTAACTCACCAGCCTCTGCCAGATCCAGAGTGGGAACTATTTATAGATGGTAACAGACTCATGGACCAAGGCAGTCGATGTGCAGGATACACAGTGGTGACGCTCCAGGACACCATAGAAGCCACGGCTTTTTTCCAGTAGGTACATCAGCACAGAAAGCTGAATTGATAGCTTTGACCCATAACTTGGAACAGTCCAAAGGTAAAAGGTCAATATATTTACTGATTTAAAGCACTCCTTCATGATTCTCCCCATGCATGGGGCTATTTGGAAGGAGCGAGGACTCCTTACGGCTGGTAAAAAAGATGTTAAGCACCCATTGGAAATCCTGGCCTTGCTAAAAGCAATAGCTTTAACATTAATGGTAGTCATGATGCATTGTCCTGGCCACCAGAAGGGTGAGTCTGACATAGCTAAGGGCAATAGGACAGCTGATTGGGTGGCAAAGGTTGCCGCCTGCTCTGCTCTGAAGGGTGCACTCATCCCTCTTGTGGACCTAACTCAATATGCTTCTAACTACACTGAGCAAAATGAGAAGAGAGCTCATGAATGGGGATTTACTGAGTTTGACCCCAGCTCCACTTGGAGAGTAAACTCCCACGGGATGATAATCCTCCCAGAGGCTCTAGTGTATCCAATGCTGAAACACCTGCATGAAGGTGGGATGAACATTTATGAGAAACGATGTCCATATTTGAAAGGCCCATATTTGCACAAAATAGCACAACGGATCACTGGAGGTTGTCAAATATGTGCCAGAAATAATCCAAAGACTGACTCAAACGCTAAAGCTATTGGTTCAATATCGGGGCAAGTGCCCTTTTGAGGACTGGCAGGTAGATTTACATAAATGCCCAGAACCACCGGCAATTTCTAATACCTATTGGTTTTCATACCTTCTCAGGATGGGTAGAAGTGTTCCTCACTAGCACCGAGAAAGCTTCGAAAGGATATAATCCTGGCTTTGGTTTGCCTGACTCTATCTAGAGTAATAATAGGCCTACATTTTTCTCTGATATTGCTCATGCAGTAAGCAGTGATTTACAGATTAAATGGAAATTGCATGCTGCATAGAGACCACAATCTTCTGGGCAAACTGAAAAAAAAAATGAACCACACTTTAAGAAGAACTTACTGAAACTGTGCCAGGAAACACAACTGTGTTGGGAGCAGATATTATCCTTTGCCCTTCTCTGCATAAGAGTGGTGCTTAGAAGTGTGCTTCCTTCAAATTTTGTTTGGAAGACTCTTCCAGGACTCAGTTCTTAAAATCACTCCAGATGTAGAACAGGATAGTAGGGTCACACAAGATGTGCAACACATCCAGGAGGTTTTGCCAGTAATACACAACTTTGCAATCTCAAGGATCTCTATGCCTCCTGATGAATCATTACATCCCTTCAAACCTGGAGATCAGGTCTTATTCAAGAGTTGGCAGAGCGAGATGCCCAAAGCCATCTGTTAGATAAATGGATTGGTCCACATGACATTTTACTGACCACACATACTTCTTTGTAACTTGCAGGCGGGCATAAAACCCTGGGTACATCACTCCAGAGTTAAGAAAGCCCCAGGTGAAACTGACTCAGAGATGAAACACTGTTGGGTCCCAGCTGGGATGAGCCTCCCCAACCACCCCTGGAGTTTAAGCACAGGTCATAATAGGAAGAAAACATCCTGCCACCTATGTGAGTGGCTTAACCTTTGGGCAACTGATTAATATCCACCCTGATCGCAGTAGCACATGTGAGGGAGATTTCCTCCTGCCCCCAGGCCAACATCCTGGGATTAAGGGTATAAAAGGGAGGCTGGAAAGGATAAGAGGAGAGAGAACGTTTTGCTGCAACCATCTATGTGTGCTGATTCTTCAACCTCGACGTCCCCTGCGCAGACTCGTATCCCTGACGTGAGGGCGCAGCAAAACACAACCGGTCTTGTGAACCTATTGAAGAACTCAAATATTTATTTAAGAAAAAAGAAAAAAAATGGTACTAACTTGTCAACTTGTCTTTATTTCTAGTTATGTGGCAGTGTACTTCAAAATATACTTTCTGAAGGAACACTGAGATTATGAACATGGTCTAACCAGTTCCCTCCCCCTCCCCACTTTGGGGATATTTAGGAATATAACAGTGACATCGTGCAATTATGCTAGCAGTATTTTTTAATAATTTGTTTTTACTACACAATAAGGCCTTTTGTCTTGATCTTGATACTCCCTTAGAAATCTTTTTAATTCATTTTTTAAAATCATTTTGGCCTATATGAGTAAAACTACAACTATGTAAGAATCCACATGGCATAACTAAGAAAACTGTCTTCTATATGTTGTGTGTCTGTATGTCTTGTCCTTGTGTCTTAGCCTCGAAGTGTTAAAAATAAATGGTTTAGATGTGTTGGGAACCAACGATTTACTGACAAGGAAAGAATTCAGCCTGTATCCAAGCCTAATATGGGACTAGCTAAAGGGGATAACAAACAGATAGTCAACTGGGCCTAGCATCCGGGAGATACAGGTGGGAGGAACTGGACCTAGCACCAGGGGCACAGCAATGAATCACCTTTGGAATGTGAACATAGATCTATATAAAAGACCCTTTCCCCCTTATTGAGTTGGCAGTAGCTGTGGACCCCACCCTAGGGGCTCTGATTCAGCTGCTGTCTGGAAGCAATAAACTCTTGCTTGCTCAGCCTTTCTGCCTCCTGACTACCTTTCTTGCGACCAGTCACAGTAGTTGGGACAAAACAAGATGGTACCTATAGATATTGAAAAAAAAAAAAATTAAACAAATAAAAAATTGTAATGAAAACCGGTACACATGTTTTGAAAACATGATCTTGGCTAAGTTTTGGTCCATGGCAACTAATTTGTACTCTAATGTTGTTTTAAAACAGGCACTTCTAAGGGTGTATTGGGTATAATATTTTCCCTTTTGCTTGGGTTGATAACATAAGGAAAATGGAAATTTGAAAAAAATATTAAAGTTTCTGAGGACAAAGAGTCTCTAGTTGTGAAGGAAAAAATTTATGGTTTGATTGTCAACATTACTCTACTGACTGACTGAGCCGGAGCTTTCATAGAGATTGAGATTATAGTTGCTTTTTTTTTTTTTTGTACTTGTGACAAAGCTTCCCAGAATTCTAAATTCTAATTTTGTTATAGGGTTCTCCAAATCTGTTACATGACAAAATCTTTTACAACAGAGAGAGAGAGGTGCACTCCTGAAGCCCCAAAACCTGCCTGCGCTAAGTGGGTTCTGCCATCTGCCACAACAAAACAAAACATAACTTTAATGAAAAGGGACTTTAGTACAGTGTATATACAATACAGAACACAAAGAATATAACTTCTGAATCAAACACCTGAAGTTACCCATCCCCTCGTGGGCAAAAGTCAACCCAAAAGGGATTGGCCCAAAGCAAGGCCTCCTGACAGCCTGCCACCAGACTAAAGTACCTTCTGGTTGGGACCCATGGAAAAGGGTCAGAAATGGCCAGACAAATCTGGGAGGAAAAGAGCAAAATCAAAATCAATATAAACAATGCCATAGTCACCTCCCTACAGGTATCTTACCCACATCTGTCTTAACCAGTCCAGGGTCAGGAAACAAGCACGGTTTCTTCATCACATGCTTGCTGCTCCATGTGGCTTCCTCAGGTCTTCTCCTTGTTCTCCATCCTGCTTCCTTCTTTTCTTCTCTCTTCTGATCTCTTGTCCTCCTTCTATATTCCCTCCTGTAACTCCTGTGTGAAGCACTATTTTGAGGTGCCACTAGCCTTCTTTCTTTCCTCCTGTCATTATATCGCCTCCTGTTGCCCTGTAATGTGGGCTAATCATTCTTCCAATGTCCCTCTTCCCTGCAGTAAGTGCACTGATTTTTTCCCCAAGCGTTCACGCCTCCTGGGTTCACATCTCCAGTGTCCTCCTGACATTCTATTACTATTTCTCTGAAACTCTGTTCTTTGCACCCTCTGTACAAAGAGAGTAGCAGATTTAGGTCTCTTTTCCTCTCTTTCATTATAAATTCTAAATAATATGTCTACTAACTGAGATGGACTCATCTCTGTGACGCCATCCACCTTTGTTAACTTCTTCCTCATGTCCGGTTTTATCCCAACCTGGCTGCTCAGCTCCGCCCTCACATCCCAGCGTGCTTCTCCTTAGTACTGATGGGATTTGGAGTCCCAGTATCTGGAGTGGGGGCGGAGTCTATGAAAGCTGTACCTGTTACAATTTTAAGCAAAATTTGGTAGCTTGTCATTTGGTTCATCAAAGGAAATTTTGTAGAATCTCAGTATAGCTCCTGAGACACTCCAAAAAGTATCTCCCCTTCTCCTGGGAAAAACATGTAGCTCAATTTGGCCTTTTTGGTTTACCTAGTAACAAAAAAAAAACAAAAACAAACAAACAAACAAAAAACCTGGAAAGGAAGCATTGTCACTTGGGAAAAAGGTGGAACATGGCATGAACATAAATGTTAACATTGGTTTCTGAAAAATGCATAAAAACCTTTTGATATCATATGTTGTATAAATTGTAAATTTTGATTGTTGTCCTGGAATATTCAATGGTTTGGCATTTGCAGAAATTGCTTCTGGGGGAAAAAAAAAGTTAAAGACCTCATCTGATTCCAATTGATGGAAATTTTGACAGTTAAAAAAATCTATAAAGGACTGAACAGACTGATTTTTACTAAGATTTTGTTTGAAATAATACCGGTATTTTTTTTTCCCCATTGGATTCAAATAAAGTTTTCTTGGTTTGAATAACCAGAATCTGCAGAAATGTTGCATTTTTTTTTCAGCAGAACTAACATGTTTCCATTTTCTCTCTCCCCTTGTTAGCAACACAGTATAAAAAATGTGGTAGTAATATCTACTACTTGTGAGTCTATTTTTGCATAACTTCAATCGGGAATTTTGTCTGGTTAAGATAAAGAAGTTGGAAATTTGTTTTCAGTGGCTTTACTTGGCATTCTCCAGGAACTTCAAATGGAGCTGAACCAAAAAGGGAACCTGTTGCTTTGTTTGTAAGGTTCCAGAGACCTCCAAAGAAGGTGAGAAAGCTTGCTTCCATTGGCAGGTCTAGACAACCCAGAAAAATAAAAATGATACAAGCTATGCAACCTCTTTCAACTGACATATTCCGGATGGAGACTAAAATGCTCTGAAAAATCAGACTTTCCACGCTAACTTATATGTTATGACCTCCCTTTTTTGTATAATCGTAATATCAAAATATTCTGAACAACCTTCAGCTTACAATTGGATTGTCTCAGCCTCATAAAGCGCTACCTGGCCCTGACAAGCAAGTACTGCACCACGGTAAGAAATTCCTCTTGAAGTCAAAAGTCATTAAACAACTGGTTGATTAATAAAAACAAATGACTACTACTGCAAAGTCTCTCTCACTGCCAGACTGAGGAAAATCCAAATCTTATCACTCTGTCTCATATAGCCTTCTATTCAGTTTCTAAATAACCACTCAAGCTTTCTACTACCTAGTCTTTGGATATGGAAATTCACACAAGTCACCTATGCAGAGCTAATCAGGTTTTCTACCATCTAGACTTCAAAAAAACACACTTAAACTTTCTAACAAATTTCTCAAAGAACTTTACCTTAATTTGATTTACAAGAAATTTCCTCTTCCTGCCCTCACTTTACCCTAGGATGTCTCTATGAGAACGAAAGCCTTTAAGTAATAGATAAGGGACTTTATTTTGGTTAATCTTCACTGTGGTAAATATAGTAATATTAGCTTAAACTTTGTAAATCTATGTACCTGTTTTAACCTTAATAGATTGATTTTAAAAAATGTTATAATCTCAACTAAAAGTCAAAATGACCCCAGACTATTCTTAGAAAAAAAGCTGATTGTGATCTCAGCTCATGTCATATGCTAATGTCATCCCTCTGCCTGCTTGAAATGTATAAAATAAACCTCTGCTGAGGGCAGAGCAGGAAGACTTGCACCCAACTCCCATTCCCCTGTCTTCCTCTTGCCTGCTCCCTTTTTTTCCCCTTTTCCCCTTTTTCTAGGAATCTCCACTTGCCAACGCCGTTCCCACCTGGAGACCTTGCCTGTTCTGCTCCCCAATAATCCGTGATAGGGGACAAAGAGTCTCTGACATAAAAAGTCCTGGTAACCTCGAGGAGAGGAAACTCCAGATTGAATCTGCTGATAGCGATGTTGCTCCTGAAGTCTGTGTGGACTGGACATCGATGGTTCGTTCTGATCTGTATGGAGTACTCCAACAAGGCCAACAACAACAACAAAAATTGCTACTTGAGGGCCCTCCCTGATGGCGCAGCGGGTTAAAGCACAACACTGAGAATCTAAAGCCGCTTCCGCATGTGTTCGATTCCCGCCTGCCCCGGAGGTGACCACATGGCGCGGCAGACCTCTCCTGACCCGCCCGCTGCTCCCCTCAGCAGTGTACTTCGTCGATCTGCCTGTTCTGCTCCCTACTCTGCCTCTGGTGAGGCCTCTCGCCACCCCTGAGCCTCTGGCCTGTACCCCAGTTCTGTATGCACAAATAAATAAATCTTAAAAAAAAATTGCTACTTGATTATTCTGCCCTGTGATTTTATGCAAAAAAATAGGAAAATGGTTAAAAGGTATTTGCATTTGTAAATAGCTTGTGCATAGTTGGACAAAGTTGGGATAAAGCTTGAGAGAAACTTTTAAACATCTTTTTAAGTTTTATTTGTTACTATGATTTTGATATACACCAGATTTTTTTTTCTTTCACATGTACTAATGGACTATTTTTCCACTTATGACCAACATATCAGACATTCATGGACAATGTTAGTGATTGACAGCACCCTAAAATCTGTGCTACCATATATATGGTGATATGAAAATCAAAAGGGGGAAATTGTAACAGATGCAGTTTTCATGGACTCCCTCTCCCACTCCAGATATTGAAACTACAAATTCCATCAATACCAATGAGAAGCACACTGGGATTTGAGAGTGAAGATGAGCAGCCAGGATAGGTTAAAACCGGATATGTGGTCTGTGGGGGTCTCTTGGCCTGGTGGTTCATGGCTGGTCATTTTGCTCTCCATTTGTGTGCTATTGGAGTCCAAATCAGCAGAACTGGTAGGACATTCTAGTTAACTTGTATTTATCTCTGTTTCCCTGGGTTGTTCTTTTACCTTTCTCCTTGTAAATAAGTCCATTATTGAACTTTATTTGTGTGTGTCCACAGTACAATTGAATCTTAAGCGTGCAGGTGAGGACCCACAGAAAGGCAACCCAATTCAGATTGGGATGCCCTTCAACATGTCTGAGTTAGGACCCTCAGAGTACACCGATGGCTGGTAAAACCAAGAGAGCACAGGCCCACACATGCTCAGTTTTATACCAAGCAAGCTGCTTAGTTTCACCATTAGTTCCCCGCAATCTCCCCTTCAGGAAGTCAAAAGTCATGGATGATTCATGCCAAGATGGGACTTGTAAGCCTTTGCATCTGTGATCTCTTTGGCATGGAGGAAGGGGTAGAGTCCATAAAACATCAGTGGATAAAATCCATTTAAAAAATACTCTTTCCCCTGTTAAGGTCCAAAATCACCCGGTTGCCTCCCGCGACAAAGGACAGGACCAGTGATGCATAAGCAAGCGGAGTTTATTGAGCCAGCTAGCTGGGTTCAAGCTTTCTTGCAGGCCCGCAGGTCACACAAGGGAAGCAAGACCCTGGCCAGAGCAATGTCAGGGAACATATAGGACTCATTGACCATTACATGAGTCATAGCCCGTGCAAATTCAACTTAGCAAATAAATTCAAAGAGTAACAAGCGTCACAGCTCACGTCACAGGTCAACCACACAAGGGCATGTTTATCATAATCCAATTTTGATGTGTTTATCATAATTGACCTGTCCCAGGGGTTAATGTTAGGGTGTGGTATCTGCCTGCATATCTGTCTGGGCTTAGGGAGGGGTCACACAGACTCAAAGGAAGGCGGAGGGGCTGAATTACTGGTCCCAACACCCCAACACTTGCCTAGTTCAAATATATGATATCTGTTCTGTCTAAAATCAGTGTGTTAAAGATGGAGATCCAGACCATATTGAGGATGTTCTGGAACTCAGATTTGATCCTTTCTTTTGTTTGTTTGTTTTCACCTACTAAAAGTTTGCTTTTCAGTTTGTGCCATACTTGTTAGCTTAAATTCATTTCTGTGACTTTGGCCTATGACTTTCTTCTGGATTATAGGTCTGATTAAAAACTTTAAAGACAATCATGGTTCACTGATAGGTTGCTGTGATTTGCATTTTTTTATTTGTGCTACTCCCTGATCTCTACCTCAGGGGATTTTTCTTGCCAACAATGATTCAGTGATGATTTGGATTAGCAAATTTATGCCTGTGTTCTTAGATAGATGTTTTATGATTGAGAGATAACCCGTTGATTGTCTTTGAAGCCTTAATGAATTCTTGGAGTGACTTGGCTTCTGCAAGGTATGGATCAGAAAATTTAGAGTGCTTTTATCAGGATTACCTTTAAAGGAATCTCTACTGGGGAGTTTTGTATATACCACCTGTTTTTGGCATCTTTGCCGTTTTAATTCATGGATTTGTTTGATTGCTAGTGGAACACAAGTTTTTAAAACTCTGCTCCCTACTGAGGAAAGTCTATTGTGGAAAGCAATCTATTTAAGGCAACAGAAATACATCCAGAATCTCCACATTACTGGGCAATCATGCTTTTGTATGAGGCAGTGACAATTCGTTTTGATAACTGTCTTTGCCCATCAGTAATTTGGGGGCTTAACTTGTACTTTTATTACACTCTTTTAGCTTCTATTCCAGGATACCCCAGAATTGTATGCTTGGGAGCTGACAGAAGTAAGGAGATAATTCCCTTTGATTGTGAGTTCATTTGATTTTGTTCTTACAGCTTCTGCACAGAATATGGCAAGATTAACTTTTTTAAAGAGGAGACTTGAACACTGAAAAACCTGAAAAGATAAGTAAGGTCCCTTTTAGAAATTGTTTTAATTGAACATTTTATTTTTCTCTTTCAAAAGTCTTGAGTATGTAGGATGACACCTGAAATCATGTAATTCTACTGAAAACACTCCAATCTTTTAATTTTGATTCTAAAAAAGAAGAAGAAAAGAAAATAGCCATGATTTTTGACTGTGTGTATGTTTTAATATTGAGGTACATCTGTCAGGTCTATACAGCACTAACTCATCCATATTCCACTGCTTCAGACCTTTGTGATTCCTTCCCTCTTATTCTTCCCTACCACCTTCCTCTTTGGTGTTTCATTTCTATAGTTAACTATGAAGTGCTAGATTTTCAGTTAATTTTTACTTGATTAATCATTTAGATCTTTTATATTTCACATATTAACAATATCATACTGTACTCATGTTTCTCCTTCTGACTTAGGTGACTTA
This sequence comes from Condylura cristata, assembly GCF_000260355.1. Classification (NCBI taxonomy): domain Eukaryota; kingdom Metazoa; phylum Chordata; class Mammalia; order Eulipotyphla; family Talpidae; genus Condylura; species Condylura cristata. The sequence goes on from NW_004567145.1 coordinate 3,281,682, forward strand.
GCATTATACTTTCAAGCTCCATCCATGTTGCTGCAAATGGCTTGAATTGAACCATTTTGAGCTTATTGTGTTTGATACTTAATATTCCATTGTGTGTCTGTAGGTGTGTGTATCTCCACTCCTCTTTTCTGGGGCACTTTTTTTCAATTGTCTAGCTATATCAAATAGTTCTGCAATAAAAACAGTGTGTGAGGGCACTCCCTGGTGGCTCAATAGGTTAGGTCGATGCACTGCAAGCTAGCTGCAGCAGTCGCTTCAGTGCCATTTAGATCCCCAGCCCCAGAGGATCTCCATGGTGTAGCAGCCCTCTCCTGACCACCCGCTGCTCCCCTCAGCAGTGTACTTCATCAGTCAGCCTGTTCTGCTCCCCACTGTTTCTCTGGTATGTTCTTTCACTGCTCCTGCTCCTCTGGCATGTACCCTAGTTGTGTATGCATAAATAAATAAATATTAAAAGAAAAAAAAGCAGGAGTGTAAGTTTCCTTCAAATTAGTGATTTTGAATTTTTTCAATAGATAAATGGAAGTGGAAATATTATGTTGAATAGCAGGTCCACGTTTAATGTTTATTTTCTTTCCCTCTATTTTATTTTCCATTAGGACTTCACCTGTTTGCACTGCTCCTAGCACTGCTCCCTGTTCTCCACATCCTCACCAGCATTTGTTATTTCTGGTCTTTTTCATATAAGTCATTCTCACATGTGTGAGACTTTACCTTGTTATGGTCTTGATTTGCATTTCTCTAATAAGTGACAGTGAAGTATTTTTCTCCAATTCAGTAGGGTGTCTTTCTGTACAAAAGCTTTTTGCTTTAATGTAGTCCCAGTTATTTATGTTCTCTTTTGTTTCTCTTACTGTTTGTGAAGGAAGCATTAAAATCTTACATCATGGAATGTTTTGACTGTGTTTTCTTCTATGTATTTTATTATTTCATGTTTTATATTCAAGCCACTGATTCATTTTGAGTTCACTTTGATATTTAATATGAAATCTTGGTTTAATTTAATTATTTTGTATGCAGCTGTCCAGTTCCCTCAGCATTACGTATTGAAAACCCTAACTTTGACCCAGCATATATTTTTGGCTACTTTGTGATAGATTAACCATAAATATACATGGGGATTTATTTCTGGGCTCTCACTTCTATTCTTTCTTTTGGTTGGTACAATTGTTTTTGTTCCAGTATCATGATGTTTTAATGCAGTGACTTTATAATATATCTTGATGTCTGAAAGTGTGATACCTCCATTCTCTTTCTTCCAAATTTAAATAGTTTTTAAAGAAAATAGGTGATAATTAAAAAAAAAAACTACATTGACGAGAGAAAAGTTGACATATATATTGAGGCCAGAAAACAGAGACTAAAGTTAAGTCTGAATTTATACAGATATAAAATAACTTGAAATGTAGAAGTATGCTTTTTTTTTTCATTTTCTTTCCTCTCAGTCAAGATTGTGTTTGCTGTTTCTTATATTTCAATAGTATTTGTTCCAGTTCTTGTTATTTCACAGACATTTTTGACAATGTCCATTTCAACAATGTTGATTGTTTCAATTCATAAGCAATCAGACAGTTTTCCATTTACTTTTCTTATATTTATTTCAAGAATGTCTAAGAATTTTCTCTATATGGATGTTTGATCTCTCTTAGGTGTACTCCAGGGATTAAATATTTTTGGTGTATTTATAAGTGGGATCAGTGTTTAATTTCTTATTTGTCTATTCCATTTTCTGTGTCTAGCAAGGCAACTGATCTGTGTGTGTTGATTCTGTACATTTCCACTTTGCTTAACTAATTATTCAATTTTTTTAAGGACTGTTGAAGATTCTCTGCATATTATCATATCTTCTGCAAATAACAGTAGTTCTACATCTCCAATCTGAATTTGAATCCCTTTTAATTATTTCTTTTGTTTATTTTTTCTAGTTAAAATTTTAATTCTATGTTAAATAGAAGTTGAGATAGTTTGCATCATTGGCTTTTACCAGTTCTTAATGGTAAAGCTCACAGCTTTTTACCATTTAAAATGATATGTTATAAATGGTTTTTTTTTTTATGCTAAGTTATGTTCTATTTAACCCTAGTATTTTGAGGGTGACAGCACAAATCGATGTTGAATCTTGACAAATGCTTTCAAAGCATATGATTTTATTTTTGTTGATGTGATGCATTTTTAGATTTGGTTCACTAGGATTTTTTTTTTTTTTGAGGATTTCTGTGTTTGTGCTCCTAGGGGAGATTAATCTCTAATTTTATTTATTTGTGTTATATCTTATTGGTTTCGTTATGTAATTTTGGCCTTATACAAATATTTATAACTATTCATTCTTTGGGGAAGAGTTTTGCTAATATGCTTTAGCTTATTTTTGAGGTTTGGTAGAATTCACTTCTGAAATCATCTCATCCTGCACTCTTGTTTTTAGAGAGAGTTTTGATCTTTTTTTTTTTTTTTAAATTTACTTGCTTGTGATTGGTTCATTCAAGGTTCCTATTTCTACAATATATTTTAAAAATATTTATTTACTTATGCATACCAGAGCTGGGGTGTAGGCCAGAGGTGAGTGGGGAACAAGACAGGCAGACAGGCAGATCCACTGAAATATACTGCTGAGGGGAGCAGCTGTGAGACAGTGGAGGTCATGAGGGTCAGCTCTCTAGCTGGGGATCAAATTCATGTGTCAGTGGCTTTGGATAGCATCATAGTGCTGAGACTTAACCCCTTGTGCCACCAGGGAGATCTTATTTTCGTGGATTCTTGGATCATTGTATTATCTTAGCGATTTTTGTATTTGTTAGAGTGTAGAAGTTAATGGTAGCGTCTCGTTATCTTTTGACTTTTTGCACAATCTGTTGTGATTTCTCCAATTTCATTCTAATTATTGACAATTTTTCACTTGTTTTCCTATTGAAACTTGGTAGAGGTGTGTTGATATTGTTGATTTTTTTAATGAATCAACTTTTGGTTTCTTGAACTTTTAGGCTTCCTCTTTAATTTCACTTGCTATTGCTTTGCTTTTGACTGTGTTTTTTCTTCTACCAGTTTTTGGATTTATTTGTTCTTTTTCTAATTTCTCAAGGGATAAATTTATTTATTTGAGCTTTTATTTATATGGGCCTGTATTGCAATATAGTTGCCTCTTTGTCCTGTTTTTTTTTTTTCCTCTGTGTTCCATAAATTATGAGTCGTTATCTCAAAGTGAAAAGTGATTTTTATTTCACTATTAACTCTGATTTCCTCATTAACCGCATGGCCTTTCAGTAGTGTGTTGGTCAATCTTATTTAATAGAAGTCTTTCCTCGGCCCTCCCAGATGGCTCAGTGGATTAAAGCACAGTGCTTATAAACTAGCTGCAGCAGCTTCAGCAGGATTTGGATCCTAATAGGGGGGTGACCCACGTGGTGCACTGTCTCACCCGCTCCTCCCTTCAACAGTGTACTTCATCAATCTGCCTGTTCTGCTTCCCACTCTGTCTCTGGTGAATCCCCTCATCACCTCTGCACTTCTGGTCTGTATTCCTGTTCTGTATGCATCAATAAATAAATAAATAAATAAATAAATAACTTTCCTGCTTTATTTTAATAATTGATTTCTAGTTTGATAAATTTATGGTCTGAGATGATGCTGGGTATGATGTTGTTCTTTATGAAATTACTGGTGTTTGTTTGGTATCCCAGATTGTGTTCTACTCTGGAGTATGTCCCATGTGTGTTTGAGAAAAAAAAAAAAATGTACTCTGTTTTTTGAGTGTTCAGTGTCCTATATATGCCTATGATACCCAAGAGGTTTAATTGTTTATTTAAAGCATCCCTGTTTATATTAAATAATAATAATTAAAAAAAAAGTCTGTTTCAGAATTTGAAATAGTTACCTAGTGCACTTTGAAATTTCTTTTTTTGGTGATGAGTGATGTGTCTTCTTGATGTATCAGTCCCATTATCATTATACAGTGTACCTCCTTGTTAAATGGAAATCTATTTTGTGTGTTTATAAGTATGGAAGCCCTTGCCTTCCTTAGAGTCCTCTTTGCTTATGGGCTTGATTCCTCTTTGCTTATGGGCTTGATTCCTTCAGCCCTTTACTTAGGGCCTATCTCTGACTTTGGAGTGTAGGTGTGTCTCCTGGAAACAGGAGAAGTTTGGTTTCTATTTCCTTATTTGAATATTCTCTTTTCATTTGTGGTTTTGTTCAATTTACACATAAAGCAATTATGGATAAATAATAATCATTTGCTGTCATTTTATTCTTAATTTTTTGGGATAATCATTTGTCTTGTTTATTTATATGTGAATTTTCTTTGCAGCCCCAATGTGTAAACACCTTTATATATGTCTTGAAGGGGTGTTTTGTCATTGCAATCTCCTTGAGCTTTGCTATATCTGGAAGTGTCTTATTCCTTCCTTCTTTCTAAAGAACTATCTTTCAGAATGAAGTATTCTTGGCTAGTAGTTTTTCTATTTAATTATTCAGAACACACCATTCAATTCTCCCTTTGTTCACAGTGTTTCTTCAGACAAATCTGATGTCAGCCTGAAGGGGTACTTTATATATTATCTTCTTTCCCTCTCTTGTTAGTTTTAGTATTCTTTGTCCTGAATTTTTGGTAATTCCTCTTTCAGATACCTTGTTTATGATCTCATTTTATCTAGATATGACAAAGTTCAGCTTCCTATATTTGTACATGTTTTCCTTCTTTATATTTGAGAACTTTTCCTCCATTATTTCTTTAAATACATTTTCTGTTCCTTTCTCTCTTCCTCTTTGTAACTGTTACAAGGTGGCAATATCATGCCACAAAAACTGAGGACATGGACTGCCTGTAGTGAGTTTTAGAGTGTTTTTTTAGTGGTAGGAAAGCAGATATTTGTCTGCAGTGTCAACAGAGAGGGGGCACCCTAAAGCAGAAAACCCCCGGAATGCTCACATCGAGGGTCATTTATACTAATTATAGCTTGTTAAATGGCCTAAATATATGGACTACATGCATAAGGAGTTATCTAGTTAATGACTAACACAAAGGCAGATAAAAATGTGGGAAAATTGCTAGAGATTGATATTAACAGACCAAACCTTCCTGTTCATCTTATCAAGCACTTTTGGCTATCTCCTGCTGACAGGCAGACCTCCTGTCACAGATGCAGGGCCTGTATTTTTCTATTTTACTTTTGTCACTTTCATTCTCTGTATGTCTCTACTTGGCCTACCTAACCAAAAATTGTCATGGTATTCCCATTCTTCTCATGTTGCCTTTTCTCAGATTATTCTTGAAGTGTTTTTTTTTTTTTTTCAAATTTGTTTCTTTCTTTCCTTCTCTATCAGTACCCTGTGGATCTGTATCTTCAGCTACACTGACTTGTTCCACTTGATCTTCTCTATGTCTTTTTACTGAGTTTTAATATCCCATATTTCTCTTTTGAAATCTTAATCTCCATTTTCTGTCCTCAGTACACTGATTTCATTTCTAAAACCATTCATTTCTTTTTCTGAATATTTTCAATTTCTTTGAATAATTTATCATTTCAATTTTAAACACTGTACCTAATAGGGATAACATAGATCCCATGTCTATAACTTGGGGTTCTAAAGATTTGTTTTACTATCTATTTGAGCTATCAGGTTGTACCTGTTGGTTTTTTCCTTCTATTACTAGCTTTAGAACCAAGTTGTTGTATGTGAGGTTTCCTCTGTGTATGGCTCTTTCTCCTTTATTGCTCAGGATTCTCATTTATCTGGGATAAGTGCTGATAGGGTATCGTGGGAAATGGTGAGATTTTGGCCATTCTGGTTCACTCACTGACGTCAGTCTAGAGCTTTATCAATATGTGTGGTTGTAGCTGGAGAACTTGTGAGAAGTCACAAGGTTTTCGTATGTCTTGTCAGACATTGGAGTCATCTTGTAGATCATGAGGATACTGCTGATCTGGAAATGGAAAGGCACTATTCACAGAGAAGTTACAAGGTCTGCTGGTCTGAGTGGGGATTGGATGGCTCTTCTGAAGTCTCTGGAGGCTTCTCTAACATGGTTCCATAACCTCACTGGTCTTTGTGATCACTGGGTCTCACAGAATTCCCAGGCCCCCTGCTGACCTGGGTAGGTGTAGACTGGGTCTTATGTATGAAATGTTGCAAGATCTCTGGTCGGTTTTGCTTCCTCTCCAGCAAGGGTCAGAGTCTCACCAGTGAGGCTGGGTTCTATGGGGTCTCCTTCTTGCCTTTATAAATTTCGATTTTTTTTTCAACTTTGATTTTTGTGAGTTATTTTTCCAAGACCTATGAATCAATCTGTAGTTATATCAGCTATTCCACATAGATTAGATGGCAACTGAGAAGCTAGCTGGCTGTGTCTGTATAATTTATTGTTTTGTGATTTCTCTGTATGTAATTATCCTGTCCAGTAGAGAACATATAAAATTGGTATCTATGATAAATGTAGAAATTTTGAGCTGGGGCCCTCGCTGGTAGTGCAATGGGTTAAGTCATAACACTATGAATGTATCTGCAGCCATTGCAGTATGAGTTTGAACCCTGGCCAAGGAGGTGACACACAGGGTATGGTGGACCTCTCCTATCTCACCCACTGCTCCCCTCAGCAGTGTATTTCAGTAGATCCACCTATTGTGTTCCCTACTCTGTCTCTGGTGAATCTTCTCACCCCCCACACCTCTGGCTTATACCCTACTTCTTGTATGCATAAATAAATAAGTCTTTAAAAATTAATTTTGAGATGATAAATGTAATAGTTACTGCATTGAGTACTTCTAGGAAGCATGATGTGAGATAATTTGTAGTTAATAGAAACACACTTGAAATATAATGGATGCCTTTGAAACATATATGCAATTATTATTATTATTTTTAATATTCATGACAAAACTTCTCAGAAAGCTAAATTGAAGTAAAATATGGTAGACTTTCACTTGATTACTCAGAGGAAATTTTGTTGAAACTTGTGTAGCTCCTGAGACATGCCATATTTCCCCTTTTCCTCATAGGAAGGACATTTGCAGAATTTAATCTACTTGGTATGTAGTTGGTAATTTGGAATTTAATGGGAAGCTATCATTTGGGAATAATGTTTAACTTTAGTTTATACAGAAATATTCATACTGATATTCTAAATTTTATAAGCTTTGTATTTCTGATACATAAATTGCCCTTTAATTTTGTTTGTGGTTAAATAACATTACTAAGCAATAATTTTAAATATTTTTTTCATCTATTATGGTATCATATTTTAATTTTATCATTTCAAAATTTGGAATCTGGAGAAATTTACAGGTGAGACCTCCACTTGTGATAATTGGTGTACTGAAGAATATAAAATATGTACATGGTGTGCTGAAGAATGTAAAATTTTCCACAAAAAAGGGAAATAACTGAAAAAAAATATTGGAGATGAGCACACTTTTTGATTCTTTTTAATATACATATACATATACATATACATATACATATACATATACATATACATATACATATATATATATTTTTTAAGATTTATTTGTTCATACAGAACTAGGGTACAGGCCAGAGACTCAGGAGCAGCGAGAGGTTTCACCAGAGACAGAGTGGGGAGCAGAACAGGCAGATCTATGAAGTACACTGCCGAGGGGAGCAGCGGGCAGCTCAGGAGAGGTCTGCCAGACCATGTGGTCACCTCTGGGGCAGGCAGGAATAGAACTCATGCGGAAGTGGCTTTAGCTTCTTAGTGCTGTGATTTTACCTGCTGCACCACCAGGAAGGGGGTCTTTTTAATATATTAGTAAAGATTTTTGTGTTCTGTTTTGACTTACAGGACATTATTTTTTTCCTTGTGGCTGAACTGAATCTACAGGAATGTAGCATTTTTGTAGCCATCTCACTTGCATTTGCATCTCTCCTTGATATCAACATGAAATTGGTATCTCTTGATACCAATATGAAAAACTGGGAAAGATTCTTATTAGTAATAGCAATGAGTCTGCTTTTTCACAAGTTCAGTAAGGAATTTTATTTGACTCTCCTTAAAATAAGAACTAGATATGTGTGCCTTTATGTGTCCTTGATTAAAATTCTTCTAGGAGTTGAATTTGAGATGAGTCAAGAAGTACAGCAAAGTATACTTTTCTTGTAGGATTCCAATGAATATAGGGAAGCTTGCCTCCATAGAGAGAACTGGAAAACCCCAGAGAAAAGCCCTGGGAACCTCATAAAGAGGAAAGTGCAGGTGGAGGCTGATTGTGGACTTGTTCTGGAAGCCTGCAGAGACTGGATGTTGAAAACTCACTCTAACCCCATACAAAGTGTTACAACAAAACCAACAACATTTTCCTTCTTGTGAACTCATTAATAAATAGATTAAGTGTATTAGAAATATATTTAGTTTGCAAAGCATTTTGCCCTCATACTGAATTTGGATCGTGGTGAGGATAAATTTATTTTAAACAAATATAGCCAATTTTGGTATATTGTTCTTGCTGGGTTCTTCAGATTTTCTATTTTTTATTTTATTTGACTAATATAGCAGAATTTTTTTCCCTTTTGTATTGGAATGAAGAGGTTTGCTACACTAGCCATGCATGGGAAATGTCTAGTGACTAATTGTTACTTCTATTGATTCAGTGGAACCTTGGAAAAAACTGTCTCGTAAGGCTTTAACCCCAGATCTTTGCCACAGAAAAATGGTGGGGGGGTCTATGAAGGGGTGATTTTGTTAGAGAGAGAAGTTGTTACAATGAGTTATCTCTTAAAAAGGGGAGGTTACATGTCTCGCCTATGGAAGAGTTGGGGCAGAGCAAAACGAAGACAATGAAAAGAAGATGCAAATGAGGCACATTGAGAGGAAGACTGTGGAGAAGACCCATCTGCTTCTCACCTTTGAACTTGCTCCAGATACCTGGGGGATGTGAAAGAAGATTTGTGGAGGTGAGCTATGTAGAGATGTTTGAAAGAGATGGGAGTGATAGAGAAGTGGGGAGGCTGACAATGACAGCTTTTACCTTGATTTGCACTTTGGTTTTGTTCCTTCATCCCAGACATGCTGAACCCATCTTCCTCTTTCCTATGATTATCCTAATGTTACCATTGACTCTCGTTAGCTTTTGGGCCTCAGCAACTCTGCTTTGGGCCAACTCTGTTTTTTGGACATTTACCCATCGGGGATGGGCATATTTCGGTGTTCTATTGCAAAATGACTTTGTTTTTCCACTTCTTTATCTTATCCTATTACATGCCAATCTATTAAAAATAGAATGTAGAAAAGTATACACAATATATTGTATATAGATACTATAAATATAATATTAGTTATAATAGAATATTCTATTAAACTTATGTCATTTTAAGATTATGCTTTATCTTTATATGGCAAATGGCAATACCTCTTTAAAATGTGTAGTTTTGGGAATCCCAGGGTACCATTTATTCTGTACCCAAGCAATAATAGTCTTCATTTCATTGTTCAGAGAATCAATGTGAGCAACTATCCCAGTTGCTTTATAAGTTTACTCCAATAATGCATTTTGGAACTGGATAAATAATTACACAATAACTTTTGGGGTCCAAAGATGCAAGTCAGATGTATCTGAATCAAAATTCAATTGACTATCTTGTCTCAATGAGACAGACCCTCTTTTGATTGATAGAACACTAATGAAATTCTGGGGTTCCTAGAATTAGTGTCATTTAAGAACCAATGTTGGCAATCTTTTTCCTTCTCTACAATGCACAGGTTATTCTGGTGAAAGACCGTAGGTTCCTTTGGGGAAGAACTGGAGAGAAAATAAGCACATTTTGACATTGTATCAGCCTCTTTCTTAGGAGGGACAAGACTTCCCCTTCATTCAAGGAATTCTGGAATGGCAAATTGGCTTCTATGAGATTGAAATGAGGATCTGTGGCCTAGAGGAGATTGATGTAAAATTATCTTTTGTGCATATTAAGTAATAACTTAATAAACTAACTAGCTCTTTTTTAGCGACATGATGATAAGCTAGCCAGTCTGGGTTTCTACAAAACATTATCTTCTGATTACTGTATTTATTTCACTGTGCATTTATGACCATGTCCACCTTTTGTTTGAGGGTGGATTGCCACCATTTGACCTCTGTCACCCTGATTTCTAAATTTTATTATTGCATATAAAATTCCAAGTTTATTGGCAGAAATTTCCACAATAGATTCTGACAGAGAAAAATAACATCAGAGTCATTCAAGTATTCTGGTACCACCCTTACAAGTTTATTTCTTCCAGTGTTAGTGAAAAACATGTAATTCAGACTCTCTAGGGGAGTGGAAAAGTCCATTTTAATATCTCAATAACTCTAAAGCTTTGGATTCCATAGTAAACCAAGACTGTTCTGACATTTCATTTAATGTAGATTACCTTTGATCAGTGTTTTAACCAGCTAACCAAATGGTGAAAGCCCTTTCTGAACCCAATATACATTAAATACAGAAGTTTATTAGCTGCATATTAGTAAATTCAAAGTGATTTTTAATTATTATTTCATTTCCTAAATATTCATCTCATACTTGTTTCTGGGATTCTGTCTGCATAAATTAGGAAATACATGGAGTTCTTTTAGAGTGTAACACCTCGACTATGGGTCCAGTTGCTCCTCTTTTTCTAGGTAAAAGTATAGAATCAAAGAAGATTTTGAGATCTTGGGGTAGGTTCTAGGTGAATCATCACTCTCTTATGAGGTAGTGCATCTGGGACATCAGACCTACCTTAAGAAAAACAGACTTAGCTTCCTTGAAGGGTGTGTGTGTGTATTTCTGTGTGCTTGTCTGCTACTACCGTCAAAGAAGGTTTGGTGGTATATACAAGAATTTAGCCCAATGTCCCCAGAATCATTAGGATCTGCCCTTATGCCTCTATTCTAATTTCTTATATCCTATTATTTCCTATCAAAACCTTTACTTTTAAAATATAACATTATTTTGTGTTATATTTCACTATATATATATATGTAGTATGTGTGTGCACATAAGTATGTATGCATGTGTGTATACACATACCTATATCTACATCTATCTAGATAGATAGCTATATCACTATCTATCTATCTATCTGTCTATCTATCTAACTGTTCATTTATGTACAAAGTAGTCTTGCATGTTTTCTCCTTTCAGGTGTATTCCCTATAAAATTCCCACAACCATTACACCCTGTCTGAACCATCACCATAGTCCCTGTGCTCTTTATTTCTTTCTAGTTTTGATCCTTCTTCCTCCCCCTCCCTCGCAGAATGTCTCTGAATTATTGGTGTTTGCTATTTTTATTTATATATTTATTATTATTATTTTTGGTCTTAATCCCTTATTTGCTTCCCTTATATTCCTCCTATAAGTGAAACCATCCAATATTGTTCATTGTACGTCTGACTTATTTCACTAAGTATAAACTCTTTTAGCTCCATCCATGTTGCTGTGTATGTCATGAGCTTATCATTTGTGATTGCTGGATAATATTCCATTGTGTATGTATGTCTTCTTGATCCAGTCATTTATTTGGGAGCATTTGGGTTATTTTCATAACTTGTTTATTCTAAATAGTGCTGCAATAAACATAGGAGCGCAGGCATCCTTTTAACTTAATGTTTTGTGTTCTTTGGGTAGATTAATTGTAATGGGATTGCTGGGTTATATGTTACTTCCATTTTTTTATTTTTTAAGATTTATTCATAAAGAACTGGGGTACAGGCCAGAGATGCAGGGGCATTGAGGGGATTCACCAGAGACAGAGTAGGAAGCAAAACAGGCAGATCGACAGAGTACACTGCTGAGGAGAGCATCTAGTGAGGCAGTAGAGGCCTGGTGCACCCTGTGGCACATTTCTGGGGCAAGGGATGGGATTCACACTGCAGCAGCTGCAGCTCATTTGCAGTACTTCTTCTTAGCCTGTTGTGCCACCAAAGAGGGCCCAGTACTTCGATTTTTAATATTTAGAGGATCTTTGCACAGACAGTTTCCTATAGTGGTTGGATAAGTTTGCATTCCCACCAGCAGTGTAGGAGTGTTCCATTCTCTCTACATACTCACCAACATTTGTAATTGTCTGTTGTTTTTGTTTGTTTTGTTTTTAATATTTGCCATCTCACTAGTGTAAGTTGCCATCTCATTTTTTTATTTGCATTTCCTTATTATAAATGATGTTGAAAAGTTTTTCTTATACCTGTTGGTCACTTGCAATTTTTCTTTGGAAAAGTTTTCTTTTAGTACTTCTGCCTATTTATTGATGGGATTGATTATTTTGTTTTTGTTGAGTTATGTGAATTTTTTGTATATATTTGCTATCTGTCCCTTATCAGTTGAATTATGTGCAAATATTTTCTCCCAATCAGTAGAATGTCTTTGTTTTGGTTAGTGTCTCTTGCTGCACAGAAGTTTTTACTTTAATATAATTGCAGTTGTTCATCTTTTCCTTCACTTACTTAGGCTTGTAGACTGCACCTTTAAAGATGTTATTATATGTTGGTCATGTATTGTTTTGCCTAAATTTTCTATATATTTTATGGATTCAGGTCTTATGTTCAATTATTTTATCTACTTTGAGTTTTTGTGCCTGGTATCAGATAGTAGTCCAGCTGCAATATTTTACATGTGGCAGCCCAATTTTCCCAGAACTATTTGTTAAACAAACTGCCTTTGTTCCATTGAAAGGTATTTTTTTTCATCCTTTGTTAAAATTTAGTTGTCCATTAATATGTGGACTTATTTCTGTGTTTTCTATTCAATTCCATTTTCTGTTCCATTACCATACTGTTTTAATTATTATGACTTTGTAGAATAGTGTGAAATTAGGAACTTGGTCAATATATTCATCTTCTGTTTAGTCAGAAGACCTTGGCTGTTAGAATTTTTTGTGGTTCTATATAATTTCCATAATTATTTGTTCTATTTTTTTGAAATGACAAATTGTGAATTTTTCAAATTTTTGTCAGAATAGTTTGACTCTGTAAATTATCTTTGGTAGGCTGGACATTTGATAACGCTAACTTTTCAAATCCAAGAGCAAGGAACATCTTTTAATTTATTTGTGTCTTCATCTATCTCTTTTAACAATAATTTATAGTTTATTTTGTATATGTACTTCACCTCTTTGGTTAGGTTTATTCCTAAGTATTTTCTTTATGTTTAAATTATAAAGGTGATGGTTTTCTTAATTGCTTCTTCAGAATTACTGTCTTCAGATAGGAAGGCTACTTTGGGATATATACAGAAAAAATTCAGGTCTTTTACATAGTATTTGACAAGATAATTTGAAGTTCTAAGCACATTTTTTCACTCTCACCCCCATTTTGTCTAATTAGATAGAAAAAAAAAAACAAAACACTGTCAGTCCCATAAAATTCCACAATTTGACTAAACCATTCAAATATATCAAATGCATATCCTCCCAGAAACTTTCCTATATATACTTGATTACAACAATTCTATTAATGATATTTTTTTTAAGATTTTTTTTATTTGTGCATACAGAACTGGGGTACAGGCCAGAGGTGCAGAGGCAGTGAGAGGCTTCACCAGAGACAGAGTGGGGAGCAGAACAGACAGATCTACGAAGTACACTGCTGAGGGGAGCAGCGGGCGGGTCAGGAGAGATCTGCCACGTCATGTGGTCAGCTCTGGGGCAGGCAGGAATCGAACTCATACAGAAGTGGCTTTAGCTTCTTAGTGCTGTGCTTTAACCCGCTGCGCCACCAGGGAGGGCCTATTAATGATATTTTATACATCTCTATTTCTGTGTCATTAGTATTTTTAAATATTATGCAGAGAACCAATTCATAAATGACATGTTAAAATTTTATTCATTTAAGAAACACTTTTGGTTCTCTAATCTGTATAAGTCAGCACTTTCCTGAGAATGAGAATAGGATACAAATTATTTTAATTATATGCAACAGGTATAGATTCTAATGTAGGGACTTATATATGTGTGTGTGTATACATATATAGTTTATTTTTACATTATTTTGTGGCTTTTTCCATTTCAGTTGTAATCCCTGTGGGTTTCTCATCACCAAATTGCCTATGTGCCATCACTAAATCCAGTACATTTCCCTCTCACCCCATTTTTGATCCCATTCCCTATTCCACCTCCCTAAAATGTCTCTGGTATTTAGTTGTTCATTATTATTATTTTTTCCCCCTGGTCCTTTACACTCCTGCTATGAGAGAAACCACCTGGTATTTTTATTTTTCTTTCTGGCTTATTTCAGTAAGCATGATCCCTTTCAGCTCCATCCATGTTGCTGCAAAAGGCATGGCTTTATCTTTTTTATTGCTGAGTAATATTCCGTTGTGTATATGTACCATATCTTTTTAATCCAGTCATCTACTTTTGGCATTTGGGTTGAATCCATGTCTAAATAAAGCAGCAATAAACATGAGGGTGCATGTGTCTTTTTGAATCAATGTTTTTGTGACTTTTGGGTAGATACCTAGGGGTGGGATTGCTGGGTCTTATGGAAGCTCCATTTCTAGCAGTTTGAGGAAACTCCAAATGGTTTTCCACAGTGGTTGTACTAGTTTGCATTCTGCCAGCAGTGTAGGAGAGTTCCTTTTTATCTGCATCCTCATCAACATTTGTTGCTAGTTTTTTTTAATTTTTTAAAATAATATAACACTTTATTTTTACTTAATTTTGTGCATCTTTCCATATTGTAATCCCTGTGGGCTTCCTATTGTTGCTAGTTTTTTTTTTTTTTTTAAATATGCCATTCTCACTGTGACCACCACTGTGAGGTGGTATCTCACTGTTGTTTTAATTTATATCTCCCTTTTTACAAGTGATGTTGAACATTTTTTCATATGCTTCTTTGTCATCTACATTTCCTCTTTGGGGAAATGTCTTTTTAGCTCTTCTTCCCATTTCATGATAAGATTGTTTATTTTTTTCCCTGATTTTTTTCATCTCTTGTTTTTCTCTCTGAATTCTCATTGCTTTTTTAGTGATATCTTCATTCTTTATCTATATTAATTGATTTTTACTTCTAGGTTTTAGAGATTTGTTCTCTCTGTGTGTTCTATTATCCCCATGATGATTTATTTAACTATGTTCTTCCTCTAGAAGGTGAGGTTTCTGTTGGACATGGCTCCTCCCTCCCCACTCCTCACAATTCTGGGGATTCACTGTTCTAAGTGGATGGTGGTGGGTTTTTCTGGATAGTACGTGGGAGCTCAGTTGGTTGTGCATCTTCCCCCAATGGAGGTCTGGGGTCCTCACAATTGTGAGGATAGTTGTGGTTGTTATTACAAATTTTCTGTAATATTTATCCTATTTTTATTACTGTTTCCTTATTTTTAATTTATACTTATATTTTATGTGCATTTGAACTTCTAGATATGTCTTATCTATACTCTCTTGAATTTAGTTTTTTTTTTCCTGACATCTCTGATTTAGATTTACCTTTTTTTTTTTTTTTGCTTTTTATCATTCAATCAAGAAGGTATTTACCCTACATATTTAAGTGTTGTGAAATTTTCTTGTTCTTGGGTTGTATTTCTTTGATAATAGCTTGTTTTATCCATTTTGTCATTTCTTTTTTCAATCTCAGTTTTACTTAAATTACTTATTATAGATAAGACTCTGGTCTGACTTATTGAAGCACAGTCTTCTAGAGAGCAATCTTTTCTAATATAACAATTCTGTTTCTATTTCACTTTCACAGTATCATTTATCCTTATCCCATTTTAGAAATTTAAATAGTCTTTCCACTTCATATAGTGAAGTGAAATCAAGATAAGAAATTGAGATTTTCTTTCAACATCATTTCATGATTTAAATCCACTTTAGATGTGTATGAAAATATGAATACTTTCACTCACTATTGCCTTATATTTCCAGCAATCTAGGTAATTTAGTAAGGATTTATATATACATAGTAAAGGAGTTCATGGGAAGACTCGGTGCCAGTTAGTGTTCTTATACATTTTGTGTGGAATTCAGTTTCAATGAGGACAGTGCTAATTTTGGCTAAAACATTGCCATATTTTACCTATACTTCATTAGTTATGACTTCAGCCCAATATCTTTTTGAAAGTATTTATACTTAATATGGTGTGGAGTCCTATGAGTTGGCTATCAGCTGGCCACTCATGGGCAACTGTGACTCATTTGCTATCCACAAATCTCAGCAGAACATTCATTCACTGCTTATGGGTTATAGCTCATATCACCAGGCAGGATGTGGGACACCTAAGCCACTGTTGACCTGATTATGTGACTATCTTTATGGTGATCTTTGGATAACTCTGCTTGTGGTAACATCATACACATGGTCATGTTGAACCCTTCTCTTTCCCTTAGAAAATTTAGTACTCCTTTTCTATCCATCCTCTGGATACTATCCCTCATACCCTGTTGCATGATCAGCTTTCACTATCCTATATGATTTCAATGAGTGGCATAAGAACTTCTGCTCAAGTAGCATTCTTGCCTTGCAAACCTGCTCCACAAAGACTATGTCACACATCATATTCCCACTGTAAAATGGCAACAAAGTTCTTGTCTTAACAATATGAGAACACAAATTCAAAAATATATGATTGCCATAAGTTTTAGTGCAGCATTATTCACCATACCCAAGATATGGCAACAGCCTAAGTAACAATCAATATATGAGTGAAATATATACAAAGGAATATGACACAGCTATAAACAATAAATATTTCAACTTGTGACAGCATTAATGGAAATTGATGTAATCATGTTAATTTAAATAAATCAGAGAAAAGCACATACATGATAGTTTTTCTCATGTGAAATCCAAAAAAAAAACAAAGGAAATAATTAAACAACAAAAATAATCCTTAGATTCTGACAAAGTGGTAGTTAGCATAGAGGAAAGATGTAGAAGTGGGAGCAATGGTTAGAGGGTGTTCAATGGATGTCATTGGAGGGTTATTACAAATTACAGTAGCATGATGTGATATCATACACTTGTAAAATCAGAGGTTATAATCATAAATATCACCCAATCATAAATTTTTCATTACCCAAAATATACCTATTACATGCAAAATACTATAAATCTATATTAAATGTTCTTCTCTAACAATATAGATACAATCAAAGAAACCATACTAAACAAATGTCACATACAGAATGCTTTGTTTATACTATTATGTTAATGCATGTGAAATTACAAAGCACCCCAAAGAACTAACACAATATTGAAAAAGGAAAATTTGGAGGAGTCATAATTTATTATTTAAAAACTTATTTTAAAGTCACAGTAATCAGAACAGTTTTCAGTGTTGTAAGGAAATATATACTAACAGAGTAAACTTAAATTTCAGAAATCAACTCAGCTATATATGTGTATTCAGCAGGGTTACAAGAATACACAATAGTGAAAAGAACATAACTCCATACATTAAAAAATAATGATAATGAAATGAAAAAAGGAATTAATTACAGTAGTTATAAATATAAAATTCTTAGAAGAAAATAATGTATCTTTTAATCTCATTTGACAATAGTTTCTTAAATTTGACATGACTTACATGAGCAAGTAAGAAAAGATAAATAAATGATAAAGTTAAACGGTGCTGGGAAGCATAAAATATAAAACAAACTGATTTCTAAAGATTTATTTATTTATGCATGCAGAGCTAGGTTTTAGTCGAGCAGTGTGGGGTGTGAGAGGAGTCACCAAAGACAGAATTGGGAGCAGAACAGGTAGATTGATGAAATACACTGCTGAGGGGAAAAACAGGAAGATCAGGAGAGGTCTGCTATGCCATGTGGGTCACCTCCCTGCATAGGTAGTGAACTATGCATACAATAGCTTCTTAGAGCTATGCTATAACCCATTCCACCACCATGGAGAGCCTACTTTCATTGTATTTAAAATATTATTAATTCATACAAGAACTTGGGGTAAAGCCAGAGGTGTTAGGGTTGAGGGGATTCACCAGAAACAGAATGGAGTGCCCTCCCTGGTGGCACAGCGGGTTAAAGCACAGCACTAAGAAACTAAAGCTACTACAGCATGAGTTCGATCCCGGCCTGCCCCGGAGGTGACCACATGGCTGGCAGACCTCTCCTGACCTGCCTGCTGCTCCCCTCAGCAGTGTACTTCGTAGATATGCCTGTTTTGCTCCCCACTCTGTCTCTGGTGAAGCCTCTCACCACCCCTGCACCTCTGACCTATACCCCGGTTCTGTATG
>NW_004567145.1:3300572-3315906 GCF_000260355.1 Condylura cristata
TGCTCCCCTCAGCAGTGTACTTCGTTGATCTGCCTGTTCTGCTCCCCATTTTGTCTCTGGTGAATCCTCTCACCCTCCACATCTCTGGCCTGTAACCCAGTTCTATATGAATAAATAAATAAATCTTTAAAAAAAATTGAATTCATGGATCATAGGAATCCTTATACAATTTGGGAAGGCATTCAAGATTTGGAGTCATGGAGAAAAATATTAAAAAATGTTGCCATTTTTAAGAATTCAAGAAAATTCTATCCTTTCTATAACTACTTACTTCAAATGTATACTGTCTATCAGAACATTCCTTTTGAATGTGTTATAGTTTCTGGGTTCTTTTCAATCAACCTAGCCCCCGGTACATATTCAAAGAGAAGAAATATGATATAAGAATTGTTATCTAGTGTTGGTCATTGTGAACACAGAGCATTTAAGCATTCTAAAAATAAAGTATTGTGGGTGAGCACCTTTGTAGATTTATTTGTACACAAACTGTGCCAGTTAGGGTTGAATATGGAGGTTAGATTAATACTATTTATGTAGGTTTATTTCTTAATACATTCAGGAAAATAATCACTTCTAAATTTATCTTTATGTATGTGCTTACAATTATATATGTGCATACTAGGAACAAAAAATAAAGTATGTTATGGTCCCAATTGATTTATAGTTTCTTTGTTCATAGTAAATGTAGATATTTTCTGAGAGGGTAGAAAAATTATCTATTTGCTCTGCTGAAAGTGCTTTGAACTTGAAAATGAAGTCACCCCATTGAGCATAATTTAAGCAACAGCTGGGCTGAAGGATTTAGTAATGGAATTCTTCCTTTAATTTGTGAAACATTTTCTTTTTGCTATTAAATCTTATGAAATTTTCATGAAAAACAATTGTACTGTTTTGGAAGTAAATCTGAAGAAGTTTAAAGGAAATAAGAACATATGAACATCAGTGATATAATGCTATGTGTGTTACAGTCTAAATGTATTTTTAAACCAGGATAACTCTTAATCTTATACAAATAATTACTTATTTTTTTAATTATATTTTTTGGAAAGGAGTATGAAAAGTTTAAATTAACTTGTCCATAAAAAAAAAAATAGGATAATCACATATGGTGCAACAATTTTTGCATAATCAGTCCCAAGAAAAGATTAGCTAGTTGTGTAAAGCCAACAGATGTATACTCATATAAATATATTTTGGAAACTATTACCACTCTGTTAGAGGTACTGCACCGGGACTAAATACTTCTAGTCAAACTTATTTTAATTTATAATGACATTTAAGATTGCAAACATAATAGATAAAATAATTTCAAATAACTTAATCTCTGTTAAATATCATATTTGTTTTTAATACTTTCAGCAGAAATATAACTATTAGTAATATATTTATTGAATGGAATCAAGTAAGAATAAAGATCCCAATGTAAAATGGGCTGTTAAGATCATCCCTTTTGTTATTACAAATTATAATCAATGTCCTCTCTGTTGTCAGATTTGACCTTAATCTATGAACAATGGCAAATCTGACAGATATTTGAAATAAGCAATCACTTGACATTCTAGAGAAAAATTTTAATTTGACAGAAAATAACAACAATAACAACAACAAAAAAAAACATTTTCTTTAATAATGTGAGCTGTCAGTGAACACAGAGCTATAATGACCCTTCGGGATTCATTATTTATTTGATATGTTTGAAGTCATCGTTGGATTCTGGCAGAAGCTATGCGTTCATAAACCAACTACTCAGATTTAAATAGTAGAGTTGGTGTTTTTGCATACAAACAATTATTTCAAACAAAGTCACCTTGAACCTAGTTTTATCTTAAAAAATAATAAACAAGAAGTGACAATTCCTGTAACAAAGGTGTTCAACTACTCTCAAACTGCTCATCACCACATTATGCACTGATGATTCTGAGATAAAGGGATACCATGCTAAAGACAAACAAGATAGAATTTTGCTCTTCCACATGATGATAAATAAAAGATTAAAGATCTGATATCTTTAGGCCAGGACACCTGCTACTATAATTTCATTAGATCATTTTCATTTTGCTTGTTTTCAGCATTTCTGTGCTATCACACCAGTTTATGAAGTTGAACCTAGTCTAATAAAAAGCCTCACTCTGACGACTTTGGTGGTCCTTCTCATGGGTTGGAGGGGTCTCCCCAGAGTTCTTTTTATTTATTTATTTATTTATTTATTTTCTTGATAATCCAAAACACAGGCACATTGTCTCCTCTTATTGCTGTGTGTGGAGTCCTCTCTTCAATCTTTGCCACAGGGTCTGAAGAGCCCTTTACAAGGATTGGGAGAAGGTGAAGGACAGCTAGGTAAATCCCTTTAGGTGGAATTGGACTGGAACACAGGGTTTGCTCCCAAGAAAACCTCACAGAGAAGACACAATTGTCAAAGAGAAAGCAGTCTCTTGCAACCTGGTTTTAAAAACAGAGTAGAACATTTTTTACTTAAATACATGTTTAACAATTAAGAACTACTAAGCATTTTAAATGAGGGTCCTGATGGTAGATGCCAAATCTGAGTTTAACAGTAAGGGAGAAAGAAATAATCCAAACTTAGCAAGATTCTAGCTACTATAATGAAAAAATATTAAGTTTAATGAAAAGCAACTGAAGACATAGTTAATATGTTTCATTTTAATTTGTTATTGAGGGGACATTGTACTATATCCTTGCTGGTATTTTCAAAGTATACAGTATCACTCTTCATATGTAGTGATGGTAACATTCTTGTCACTAAATCACACATGTTATGGTGAGCAGTAAGATAGACTGGTGAAGGTCAGCGCCCGGATAGTGGTCACTGTCTGAGTTCTTCACACAGGTATAAAATTGCAAGATTACTCAGGTTCAGAAAAACAACGGTATGGGATTTATTGGGGGGAAAAAAAGAGTCACTCAAATGTCTAGTTATCTCATCAAAAACTGTGTTAGTGTTTTAAAGTCTTAAATAAAAGATTCTAGATGGCATCTTCCTAACACTGAAGGTGAGGAATATTTATTTCAAACAGAAAGTCAACATGTGCAGCGCACTCTCTGCCAGCAGAATGACGCCACAATATATCTTCTTTTGGATCCTTTATAGCTTGCTCTCTCCCTCGCTCTCGCTCCTCCTCCCCCAGGGGAAGCACATTGCTTAAATAGCATTCATTGGCCAATTAGAGCACTGCTCACGTGTACATTGGCCAATTAGAGCACTGCTCACGTGTACAACAACCATATTTGGGCAGGACACACAACGAGCATACATTGATCACGCAAAAGCATATCCAATAAAATTTAGCTTCCTTATACAGGCTGGTGTTGACGTATTTTGTTTTTCACCAGCTCAACCACACTGGCTAAAGGCCAGGCGCCATCTTGGCTGCTGAACCATGGGGCTAGGGTCCTGGACACCCCGACAAACATGCATCATCCTGCCACTGAAGGCCTGGACCTCTTGGGAGCCAGATGATAGGTAGGCACCCAACACACAAATACAGCAGAAAATGTAACAGGAGAAGTGCAGTGTAAGTTCTGAGATGTACAAACAGACAATTGTATTGAAGACAACAACTGCAGCAGTCAAGCAGCCCAAAAAGTGGCTCACAGTCACACAGCACAGTGAGGCACCCAGTTCTGGGTCTACATCTTGCCTTATAGGATATAGTAGCTGTAAATTTGGAGACAATTTCACACTCAAGATACCTGCAAAGACTCTGAGCTTTCCTCCTCCAAGGTTGGCTGCTGAAAGCCTCTCCATATCCTTCAGAGACCAACTACAGCCTTCTAGAAGATCAGTGTGGTAGGGGTAGGAATAGCTGATTCTGGAGTTGCTGAAATCACTCAGAAACCACTAAATTGCCAAAAATGCTGAATTCCTGGAGTTGAATCTTCTGTCCCTTATATTTGCTATCAGAGTCTTCATTCTGCTGATACTCTAATTTTTCAGGGACTATTCATCTGCATAGTGCCCTCCTACAGGGGGCTTTTCCTGTAATAGTTTTTGGATTCAGCCCTGGATTACTGATAGGCCTCAAATACTTTTTTAAAGATTTATTTATTTATGCATACAAAGACTGGGTTATGGGCCAGAGATGAAGGAGATGAGAATTCACCAGAGACTGAGTGAAGAGCACAACAGGTGGATTGAATGAAATACACTGTTGAGGGGAGCAGTGGGTGAGAGAGGAGAGGTTTGCCATGCCATGTGGGTACCCGCCTTGTCCAGGGCTCTAACTCATGCTGCAGTGGCTTTGGATTGTTTCATAGCACTGTATTTTATCACATTGTGCCACCAGGGAGGGCCCTGTCCTCAAATCTTTTAACAAATGATCTGGAGTTTTCACTACTGAGTGGCTCTATTTATTTATACAGAATCCTGAATTTAAAAAAAATCATGTTTCATATATGCTGATAGATGCAGGACATCCTAAATGTTAAATAGGATAAAAATTTTATTCTAATCCTAAATGTTAAATAGAATAAAAATTTTAGTTCCCACCTTGGCAAAATTACTTAGGAAATAAGTATTCCTTTTATTATTACTTAATTATGGTGACTCCTGAAATACATCAACAAACCACTTACTTGCTTTAGGCAAACCAGTGGTGAACTAATTGCAAATATCAATGAATATTTTCTTATTTCTGTAAGTATCCTTAAATAGACAAACAAAAAATTAAAATGAATAATGTTTGTTATATTAGATACATAATGGGTATGAAGAAGGAAAAACATTACTCAAAGAGAAGTTTAATAAAAAAAAAAGTTTAGAAAATAATAAAGAAAAATAGGTAAGCCACTCCATTTCAAAATATAGGAAATCTGTTAAAAATAAATTGCAGTTAGCTATAAATAACAGAGCAAGACTGATACTTTTATAGACTTGAAACAAAGGGGAAAAAAAAAAAACTTCCCTAAGAATATCAAAAGTGGGTCCCTCCCTGGCACAACAAATTAGAGGGAAGGACTGTGATGCTATCTGCAGACACTGCAGCATGAGTTTGATCCCCAGCCAGGGAGGTGACCCACATGGCATGGCAGACCTTTCCTGTCTCACCCACTGTTCTCCTTAGTGGTGCATTTCAGTAGATCTGCCTTTTCTGCTCCCCACTATGTCTTTGTGGAGCCCTCTTAACCCCCACTTCTGCTTATTGTATTATTGTATTATTTATTTATTGTATACATAAATAAATGAAGCTTTAAAAAATGAAAATTGAAATCAGGCACACATCATATATTACCATTATAAAATGGTATATAGTAGACATATAGATGTCTACTATAAAAACAATGAACATATATAATGTAACACATATACAAAAGATATTGTCCTTAATGAAAATGTTCTTACAAATCATTTGGAAAGGGACTTTTCACATGGTCTAGGAGTTAAGTCTCATCTTTATGACTTGAGTTTGATCTCTGCCTAGGAAGTTAAGAAGTTAACCCATATATGGTGCAACAGAGCTCTACTGTCTCACCTACTGCACCACTTTGAAGTTTATTTCAGTAAATCTGCCTGTTCTGCTCCTCTCTGTCTATTTTATGCTGCCTCTGGTGAATATACTCACCCCCTGAAACTCTAACCTACATTCCAGTTCTTGTATGCTCAGATAAAAATGAATAAAAAATAAAATGACCAAATCATTTGGAGAAGTTACAAAGCCTCAGTGAAAACAAGGGAAAAATGAAATGAACAAATAATGTACTGCAAAAGAAAATTGGCTGACAAAATACTTAAAATATTCAAAATCCCTGTAATTAAAGGAAATTAACATATAACAACAATGGAACTCTTAAAGGGTGCTAAATTAGCAAGTAGATGAGAAAAATATGATCAAAATTAGTAGATATTACAATGGGCTTTCAAACAATGCAAAAGACCATGAAGTTTTGTAAATTTCCCCACAGCTTATGTGGTAACATGTAAACAATTAAAATTGTCTTAAGTCATTTATGGGATTTCATCATAAAATGTTACTGTAATTATCTGAGCTTTAATAAATCTTGGTAATCTAGTAAATTAAATAAATGTAATTACTGGAAACAGGTGTAAAATTATAATTATAGTTTTGTTTGTTTTTTTATTATGTTTATAGCTATTTATTTGGGAGAGAACAAGAGCTTTTATTTTCTCTTTTTTCCTTCTCACTAATCTGCAATTATGTTAAGATAATATGAATTTAAAATAAAAACTTACTTGTAAAGGTGTATTTAAAAATAATTTTGCATACCCAAGGAAATCTGAAGCTTGCTATATGTTTCACATTTGGAATTGGTCAAAATATTATAATGCATTAATATCATTGTTTCAAAAGGAGAATTTTTATAATACCTTAATAATATATTGACCTGTTTCTGCACACATGGTGGCATTTAGATGTGTATTATTAAAATAATGGCTTTTAAACTATACAGCCCAGTTTCAGTTGGGATATTTTTGAATAGCACAAGTTGAACATTTTTTTAAATTATTTTCCTACGTTTAAATTTTTTCTGAATATGATAAAATAAACCTCTACAGGTAAAAACGTTATCCTTCAAATTACATGTATAGGTCCTCCTTGGTGCACAATGCATAAGGATGTAGCTGCTTCAGCGCGAGTTCCATACCAGGCCCCGGAGGTGATACACATGGCATGCCAGACATCTCCTGACTCACCTGCTGTTCCTCTCAGCAGTGCATTTCAGAACATCTGCCTGTTCTTCTCCCCACTTTGTCTGTGGTGAAGCCTCTCGCCACACCTGCCCTTCTAAGCATGTGCCCAGTTCTGTATGTATGAATGAATAAACATTTTTAAAAATACATGTATAGGTAGTTTTGTTTTATGTTATACTTAATGTATATATTATGAGCCTGGGTTGTTTAAAAAGCAGGCTGATTTTTTTCTATGTAATTTTATAAATTGATATATTAGTGAAAATTATCTATGCTTATGAAAGGCTAATTTGTTATATTCTCTAATTTTCCACATTATTAATTTAAAATTAAGAAGGTGTTATACCATGGTTTACATAAGAAATTTTTCTGCAAAATTATTTCAATAGAATAAAACTCAAAACAAATAGTTTCTTTTATCTGAAAAACATTTCACTGTAACCACAGTTACTGTTGTTATGTTATGAAAACATTGCCAGACATATATTTCCAGAGCCATAAGATGAGAAATCTTGCTGACATGATTTTTATTTTTTTATGACAAGAAGATTACTATGTGAATCCTTAACATTTTGCATTAACAACAATTTCATTGGACTATCCAATATGTATTTATAGTGAATGTGAATATTCTGAAAACAGAGCAGTAGAAACCAAACAGTATATTATATACAACAGAGCTCTCTATTATTTTAGTGGAAATAAACATATAGATTTCAAACAAAAAGAAGTCTCATTAGCCATGACAACACTAAGGTTGGTTTATTTTACCTTATTCTGATCTGTGATACATATTGTACTAACAGACTAAAACCAGTCTTGAATTTATTACATGGTATTTGTGGATATCAGCATTTTTGTGTCAATGGACAAATTCAATTGACCTATATTAAATACAGTAGTCATCAGATACACTGGCGTTTTCTCATCATGATGAAATTTGCACAATATTACAATTCTGACTAAACTTCATTTGGGATAGTGAAAATAAAGATATTTTCTTGATATTCTGGAAAAGAACAATAATATAAAAATTTAAAAATGAACTGAGGGGGCCCTCCCTGGTGACACAGCAGGTTAAAGCCCTACACTAAAAAGCATAAGCCACTTCCCCATGATTTCGATCCAGCCTGCCCCAAAGGAGATCGACATGGCTGGGGGGACCTCTCCTGGCTCGCCCACTGCTCCCCTCAGAAGTGTACTTCGTTGATCTGCCTGTTCTGCTCCCCGCTCTGTCCTGGTGAATCCTCTCACCATCCGCATCTCTGGCCTGTATCCCAGTTCTGTATGAATAAATAAATAAATCTTTTTTAAAAAAATGCACTGAGGGCTCTCCCTGGTGGTGCAATGGGTTAAAGCACCATATTATGAGGCTCTCTGAAGCCACTGCAGCATTAGTTCAATCCCTGGCCAGGGAGCTGACCAAGGTGTCATGGCCGATCTCTCCTGACCTTCCCGCTGCTCCCCTCAGCAGTATATTCACTATCCACCTGTCCTGCTCTCCACTCCATCTCTGCTGAGTCCTCTCACCCAACCATTTCTCTGGCCTGTACCCCAGTTCTGTAAGCATAAATAAATAAATCATTAAAAAAAAATACACTGAAAGGGCCCTCACTGGTGGCACAGAGGGTTAAAGCACAGCACTAAGAAGCTAAGAAGTCACGTCAGCATGAGTTCGATCTCTGACCTGGAGGTGATCCACATGATGTGGCAGACCTCTTGTGGCCCACCTGCTGCTCCCCTTTCTAGTGAACTTCATCAGTCAATCTGTTCTCCCCACTCTGTCTCTGGCAAATCCTCTCACCGCCCCTGCACCTCTGGCCTGTACCCCAGGTCTATATGCACAAATAAATAAATATTTTTTTAAAAATACACTGAACATTTTTCTTAATTTTTCTTCCACCTCACTTTTTTTTTCTTCTTGGATATATACCAGTTAGGGTGAGGAGAATATGAAAGTTTAAAGCAGCCTTATCATATATCACATATTCAGCTTTCCCTAATTTTATCAGGCTACATAACTCATTTATTTATTCATTCAATTATTTCAGAGTATTTTATAATACTGTGTTATTTAAAGAGATATTTGAAATGGATTATATAATTTTTTTTAAAGATTTATTTATTTATTCATACAGAACTGGGGTACAGGCCAGAGGCTCAGGGGCGGCGAGAGGCTTCACCAGAGACAGAGCGGGGAGCAGAACAGGCAGATTAACAAAGTACACTGCTGAGAGGTGCAGCGGGCGGGTCAGGAGAGGTCTGCCTCGCCATGTGGATCTCCTCCGGGGCAGGCAGGAATCGAACTCATGCAAAAGTGGCTTAAGCTTCTTAGTGCTATGCTTTAACCCACTGCACCCCCAGAGAGGGCCAAGGATTATATAATTTTAACAAATCTTTAACAAGCCACCAAAAGGAAATAAACAAAAAGATGATATTGAACTTTAAAACAAATACTTCCACAAATAATTCTTTTAGACCCAACACTTATTTGTAGAGGTGTGAACCTATACCCACAAGACATACACAGTGTTATAAACCAATGTTACCTCACTAAACAATAAAAATAACCAATTCCAACCCAAGAACAAACAAAACAAAACATTACTTTTTTTTAACTCAGCATTAAAAGTAGATAAGCATTATCTTCACTCCCCTTTAGCATGTATATGTTAAAATGTAGTTATTGATTCACAAAGGGAAAGCTAGTTAAAAGTGCTAGGAGGAGAATATGTATTTCACTGTGGACTTAACACAATGAGTTGTAACAATTAAGCAGGTCACTTAATATGAGAGCAGTAATAGGGGGCAGAAACTGAGACTGTCACCTACTAAGTAGTAGCTGCCCCCAGTAAGCTGTGTCAAGTAAACATCAAATTTACCTTAGGGTCATTTTCTTCTATGCAGTAGTTAAAAATTATTTACTGAAGATTGTGGGTTTTAAAAAATGATTTTACTGTGATAATGGGTTACCCTAGTGGGGAAATGCTGTATTTCAATTAAACTTATACATTAATTTTATTCATTTTAAAATGCTGTATTTATCTAAAGGAAAACAACTGACTCTTGCATAATTATTCTGCAATGATAATGTTTAGAAGGTAAGTCAATTAAGTGAAGAGAAAGTAAAACATAGTTTTACAAACTTTTGGATTGTATTATTTATTAAAGATCAAACAGTGAGCAAAACAGAGCAAAAACCCATTCTCCCAGCATTTAATAACTTACAATCTGGTGAAGGAGACACCCAATTAGCACATATCCCATTACACATCAAATTGAGCCAGGGAATGGAAGCCAAGAACTGTTGCAGTTGACCCTCCTCCTTTTCCCTCCATGGGGTTGTTGGAGAAGACAGATAGCCCCAAGGAAAAATACTAAAATGTACAGGACTTTGAGGAGTAGCTTCCTTGTAAAGGAAATAGAAATGATGGCAGAAGGGAATAGAGAGAGAGAGAGAAGGAGTTGTTGTTTGTTTAGGTCTTTAGGTTTGAATTCCTTCAGCATTTTTGAGGCCAGTGGATTTCAGCCTTGGGCCTTATTGATCTTAAAGAAGGCTGCTGTGGATTTCTGAAGATAGAGGCATTCAGTAGTCAACCTTACAGAAGAGGCTTTTCAAGTAGCTGAGTGACTGGAATGGTTTCTGGTTTTGCTTGGTTACATCCTGGCTTAACTGCATGAGTGAGGCCATTTGCCCGGTCACTTGGTCACCGTAGCTGTTGTCCTGAGTGTCACTTATCTGGTGCTGTGCTGAAGCTCCTGCAGTGTCTCTTGCTGAGCTTTCTGTTGTTCCATGAGTTGGAACCTGCCCTGAAGTCTGGCTGCCATGTGTCCCATGTCAGCAGAGGCAGGAAGACACCGTCTTAGACACATGGTCTATTGATTGGGAAAGAAACTACATACCCTCAGTGGAAGGAATATGCCATCTTAACAGTCTTGGTACAAAACAGTATTGGCTATGACTTTGGGTAAAGTAAATGGCCATTATTGGTCTCAGTATCTCTTGCTTTTCCCATTTGTTAAATAAAATCCTTTGTTGTCATTTCTTAAGCCTGAGTAATCTTATAATTATGTGCACTGGTAATGAACCCCGACAATATTTGGTAAAGTATTTGGGCAGTGGGGCCTTTACCAGTTTAGGGTCCCCTGCCACCTGGTATTAATATCAAGAGTTGTGAAGAAAACAAAATGTGGTGAGAGTTTGAGGACAAAACTTAAAGATATGAAGATAGCCAGAGAAGCTTCTGAGGTGGTGCTATGGTCAAGAACTGAAGGATGATGACACCAACAGAGTCGAAGACAAATTCAATGCTACTCTGGGAAAAGAGGATCCATTATCTCATGTGTCTGGACAGCAATTAGATGCCATTGTGTCTAAAGAGGAATAACCAATGAGGAAGGAAGACAGGATTTGGATCAGAGGTTGTGACCAATAAAAATGACGTAGGGCATCACAGATATTCCTTTGCCAGGCAGATTCCTAAACATAACTGTGAAATGGCATACTCCAAGGAATTTGTAAAATTATACAAGCATAAATTTCATTTTTGGGTAGTTCTTGTACATGAATTAGACATTGCATATAAGACAATCCCCAAACAATGTAAAGACCACTGATTTAGAAAACAAAAATTGACAATGAGAAGGAACAAAGATTATATAAGTGGGGTAAGAATAAAATCATGGGATATTCATGTGAAGATCAAGACAAAAAATATAATAAGAGAAGAGATTGGTTTTGTCAAATGCTATCAATATAGCAATACGAAAACCAATTAATCCATTAGAATTGAATTCTGGTAAGTGCTATTTGAGCTCTAGAAATGAAGTCCTGATCAGTATGAATTTAAGAGGCAAAAAACACAGTCGGGGAAAGTGAATATGCTAAGTAATTAAAACTCTAAAGTTGCTTGTTTGTTTTTCCTTATGGAAAGGAGCAGAAGAATGTCCTACTAAAGAAGATGCATCATAGAGGGAGACTTTCTTAAGATGAGAATCATGTTTTTTTTTACAAAAAAAAAATCTTAGCAAAGAAAGTTAGAACATGTATGACTTGTAGTCATACATGTCATTTGAGTGAATAGGTAAGGGAAATAGATAAGGCAGGGAAAATTACTTCACTGGTGGGGGACTACACTCAGATATGTGCTAAGAAAATTTCCCTAATAAAGTACTAGTTACAAGCTACATTATTGAAACACTATTATTAGTTATGCACTGCATTTGGTAGATTCATTTACAATTTATTAATTTAAGTTAAATAAAAATTAAAATGTTCAATTGAAAATAAAGGCATAGATGTGTGGGAATCTTGAGAGTTTTCAATAGATACAGGTGAATGGATCTAAGATTTTTGTCATAAAGTTAAAGATACAAGTGTATTTATACTTTTCCTCATTCCATTCTAATAGATTGCATGTAATAGATTACATCATTGTATGGGTGCTAAAATTAGGTCCACTGAACAAGTTGGTGGGCATCTGAACTTTCTAGTATTTTGATATAAAAAATAATGCCAAAATTGATTATTGCATAATACATAATTTCAGATTTTGCTAGTATTTTTCTGGGAAATTCTTGTGCCAAAAAAATACAATATCCTTTTCCCCATTTCATTTTGTTTGATATTTGCACTATATCAGAGTATTAAACCCTGTCCTAGAAAATCCTAAAGAAATAGACAGATACTTCCTAATTTTATCATCGTAACCTCAAATGGGTCCTCAACATTAATCAGTGAAACTAATTTTCTCTTTTCTTTCTTCAAACCCAATATACCAACTCTGCTTGTTCCTCACTCCTGTCAAGTATCAACAACCGGTCTGCACATGAAAATTTCCTGGTAGTTTATCTACAAACCTACCTCCATGTATGCCTATCTTTCTTTTAAACTATTTTATGCAATATAAACTCCTTCAAATACATAAAAAATGTACTTTGTACTCCAGCTTTATGGAAAAAATGAAATCATTATCAATTATCTCATCTTTTTTTTAATATTAATTTACTTAAGCATTTAAGAACTGGGTTTAAGCCAGGTACAGAGAAAGGGAGAGGATTTACCAGAGACAGAGTGGGGAAGCAGAACAAGTAGATCTACTGAAATACACTGCTGAGGGGAAGAACAGGCAAGGCAAGAGAGGTCTGCTGTGCAATGTGGGTCAGCAACCTAGCAGACTGGAGATAAATATTGTACTGCAGTGGCTGACAATATGTTAATAGTGGTGTCTTTAACTCCTTCACCACCAGGAAGGTCCAATTATCTCTTCCTTAATATAGTTTATAAGTCAAAACATTACTAGTCTAAACATGTAAAATTCACTCCATTGTCATTGTACATTGCATGCATTTAAGCTGAAATCCCCTTAGATATAGCTATCATTGCATGATTAAACTCTTAGCTGACATTCATTTGAACCAATGCTGAGCAGTGGTAATTATCAGTGTGGTGAATATTTGTAAGACTGTTTTCCCAGTTCCTATTGGAATCCATTATTAGCTCTGAGAGATGGCAGGCTGCAGAAAGTAATAGAAAATTTGTTTCCACTCAATGAGCAGTACCCTAAGACTTCTTTCATGAATAGAATGCTTCAGGAAACAAAGCTTCAGTTTCTATTTCTTAAGATATTCTTTTTTTTTTCATATGAAGAAATTATTACATCTTTTGAGATTTGGATCATTACATTTTCTGTATTTTCTATGCTAAGTTCAGAAAAAAAATATTGTCCTCTCTTTGTGTGTGAGTAACTCTATAGTCATTTGTATAAAAATAGAAATTCCAGTCATCCCTTTAAGTATTTTTCAGTGAATTTAAAGATTAAATGCCAGTTCTATATATTTTGCAGGTGAAAACAACAAAAAAAAAAACATGTTGAACTGTACATGAAATAACTGAATTGTGAAAATGAGAAGATGCATATTCATTTTCCATAAATATAAAATATTTAGGATTAATAGGAATTTGAAGAATGATCTTTGATTATCCTATAGCCATATTTCTAAATAATCTTTGTCATAGTGATCTTACTATACATTTTGGGTTATTATACTTATTTTTAACATTTTATTTTTCCCTATATTTTGAATCAGAAGAAACAGAAACATAGTAGCAAGCACCACCATAAAATTTATGGACAGTGAAAAAATTTCAAAGGCTGCTGCTGTCATAATTTAAGATGATATTGTCACTTTTGACTTTGGAAAAGTGTTTCAGCATTCACTTACACATGACTATTTGAAAAAAACTTAGGCTGTCAGATTAATTCAGTGTTTTATTAATCATATAAGGTTTTAGTAACATGTTATAGAAGTAAATATCTATCATCTTTTCATTAAATTTGTAATGTAATTGATAACATAGAAATTGGGGAGTTGGTCCTTCCCTGGTGGTACAGCGGGTTAAAGTGCAGCACTGCAAGCTAGCTGCAGGCCCTTCAGTGTGAGCTCAATCCCCTACCCCAGAGGTGACGCACATGGCACAGCAAATCTCTCCTGTCTTGCCCATTGCTCCCCTCAGCAGTGTACTTCATAGATCTGCCTGTTCTTCTCCCTACTCTGTCACTGGTGAATCCTCTCACCACCCCTGCACACCTCTTGCCTGTACTCCAGTTCTGTATGCATAAATACATAAACTTAAAAAAAAATAAATTGGAGAGTTGAATTGAATAGTCCAATAGAAGTAGTAAATAGATAAATCAGAACCAACACAAAATTATGAAACAAGTAAGGAAAATACTTATTCAATAGTTTAGTAGAAAAAAAATTTTCATCATATTCCTTCCTCTTACTTATTTTTAAATATTTATTTATATGTATATATAAAAGAACTGGGGTGTAGGCCATAGGTATGGTAGATGAGAGGATTCATCATTGACATAGTGGGGAGCAAAACAGGCTGATCTACTGAAACACACTGTTGAGGGGAGCAGTGGGTGAGACTGGAGAGGTCTGCTACACCATGGTCAGGGATCGAGCTCATATTGCAGTGACTTTTGGTAGCTTGATATTGCTGTGTCTCTAACTCTTGTGCCACTAAAGAGGCCTTTTTTTTCTTATATTTAAATAACAGTTTTATGGTTTACTATTTCTTCCTCATTTAAATGTATACATAGCTCCATGAAATAGTAAAGCAACAATAAAAAAAATATTTTGTATTTACTACAAAATTATGAATAAATGGGAGGGATATGACTCTTATTTTTGTCTGATTTAAGCCACTTTACATTGGAATACTTGTAACTTCAAAGTAGAATTCAGTGCATCGGGGTATCCTTCGTGAAGACATAGAGCAATAATATTTTGGTTGCATTGATTAAAAGTACAGAATGAGTCCGCCCTAGATTAGTTGGCAAGTAGAAATGCTGAAGTAAGGTCTGTAAAAACTGCAGAGCCGGATCCTAGAGGGACTTTCTCACGATCTCCAGAGACCTAGAGAAGTGACCAGTTCAAAGGCTCCGCAGGGCTCTTGGCTGCCTAAACTGGATGTGATGAACACTTCATGCTATCCTGACTAGGAGATAGCCATCGCCACACTCTGGGTTAGAAGAAACGTCTACAAAGGGAGAAAAATATTTTGTTAAAAAGACCAATACAAGGACTTCCGGAAGATGGCGGCAGAGTAAAGACGCCGAGATCACCGCGTCCAAGCCGGCATAGGAATTGAGGACC
>NW_004567145.1:3322542-3333763 GCF_000260355.1 Condylura cristata
ACAGAATGAGCATCTTAGTTTCAACACTATCAATTACCAATTGATCACTTTCCTGTCATTCTGACGTTAGTGATCACCCTTATAAACCTTAAACAGGTAGCTTTACAAATGGTTGGACCATTTGACTGATAGAAATAACAATTTTATATGGTTTACCCTGTAACTGACACTAAATTTTCAAATTGGTCTCATTCCAAGAGCACAAAAAATAAGTTAAAAAATAAACTTTTATCTGAGACTTCCTTTTGTGGACACAGTAAGGCTTGGAAGTTTATTGATTAATCTTGAGCATCAGGGATACTGAAAATACAGAGGAGGAGGGCTAAAGACCCCCTGACAGAAATTCTGAACTTCAGTTATCTGAAGAAAAAACACTTTCTACTTCATGTGTGAACTGCCTTGTAGTAAGTCAATGCCTTTCAGTCAAGTTCACAGTTCTTTGCCCTTAAACTGCTTTTTGGTCAATAAAGTTTAACTCATTTCTTCTCAACCTCAGATCCCTGAAACCAATACAATCTCATTATCTTTCTTGATTGGTGAGGTGGTTTTGAGTTTATCTCCTACCTGATTGCCAATCAATTTACAATAAAGCTTATGTAAGTTTCCCAAATCCTGATGTTGGGTAGTGAGTTTTAATATAGAACAAACTTAATAATTCAATGCAGACAATGGAAATTCATTTCTTAATTGCCTTTTCTTGATAGAAATACAGTAATGTGACAAATTCACATCAGATATTGCAATTTTCCTTTTCTTTTCAAATGAATGCTTTCATACATTTCTGATTACAATTTTTTAGGTAGAAAGATCCTTGGAATTTTTTGAACTAAATTTCCTTATTCTATAATGAAATAATAGTGTTTTAAATGTAAAAGTGAATTTTTGTTGGACTTAGTAAAATCCCAATACTTGACAAAAAGATTTATATAAAGTGTCTCCTTTAAGTTGTAAAAAAAATGCTGTGACCACAATATTACCAGTAATTCATATCTTATGTTTGAAATTAAAATCCAGCTTTACTCAGCTACTATTTCTTATTCTTAACTGTTAAGCCATAATGCTACCATCTTAAAACCCTGTGAGAGTTATTCATTATCTTACCTTTATTTCCTATAAGGAAAAATTAAAACCAAAGAAGTTATGCACCTTTACCTCTTTACATTTTACTTTGCTCCAATTCTATTAAGAGATCTAAAGCTAGACTGTAAAGTCAGAGCAGTTCCCCATGAACTCATTTAACTTGTCTAATGTTTACTGTACATCAGATTATGAAATCTTAATTATTTGTATTTTTTTGTTTTCCACTTGACAGTTAGGTTTCTTTAATGTTACAGTAATCAAAAGAAAAACAATGCAAGGAGATTGAAAACCAAGAAAATAACAACAACAACAACAATAATAATAATAATAATAAATTTTTACATTTGTAAAATAATAGTAATAGTTTTATATTTGTAAAACTGTGAGTTGAATAAGTAAGGGTAAGCTTTGGGTCTGCTTCAATATAGTGGATACAGCTTGGTCAAGATCCTGTTTCTTTCTTTAAGTGAGACAAGTTGTGTCAGCTTTTCTTCATTGGAAGTCTGATTTGTTAACTTGTGGTTGGGAAATATATGGTAATAATCCCAGGCTTCAGATGATCAAGCAATCTCCCTTCATGGCTCAGTTTAATGAGGTCAGATTGCAATAAATTTTCAATTGTTTTAGTCATACAACTTTTGTGTAATAGTATAGTCCTGTTTAAGATTCATTCAGATTCTAGCTAAGTAATTTGATTGAAGTCATCGGTGTTTAACCATAAACCTTAATCAATGGCATACTGTACCTACCAACTAAACAAACAATAGCAAGGATCACACAAGAGAAAAGTAGTATGATTACGGTGAACCTATGGACCTGAAAATTCATGAGACTTCATCTTTCATTAGAGATGTACTTTGGATGCACTAAGAAATATTCGCATTTTTGATATTGTTTCATTCTTTTAATTATAGAATGTAATTTACATACTGAAAAGTCACTTACATAAAAGTGTATGTCGTCGATCATTATAAGTAGAAAACTTGTAATTTTTACTTGGGGCAAATAAAGGCAAAGCCCCTTATAATCATAATTCCTTATGACCTCTGTAAAGTTATAATTAATGTAAATGTATGGTGACAATTATTATTCCATTTTTTTATGTTTCAATTACCTTACTGTGAATCTCTAAGTTTAGTTTTGTGTGTGTGTGTTTCCTATAGTGGGCCTTTATAAAAAATTAAGTTGTACCACATGAAGAATGCCTCTATAAATCTATAATAGCTCTTCATGTTGTGTGTGGGGGTTGTTTACATTACACAGAATGAAGATAGCACATTACATTTATATATTTTACTATTTGTGTTAACTGTCATGAATGAACATTTATCTCTTGGCACACACTTGCCTTAATTTCTGTTGGATTCATGCTGATAGGATTGTCAGGTAATTGGAAATATATCTATTTAGCATATCAGGAACTGCCAAATGATTTTCTAAAGCACTTCTACCAGTCTACAATTCTGGTAGTGGGAGACAGTGTCTCTTCTTCCACTTACCTACTAAATCATGCCATCAGTCATGTCAATTCTCTAGTTCTGGTGGATACCCATCAATTATTCTCATTGTAGCTATAGCCTGTCTGTATCTGCCTAGAAATGAGATTGAGTAACCTGTCACATTTTTGTGCGACTATTGTATATCCCCTTTTTGTTAAGACTTTGGAAGTCTCTTCCATATATATTAATGTAGGTTCTTATATATTTAAAAGATTTTATAAACTCCAGTGTGACTTTTGAAATACTTTTGAAATGAATAAGGATATATCACTTCACCCAAAGCAAACCCAAAAAGTATTTGACTTTTTACTTTTTTTGGTGTTACAAAATATTTTCTCTGAATCTATGACTTTATTTACATTTTCTTAACATTGTCCTTTCACAATTCTTTTTATTTATTTATTTCTTCTTTTGTTTTTTTACTTTTGATTTTTTTTATTGAAGCAACATTGCATCATGACACTATGTGAATTTCAGGTATGCATCCTTAAATGTATCTAGATATAAATTAAATAGGTAGATATATAGAGATAGCAATAACATTATGTTCACCTATAAAATTTTAGAACCATCCCTTGCAATATAATTGAAATTTTTTACTCCATTTACCCAACCCTCTTCCTTCATCTCATATGGTAACTAGTAATTTCCTATTTAGTATAAAATATTATTTTAATTTCTATTTTATTGAGTTCATCCATTATTTTGTTTTATATAAAATAATGTTATTTACCTTTCTTGAAGCATCTTATATTACTTAGCATAATAATGAACACCTAGTCCATTTATGTTGCTGCAAATGAGAGGATATTTTTTCTTTTTTAAGAGCTGAGTGATATTCCACAATGTATACATCTTGCACTTTCTTTATCCACTTATCTGTTGATGGACACTTAAGTCGCTTTAAACTGCGGTATTGTGACAACATAGCATATTGTGGTATATGCTATGGCCATAGAGCTGTATGTATCGCTTTAAGTGCCTTTGAATTGTTCAAGTAAATAAAACAGGTGGATATTTCATAAGACAATTTTCTTGATAAGTGGCATTTTTGGGATTTTTTACATAAAATAGGCATCTTAAACCTTTGGGATAGAGTTATATATTTGCTCAATCACAATTTTATTATTTATAGAGTTTGCTTGGGTGAAGTGATATATCCTTATGCATTTCAAATGCTAGTTATTTGTTCTACTCTCTATATTTAATGTCGTTATTTAACTCCTAACTTTTATGATATTTCTATCCTCTTTTCTTTTCCAAAATGCATGCTTAAGGTTAGAAATTCCCTTTAAACACTGTTAGCTATATCACTATTTTGAGGTATATTAATTTATTACTCAGTTCAACATTTTTTCCCCTAAGAACTATTTTAATTTATATACCATAATTTGGAAAATCTATATTCTTTATTCTTTTTGGACTTCTTTCTTTCTTTTTTGTAACAGTTTATTTTGCATTTTTACATTTTTTTTCCATCTCAGTTGTAGTCCCCGCGGGTTTCCCATCACCAAGCCACCTGTGTGCCATCACCATAATCCCGTGAACTTCCCTCCGCACCCCCCATTTTTGATCCCATGCCGCACTCCACCCCCACAAAATGTTTCTGGTATATGGCTGTTCATTATTCTTGTTATTTTCTCGCCTGGTCCATTATACTCCTGCTATGAGTGAAACCGTCCAATATTTTTCATTCTTTTTCCGACTTATCTCACTAAGCATGATCTTTTCCACCTCCATCCAAGTTGCTGTGAAAGACATGTGTTTCTCTTTTTTGGTTGCTGAGTAATATTCCATTGTATATATATACAACAACTTTTTAATCCAGTCATCTACTTTTGGACATTTGGGTTGTTTCCATGTTTTTCCAATAAACATGGGGGTACAGATATCTTTTTTAATCAGTGTTTTTTTTTGTCTTTTAGTTAGATACCTAGGACTGGGATTGCTGGGTTGTAGGGAAGCTCCATGTAAAGCAGTTTGAGGAACCTCCACACAGTTTTCCATAGTGGTTGTACTAGTTTGCATTCCCACCAGCAGTGCACCACATCCCCGCCAACATTTGTTGTTGTTAGTTGTTTGAAGATGTGCCATTCTCACTGGGGTGAGGTGGTATCTCACTGTGGTTTTAATTTGCATCTCCCTTATTAAGAGTTATGTTGAACATTTTTTCATATGCTTGTTGGCCATCTGCATTTCCTCTTTGGAGAAGTGTCATTTTAGCTCTTCTGCCCACTTTTTGATGGGTTTGTTTACTTTATTTTTGTTGAGTTTTGTCAGTTCTCCGTATATTTTTGTGATCAGTCCTTTATCACTACTTTTGTGTGAGAAAATGTTTTCCCAATTAGTGGGATTTCTGTTTGTTTTTAGTAATGTCTCTTTTGCTGTATCTATTTGTTTTTTAATGTCTCATTTTCTTTCTTCAGTTTGCTGATTGCTTGTCTCATATTTCTTTTCATTTCTTTCATTTCTTTCATTCATTTCCTTGTTTGCATTCTTCAACTCCTGGATGGCTTGCCTCATTTCATTTTGTTTGTTTATCATGATGATTCTGAATTCTTTATCTGGTAGGTTGAACAGTTTTTCTACTTCTTTGGTGGTTTCTGTTGACTGATCTTTTTGTGTTGAATTTTCTCCCTGTGGACTTGCTTGGATATTTGTTTCTCTTCTTTTCCCTGTTGTGTATTTTCTAATATTTCTATTCACTGAGATACGGTGTTGCTATTTCTGACTCGCATTTTTTTTTTTTTTTTGGTATTCTTTTCTGGAATAGCTGAGGGACTTCCAGACACTTCAGTTGTGGAGGATATTCTGAGTTGTGTTGTTTTTCCCAGCTCCCACTGAGTGTAATTGTGTCTGTGGTCTCAGCTGGTAACAGTCAAGGGTCTCTTGTGTTGTTCAGCCTCTTCTAGTAACAGGTTGAGTCTCTGTTTCTGGAAGGTGTCTGTTGATCTTTGTAGCCTTCGGATGTCCCAGGTTCCCTCTATGCTTGGTGTGCGCCTAGTGGTTATGATGAATTAGCAGTGCTGTAGCTCTCCCTGGAGCTGGGCCTTTGACTGAGTGGGTGGCTAGCTTTGTTTACACTCTAAGTACTATGAGCTTTTCTGGCTCCCAATTCCTAGGGCCTAGGTTGTGGGGGTGGGATCTCCCCCTCCCCACAGGAGTGCGGGGGAGTTCCAGAGGGCTGAAATCCTCCCAGATGAGCAGGCTGCTAGTCCTCCCTCTGAGCTCTCAGGGCTCTTTTTGTTTAGTCCAAATAGTCCCTCCCTGAGCAGTGCCTCTCTGCTGCCTGAGGACCTTTCACAGAGCCCAGCTGTATCTCTTTAACTCCAGGGCTTTACCACAGTCTTTCTGGGT
Source organism: Condylura cristata (assembly GCF_000260355.1). Taxonomy (NCBI): domain Eukaryota; kingdom Metazoa; phylum Chordata; class Mammalia; order Eulipotyphla; family Talpidae; genus Condylura; species Condylura cristata. The sequence continues at coordinate 3,328,479 of NW_004567145.1, forward strand.
AGATGTGGTAATGAGGTAGACCCCTTAGCAAGTTTCCCCATTTGAGGAACTTCCTAGGGCCTCTCTATGTTGAATATGCCATGCAAGATTGTTAAAATTGGTGCATTATCCTAGGGTTGGGCCTGTGGTTGGGTCCTGTCCCCACCACACCCCTGCAGCAGCTTGGGATCCACTCACCTAGCTGTGTTGTCTCAGTTTATACCCAGGGCTTTGTCAGGGCTGCTGGAACAAAGGACAGCAACACATCTGCGGCTGCTGGGGCAAAGTTCAGCATCAACTTCCTGGGGGAGTCTCTGGTTCAGAGCTGCAGCCATTTCCCACAATTTGGTTTCCTCTCCCAAGCCGAATTGTCTCAGTTTATCTCCAGGGTTGTTGTAGCAGGGCTGGGACAAAAGGTTGCTGAGCAGCTGCAGCTGCTGCCTCAGGCAGTTTCCCTCTGCAGTGTTTCCTAGATTTTTAAAGCAGCCCAGTGAGTAGGAAGCCTCTGGTTACCCCGATCAGTGTTGCAGGGTTCAGCTAATCCTGCCTGTGCGGCTTCCCTTATGGGAACTCCCCAATTTCTGGTTCTGCCATGTTTATTTTCCTTTTAGTGAGTCCATGACGTTCTCATTTGGGTTGAAACTCATAGCATGTAAGTCTATAGTCCGTTTTTATATAATCCCATGTGAGTTTGGATGTAGTCGCCTCAATGTCTTTATTCTGCAGCCATCTTGCTGGTTCCCGAGCTGGTTGAGCTGATCACTGGCTTTGTGAGGTGCCCAGTTGCTCCAGGTGGGGTCTGCAGTTTCAGTGGTTTTTCCCTTACCCAGTTGTTGAGGATCAGATTTGCAGTCTTTCTGCAGCCTGGGCTCCACTCACTGAGCTGAGCTCTCCCCCTTCACCTCCAGAGTTTAGCGTGGGGCAAAGTGGATCCTGCAGCCTGCATAACTTCCAGGCGCCTGGGTTTTCTGGCCCATCCCCCCTCCATTATCTACCTTCTAGTGTGTCCAATGTATTTTTGTTTGGGTTGAAACTTGCAGTAAGTAAGTCTATAGTCTGTTTTCAGTCTTAATTCCTATGCAAGCCTGGATGCAGTAATCTCGGAGTCTTTACTCTGTCGCCATCTTCCGGAAGTCTGGACATTGTCATCAAATAAGGTACTGCTTCTGTTTTTGTCTTCTCAGTTTGTTGAAACCAATTTTAATGACTGAATAAATATTCAAAGAATTTCATATGTGCTTGCATAGAGGACATATATTTTTCAATTTGTGGGATTCTCACTCTATAAGTTTACTGAGTGTGGTTGATTGCTTTGGTTAAATATGTTTATTGGGAACATATTTCATTTTTTTCTTTGTATAGAAGGTACAAACAGAAGAAAACTGAAACCCTCAATAAGACTGTACATTAGTCATTATCTCTGAGAATTGGTCAGTTTTATGGGTTAGCATGTTTGAAGTTATGTATTTGCATATAAGCAAATTTAGAATAATTGCAAAATTGTTATTCCGATTTATTCTGGTAAATTAAAATTAAATCCCTTTCTTTTTTTCCTTAGATACTGATATGGCTTTGGTAACTTTTTTTCCTGAAATTATTATAAGTACATTTTTTGTGTAGTAGTTTGAGTGATATATGTTCTTTATTATTCCTTGACTTTTAAGCTTTCTGCATCTTTTCTGTTTGTTTAAAAAGGCTGTCAGGAAAATGAAAAGGCACCCTACTGAGTAGAATATTTGCATATCATAAACTGACTAGGGATTAATATTCAAGAACTACTAAGAACTCATATAACTGAAAAGAAAACATAACCACAGTAAATGGGTAAAAAAGCCAAGTAGTTTTCCAAAGGAGACCAACAGATGAACAACAAGCAGATGAAAAAAAAGTGCAGCATCACTTTTCATCAGGGAAACACAAATCAAAACCACAATGAGGCAACACATCACTCTGGTGAGAATGGCTTACATACAAAAATTACACATACACATTATCCCAAAGGCATAGTGGAAAGAGAAAACTTAATGGCATGTAGACCCCTGTGGGAAACAGTTTGAAGGTTTTTCATAAAATTGAAAATAGATCTGCCCTCCCTGGTGGCACAACCTGTTAAGATGCAGCACTGCAAGCTAGCCTCAAGGGCTTCAATGCAAGCTGGATCCCCTGCCCCAGTGGAAATCTGCAGGGCATAGCAGGCCTCTCCTGACCCTCCCCCTCCAGCTACTCCCCTCAGCAAAGTACTTCCTTGATCTGCCTTTTCTGCTTTCTTCTGTCTCTGGTGAATCCTCTCACTGGCCCTGCACCTCTGGCTTGAACCCCAATTCTGTATGCATAAATGATTAAAATTTAAAAAAGTAGATCTAACTTATAATGCAGCAATCCCTCCCATAGGTCATAACACTCCCCCGCCCCCAGTGCAAAATGCTAATTTGAAGATATATCTATCTATATGTTTATGTTCATTGCAGCTTTATGCATAATATCCAAGTTGTGGAATCAAATAATGTCCAGCCACAGGTGAATTGGTTAAGAATCTCTCTCTCACACACACAAACACACATACATAGTATACATACTGAGTTATATCAAAAAGGTGCACTTTTTCCATTTTTAACAATTGAGGGGATAGAACTGGAAGGGATAAAAATAAATGAAGTCAGGAGAAAGAAAAATACTGGATGGTTTCACTAATATGAGGAATAGAGAGAAACAAAAGGATGGACAAAGAGATACAAAAACAAACCTTACAAATTGTGCTGTAGAACTGAAGCTACAAGAGGACATATTTGTGAACAGGAAGGAAGGAGAGGAAAGCCCAACATAATACTGTGACACATATTTGAAGTGTGACTCTATACATTTAAATTATATGCACTATTTCTACCTCAACAAATAATACAATAACAAAGCCATAGTTTAGTTAGTTGTTTTTTTGGTTTTTGTTTGCCTTTTTATTCAGTCTAATAATTCCCCTTTCACTAGAGCACTGAGTCTACTTTACAGTCAATATAATTAGATAGTTTATAATAACTCTGCCTTCTTACCCTCACAATCCTTTCTGTCTCTCTTTCTCCCCCTAAATTTCTCTATTATGTAACAGGGTCAGTGGAAGAATTAAAGTTCTCTTCCACCTTGCCTCCCATCCCATACTGGTACCCCTGACCTAGATGATTGGGCAAAGGCCCCAAGACATGGGAAAACATAAAAATAAAAAAAGCAAAACCCTTTCTTTGGAAGCAGCTGGGCTTAGAGGATCTTTCTGACTCGCCAGGATTGTTTCATTCTTCCCATACAAATATGAGACATTCCTTTGGTACTTCTATTTCAAAATCTGAAACTATGCATGAGAGATTTTACATTCAAAATAAATATATATATATACATAGATGTATACATAAAATGCAGATATAAATCTATGTCTATCTACACCCATATATTTCCTTATATTATTTTAAGTTTTTAATCAGCTACAATTTATGTATTTATGCATTTATGCTTCCTCAATCACAATCAATGCAATCATGTATTTTACTGTTTGATTATCTTTGATTTCTTCCTGAATTTCTGCCTTTAATCTGTATTTATATCCCTCTGCCTTAAAAAAAAAAAAACTCTTATCTTTCACATGGGTATGCTAATTAAAGTTTTCATTTTCTCTCTTAGAAAATAAAATAAATATTTTTGAAGGGTATTGTCCTGGGTATCCTGCTGGTAGTTATTTCCTTGTCCCTTTAAAGCTATATTCACACTATTTTTACCTTAATTATTTCTGCTGAGAAGTCAAAGATAGTTTAATGGTTTTCCTTTTAAAATACCTGCTTTACTTCTTATTTAGACACTTTTCTCAATACATACTCTTTAGTGTTACAGTAAATGTTTCTACATATGGCTTAGTGTATTTTTATTTTATTTCTTTTTTTTAATACTTTATTTATTCATACAGAACTGGGGTACAGGTCAGAGGTACAGAGGTGGTGAAAGGATTCACCAGAGACATAGTGGGGAGCAGAACAGGCTGACTGATGAAATGCACTGCTGAGGGAAGCAGCGGGTGGTCAGGAGAGGTCTGCCTCTCCATGTGGTCACCTCTGGGGCAGGCGGAGATTAAACTCATGCAGAAATGGATTAAGCTTCTTAGTGCTGTGCTTTAACCCACTGTGCCACCAGGGAGGGCTCTTAGTGTAATTCTAATTGTGATTGAATTATCAGAAAATCATGACTTTATATAATCTTACTTAGGCCAGGTTCAAATATTGATTCTTCCTCCATTTTCTTTTCTTTCCCAAGTTTTCTGTGTTCACACTGTTAGTCCCTTTACAATCTACCTTTTTTTGTCCCATTATTTCTTTGTTCTAAATATTTTTTGTGCCCTTCATTAGGTGATTATTTTTTATTTAACTCCTTTGAAAATCTATTAAATCTATTTTCATTTTTACAATATAAATTATTGTAATATTTGTTAGAGACATTTTTATAGGCTTGACTGGCCTTCCATTCTTTTTTTGAGGTAAAATACTTCAAATATTTGTTTTATATGTACATTAGCTCCCTGGCTTGTGACCAAGTTCAGTCTGTAGTGGTGATAGTGTGATGAACTGAGACTTCCTCTCAGCAGTATATACCAGGCATCTACGCATTCTGCTACTCACTCTATTACTAGAGAAACCCCTTACCTCCTCACCCTCTGGCTTATACCCTTGTTTTCTATGCATAACTAAACAAATAAGTAAAATCTTGAAAAATAAATAATTTTACTTGAATTTATAATAAAAATAATAATTTAAATATAACATTAGGGATGGATACTAAACAATTAAATTTCTTATATTTCTAATACTTAAAGATTTTGTTGGTTCATTTTCATTACAGAACCTTATGTTGATTGTGATAACTTTCTTTTTCATTCTGTGTAATTTATTTTTAATTATGCACTAAGTTATATAATTTTTGACAGAAAATATTTGTAGAAGTAGCTTAAGGCCTACATTGATGTTGTTGGGACACAAAGGAATGCTTTCTTCTATCCCTGTGAGTTTTTCTAGATTGCCAAATAATCAAGAAAAAGCTTGATAATAGAAAAAAAAGTCTTATAGACATTCAGTCATAACATATACATCAACTGCATGGTAGAGACACTATATAACAGAATAGTTCACTTCAGTGGCTTTTGTATCATCTTAAATAGCTTAGCTACAACCAGGGATCTTGGAGGAAAACAAAACAAAACAAAACAAAACAAAACAAAACAAAACAAAACAAAACAAAACAAAACAAAACAAAACAAAACAAAACAAAACAAAACAAAA
>NW_004567145.1:3333863-3352371 GCF_000260355.1 Condylura cristata
AAACAAAACAAAACAAAACAAAACAAAACAAAACAAAACAAAACAAAACAAAACAAAACAAAACAAAACAAAACAAAACAAAACAAAACAAAACTCAAATCAATAAGAGCAGTAAATGAGGAAAACAAAGGTACTTAAGTCTTCTTCATTGAAAAGAGATAAAGGAATTAGGTATTCCTAGAATAGACTTTTACAAAAACAGACAAACAAACAAAAAACTTTTTGATTTAAACATCAAAAGTAGCCTCTGCTTTGTGTTCAGAAACCCTTATTGAAATCAAGTTTTTGCCAAAAAAAGCATAGTTTAGGTTTGCATTTCTTCAATGTTATCTTCTTTCAGGGAGAAAATCTGTATTTATCTTGGATTCATGATGTCGGAAGGTCAAATAATAGTTAAAACCCTGCTGTGCCCAGATGACATTTTGCTTACCCACCACTGCTGCCCCTGCATACCTTGACCCATCTTGGATGAAACTGCTGTTGTCAGTTTACCAGATGATTTCAGCGTCTGTTAAGTGTTGATCCGTCAGATCAATCTGAGTTCCATGTACTGGAGCCAGGATTTCAGGGCAATGGTGCAAAGGAACGTGCAGGTCGGGGTCAATGGTCAAGGTAGCAGGGTTTAGGTGAGAGGGAGCCTCTGGCCTGCATATCTTGACCTTCTTGGCTGAATCCCAGTAACTCATGTCTGAAGCAGGCCCACAGTGCCCTTTTTACACTTCTCAATGGTTTTGGTAGTGATCAGGAGGTCAGTCATGTACTACAAGAGAGTGATTTCGGGGAAATCAGTACGGTACTTACACAGGGTCTTCATGAAGAGTTTCATCAAAGATGATCGAGGAGTTTTTGAAGCCCTGCGGCAGCCTCGTCCATGTCAGCTATCTGCTGATTCCTTTTTGGGCATCTGACCAAAAAGGCAAATATTTCTTAGCTTTTTTCAGCTAGTGGCAGGCTGAAAAATGCATCTTTTAAATCTAGGAAAGTGTACCATTCTCAATCTGGTGGCAGAAAACTGAAGAAGGTGTAAGGGTTAGGTACAGTTGGGTGGATAACCATTACCCATGTTTGACTTCCCAGAGGCCCTGGAATGGCCTAGTCATCGGAGTTGGGTTTTCAGACCAGCAGCAGAGCGGTATTCTATCCAGAGTGAAAACGGCGCAACACTCCCAAATCCAGTAGGCACCATATTTGAGGGGGTGATTCCCATTTGGGCCTCCAGGGACATGGGATACTGGCAGACCCTTGCCGGTTCTGCATTTAGTTTTGTTGGACAAAGATCAGTGGTCAATGTTTAGCCACCCTCATTCCTCTGGTCTCAGCCCATGCCTTAGTAAGTCTGGGTATCCAGAAGACAATGTCTTTTTGGGAAGATGTTCGTTGCTGATGTAACCTGCACTTATCATGTAGGTTAATGGTTAAGACATACAGGGGTCGCCCTTCGAAATCAGATATTGTGGTACCTTTGGACTTGAAACTAATTTGTGCTCCTATTTTTGTTAGGAGGTCCCCTACCAGCAGAGGGTATGGGCCCTCTGGGATTACCATGAACAAGTGGGAGACCTGGCTCATACTGAGGTCCACTGTCCTTTTGGTAGTCCATGGGTACTGACTTATCCCCATTGACTCCTGTACCCAGGAGGTCTTATCTGACAATTTACCATGAGGTGTAAGCAACACTGAATGCTGTGTTTCCGTGTCTACCAAAAAGTTCACAGCCCCCTTGACCTTTAGAGTTACCCTGGGTTTGAGGAGGGGTGCCAAACCCATCCCCCCAGGCATTTAAATAGTCAGCACCAGCAGCCAGTACCTGTCACAGACTCTGCTCTGTGTCTGGATGGGTGTCCTTCTTGCGTTTATTAGGGCAATCCCTGGCCCAGTGTCCAGACTCCTTGCAGTAGGCACACTGGTCTTTTAGTAACTTACCTCGGGGAAGGGGTTCCTTACCTGGATTTCCAGCCAGGTGGCATAGTTGTCGTTTCTTGTCTTCTGGAGATTGGACAGTGGCAGCTAAAAGGATCCATGCCATTTCCCACGTATGCCCGGCATTTTCCACAGCCTGAACCTTTTTGTCTTTAGCTCTAATTCTGGTCTCCCTTTCCTCCGGGATTTCTCTATTGTTGTAAACCCTCTCTGCCACTGCCATCAAGGCTTGCACTGACTTTCCTCCCAAATCTATATATCTTTTGTAGCTTATTTTTAATATCTGGCACAGCCTGATTGACAAAAGCCATAATTACCACAGCCTGAGTCTTGGGCTTTTTAGGGTCCATGGTGGTATACTGTCTGAATGCCTCCATAAGTCTTCCTAAGAAGGCGTCCAGGCTCTCCTCCTTACCTGATTAAACATCATCTACCTTAGCCAAACTCGTGGGCTTATGAGCGGACCTGCCATTAGAGTCTAGTGGTAGACCCGGAACCTCTCCTTTCCTTCAGCCATGTTGAAGTCCCAATCTGGGAAGGTGAGGGGAAATGTAGCCGAATTAGTCGTGGGCTATCCATTATCCCCTGGGACCAATTTTCTAGCTTCTATCAGGATCAATTCTTGTTCTTCAGTGGCGAATAGGACCTGTAGGAACTGTTGGCAATCATCCCACCTCGGCTGGTGGGTGAACAAAACAGAGTCTAGGAGACCAATTAGATCTTTGGGGTTTTCTGAGAACCGACTATTCAGTGTCTTCCAGTTATAAAGGTCACTAGTAGCAAAAGGCCAATAATGCATGAGTTGATTCTCCACTGCATCCAGGTGACCCATAGCCCACAGGGGGAGGACCGTCGAGTTTGCAGCTTTAGGGGGAGAGGAAGGACTCATTGCCCTTAGGGTCCTTCCTCTGATGCCTCCTTCCAATCCTTCCAATGCTGCCACTGCTTCTGCCTCCCCAGGAGTCGGTCGAGGAGCCATGGAGGGGATCGGCAGCAATTATGGAAGAGGGAGTTGATAAGGGGGAGGGAAGATAAGGTCTTCCTCTGTTCCTTCCTATAAGACAGGGTAAAGAGGGGTTGTGGGAGTCCTAGGATTCTTCTTTTCTTCAGCTGTTGGTTCCGCCTTGATGGCCAAGACTGTTTTGGCAGCAGGAGAGATCTGAGGAGGCAAAAAGGATTTTACCCAGGGGGATGGGTTATCCACCAGATCCTTCCAGACCAGAATGTAAGTAATTTATTCTAGGTGGTCTTGGTGGCCTACTTGGAAGATTACTCCCTTCACAGCTCTGACAGTGGGCAGGTCAAATGTATCCTCTGGCAGCCAGCCAACATTGTAGCCATTCTGCACTACAGAAAATAACTAGCTTTTCCTTTCTCACTTCTACACTCAGAGCTTGAGTCCTAGTTTTAACATCTTTGAAGTGGTCAGTAAAGAACATAACTAACCTCATGTTCTGAGAGCTGCCATTTTAGAGAGGAGGGACTGACATTGCTCTTGATTGATACGTGGGAGGGATGTGATCTGGCTATTTCAGGGGACCAATCACAATGGCCAGCAGCCTGCCATAGCATACACGGAAGGAATGTAAAGTTCAACCAATCAGGAACTGCCAAGGTCAACCAATCAGAAACTGCCCCTGGCCTGTGTGCCAAAAAGGCTATATAAGCTGTGCTGCCCTTTGTTTGGGCCTTTACTGGTAACCAGCTGTTGCTGGTTGTGGTAGGGTCCAGGCTCAAGTTGCTGCTGTTGCAGCAGCAGCCTGGTCTTTTTCTCGGTGGTGCGTCTCTCGGGTTGGGGTACAACAGTTAGTCAGGAGAGAAAGAGGGGTCGCCATAGTCTGTCCCATGTCGCCCGGTCAGAAGAGGACACACACAGACACAAACAGGAAAACAGACATACAAAAAGAGACTGCAAAGAGGTCTTCTGAAGGTAAAATGAAAGTAAGGCTCCAGACTCTCTCCATGCACCCATGTCCCTCCCCACCCAGTAGTGGCCGGCTTTCATTTACTGAAACTACAGATCCTGTAGACCTCTTGTCTCTTCCCAGAGGGTCTGGAATGTCTTTCAAGACTCCGAGTCGGCGGAGTCTGACAGCACGTCCACCTATGTCTTCTGCCGACCTTATTCCAGATTTCTTTTATCCAAAAAAGCAAGAACAGTGACTGGCAAGGACACCAAAGACTCACAGACTTACTGATTTATAGGTACCTTTGGGTTGGGGTCCTGGGGGTCTCACAGAATCCCAGAAAAGGCCCCAAAATGTTGCGCCCAGATTTTGGGTTTCCCAAAGACCACCAAGGAGCCAATTCTGATGCAAAGCACAGGAGGGTCTTTATTTTATGCTTGAGGGTCTTTATTTTATGTCTCAACTGACACAGAGGCCGAAGGTGAGAGCCCTGAACTCAGGGAAGGCAGGGTTTTTTTTATTACAGAGGAGGGGAGTTCCAGTTCAGCAGTACATTGATTGGTTGACATTGAGTAAAGTTGTCTTGCCTTAAGCTGGTTGGTCCACCCATGTGCACGCCTGTAATCTGGGACCTTTGTGATTCGGCCTATACACCCTGGTACATCTGGTGCTCTCCTGATAAATACTGGTCAATTGCTGACTGGCCGTTGTCATCATGGGATGAGTAAGATTAGGACATTTACAACTAAACTTGGTCTTGGCAACTTCTTGATAACTGAAACTTAGGCCTGGCTGGTTCGGAAGCATTCTGAAGCCTGTCATGATGTCAGTTTTGTCTTTCACTTCATTGAAAAGAGATAAAGGCATTAGATATTCCTAGAATAGACTTTTACAAAACAAAAAACAAAACAAAACAAACAAAAACCTTAATCAAAAGCGCCTCTACTTTGTCTTCAGAAACCCTTCCTGAAATCAAGTTTTTGCCAAAAAAGGTATAACTTAGGTTTGCATATTTTTGCTCTTTTTCAATGATATCTTCTTCCAGGGAGAAAGTTTATATTTATTCTGGAGTCATGGTGGGGGAATGTCAAATAACAGATAAAACCCTATTTCATTTTCAGATATTAAACTTCTCTGAGTTAACAATAACTTGAAGAAGGGATGTAGTATGGGTCAATGATTTATTTTCAGTTATTCATTGTGGTTTTCAAACTGTTACCAGACAAACGGTTTAGATTGTCCTTTGCTCAGTACATCCATTAGTGGTTATGGGTCTCATCACCACAAATGGAATGTAAAGGGCCTGTAGTTAAAAAATAGAAGGGAGAAAGAAAAATGAAAACAACACAACCTAACCAATTACAAGGGAGGGGAGATAGCATTGTTGAGATAGAGGGAGTGGTAAGGGGTTGTCCAATTACTTTTATCTCTTTTCAAAGTTCACTGCAGAAATTGTCATTCTACTCCTCCTTCTTCACAAAAGATTCCTTGCTTAGGACTTCAGGGATAGAGATTAGGCCATTTCAGGTAACCCACAATGCTGCCTGTTTATTAAGTAGTTGGAATTTCATCTAGGGCTATACTGTTTGCTGTGAACTCTTGAGAGGTAAGGGTGGGGAGGAGGAATTTGGTTTGTTCTTATTAGAGAGGCTTCTTCATTAAAAAAGAAAGAGCACTACCATTCCTTTCCTGCAACCACCTTGGATTACAAATCTAAATATGCCAAGAACTAGACTGCCTGAGTTGGGGCATTACAGGAAGTAGGGGTAGAGTTGAGCATCCACTCTATTACAGGGAAGGCAAGTGGTCCAAATTCTTTTTGCTTCAGGATCTGATTTTCACTCTGGTTCTGCTAAGGGGGAGACATACATAGAGAACTTGGAAAGCACATGCATAAGAAATATATGCGGAGGCTCTTCCTAGTACTTGGTAAAAAAAAAATGGCAGCTGTTGTCCTGATTTCATGATATATTATTTGGTACATTTTGAATTCTCCAACTCTTCATGGTCCCAACTTTCTGGGAACTGCTTAATTTCTTTATTCTGATTCACAACATGAAAATATTTTAAAGTTATGGAGCTATTTTCAGGTTCTATGGCCCTTCTTTGAACGTATGCTGTTTGTGAACATTTGTCCATGATGGAATGGATAATTTGGTTGATGTTTTTTGGAAACTATTAAGAATATCCTTTGTTCACTTACTTTATGCATGATAATAATAATAATAATTTTATTTTAAGAAAATTATTTATGCATACATAACTCGGGTACAGGCCAAAGATGTAGGGGCAGTGAGGGGATTCACCAAAGACAGAGTGGTGCGTAGAACAGGGTTAAGTCCCAGCACTATGCAGCTGTCTGTAGCTACTGCAGAATGAATTCAATCCTCAGCCAGGGAGCTATGGACATGGCACAGCAGATCTCTCCTGTCTAGCCTGCTGCTCCCCTCAGCAGTGTATTTCACTCTGCCTGTGCTGCTCCCCACTCTGTCTCTGGGGAATCCCATCCTACTTCCCACACCTCTGGTCTGTTCTATAGTTCTTAGAAATATATATAAATAAATCTTTAAAACATTAAAAAAGTAGTAAGACACAGGAATGTACACTATATACTGAATAAGGGAAACATAAATGAGAAGACATACACTGATCAATATGTATTCACCAAATGCATGGGCATCAAAATGTATAAGAAAATTACTATCAATATAACAAGTGACATGTAGAAAATATTTTAAATATCAGTTAAAATTGAGGTGCTGCTCCCTGGTGGTTCATTGGATTAGAGCACAGCACTGCAAGGTAGATTCAGCCTCTTCAGTGCAAGTTCAATCCCTGGGCACAAAGGTGATCCACATGGCACAAAAGACCTCTCCTGCCTCCCTTGCTCCCCTCAGAAGTGTATTTCATCCATCTGCCTGTTCTACTCCCAACCCAGTCTCTGGTGAATCCTCTTACCACCCTGCACCCCTGGCCTGTGCCTCACTTTTGTATGCATAAATAAATAAATCCTTAAAAATATGAAGTGTTTAGTATTTCAACACTCCATTTTCACCAATGAATAGATCAACCATAGATAATGTAAATAAGGGATTGATAGTATTGAACAAAATATAATGAATTCTATAGGACATTGCAACACCCTAAAATATTAATTGGACAGTCTTCTCAAGAACATTCATGGTAACAAGATTAACCAAATATTTGGATGCAAAAAACTTGTATTAAATAAATTCAGGAATCTTGAAACATTACCAAAAATGTTATCTAATGGCTATGTTAGCAAAGTAAAAATAAAACACTAAAATAGATCAGGAACATTTTGCACATGTGGTGACTGAACAAAACACTACTGAATAACTATTGGGTTAATGGAGATGTTAAATACTTACCTTGAGAAAAAATAAGGACATGACCAAATTATGTTGCTGTGGGTGCTGTTTTGGGACCGAGCAGAAACAGTAATAAAAGGAAAACTAAATTACATAGGCTCACATCAAGAAGAGAGAACTCAAATTAATGTTCTAGTTTCTCACTTTAAAGAACTAGAAAATGATAACCAAACAAACATAAAATGAGTATAAGGAAGTAGCTAAAAAAAAAATGAAACCAAAACTGGTTGTTTGAATCACAAAACAAAATAGACACACTTCTACAAAGGTTTATAGGAAAAAAGGGACAAAACTCAAATACTTGTACTAGAAATGAAAACAAAATTACAACAGTCAACTCAGAAATTCAGAAAATAACAAAATTTTACTGTTTTTACTAAGTTTAAAAACCTAACAAAAACAAAAAATATCTTAGAAATACACATTATTAGCAATACAATTTATGTAGGAAGCTCTAAATTAATCACCCAGATGTCACCAAGTAAAAGCCCTACACAGAGGCAAAATTTATGAGTGACATTCACATTTAGAGGTGCAGGGCCCTCCCTGGTGGTTCAAGTGTTAGGATGCAGCATCGTAAGTTACCCACAGCCGCTTCAGTGCAAGTTCGATTCCTAGCTCCGTAGGTGATCACATGGCACAAAAGACCTCTCCTGACTCTCCCGCTGCTCCCCTCAGCAGTGTACTTCATTGATCTGCCTGTTCTGCTCTCCACTCTGTCTCTGGTGAATCCTCTCACTGCTCAGTACCTCGGGCCTGTACTCCAGTTTTGTATGTCTAAATAAATAAATTAAAAAAAATAATAATAAATAAAGAGGTGCAGGGGTAGTCAGGCAAAAAAGATAAAAAAAAAAGATACATACAAAAAGTGAAAACAAATGTGTTTGAATAGTTTAGAAACCTTGAAGTTGTGTTATTTTATTTTTCATAAAAAATAAATATTATGAAAGTAAAACCACACAGGAATTTAAAATACTCAGAATTCTAATGGTTGCAAGAACATTAAGAGCTGACAGAATTAAGGAATACTTAATAATGAAAGAAATAAATCTATATTTAAAAATAATGGAACACCAATGAAAACAAGATTGAAATAAAAATTCATGTATAATGTCATAAGAGAAATAAAATACAGGTTAAAAAAAACCTATTAGAAAGTGAGAGCTGTGAAAGACATCATGTTTTTGGCAAAACACACTGAAGAAGAGACACAGTGGGATGGAGTGGAAGGCACAACTGTAATAGAAGAAAACTTTTATAGAATAATGTAAACTCAGAAGTCTATCTTAAAAAAAGAGTCACTAATGCTGAAACATATAGTAAAAGTTTTGAATTTTACAGAAATACAAAGAAAACATATCCTGTGACTATCCAAGCGTAAAACACTATCTAGTATTTAATTATAGTCATCAGATAATTTATTATCCAAGCCAAGAGAAATTGTGTATGGTGTGTCATTAGTAGTCACAATGAGATAAACATTGTAAACTAAGTATTTAATGGCAGAAATGCACTTTTGATTATCCTATTTAGAAAGTAAAGAAAATCTATAAGCATGAGACTTTTTGATAGACATAGTTTATGCCCAGGGAGAATGAGAGAACAAATTGTTACTGACACCCAAATTCTTTGGGAGAGCTGTCTATAAGGTAAGAAGCTTAAATAAATAATCCATGTAAGTTATGAAAATTTACTCAAATTTACGGTGAGTTTTTGTTTTAGTAAATATTTATAATGAAGTTTCTATACCTAAAGACAGGATTGTAATGATCACGTAGAAAATAAGCTTTTTTTTTTTTGTCCTGAAGTGCTGTTGATGTACCAAACGATCTATACAATAAAGAGAGATATGTAGATTTATAAATCAGTAGTAAGACAACATGATGTAAAAAAAATCTGAATATTTGATGACATAACATTAAAATTTGTTTATTTGGCTGATCAATTAAAACTTTTTTTCTTTATATATAAAAATAATCAGATAATACACAGTATACACAGTATTATCTGGGTAAAATTGGTCTTATACATTGTACAAGTGATCTGTTTTATATAACAAAAACTTTTAAAATAAAAGAATAGCAATGTATACAGCTAATGGATAAGTGAAAATAGAAAAGGATTACCTAACTTGGTATTTTACAAGGTAGGATTCAACTGGAAAATCTTGAAAGAGTTGAAGAAATACAATTTATTAAGCTGAATGGAAGATTCAAAATGAAAATATAAAATGGTCGTGTCTTCCAAACCACTAAAACATCTTTTCTTAGAAAAGGTAATACCCAGCTACATATGTAAGGAGAAATAATATCAAGCAAATTAGTAGACATTTTACCATGCATTTCTTCGTCCAAGACAGATCAGAGAGTACATACCTGAAAGACACAACCAACATGTAGATTTTGGAACAATGCATTTATCCATAGCTATAGTGATATTATAGCCTGAAAGAATGCTGTCCAGGTAGAGAACAAACATATCTCAGGAACAAGCATAATTGCAAAATCATTCAGAGTCAGGAAAAATGAAAAATGATACTCAAAATGGTAGAAAATATTCACAAATCACAAATTTGGCTAATGCCCAAATCATATAAAATAATATATAACTCAACAAAAACAAAAAATAATTTGATTATAAAATATCTAATGTTCAAAATAGATTTTTTTTCAAAGAAAACAGGAACATGTCCAACAGGTACACAAAAATATGCTAAAAATCACTAATCAGGGAATTGCAAATTGAAACTGTTATCTCATCCCACACACACATACTGTGTTGCATATTTGAAAGTTGTTAAAATAATAATACTAGAAATCCATAACAAGTAAACCAAATTGTAGCTATATATGGTGATAGATATTAACTAGACTTATTGTCTAGTTTTTTTTAAATGTGCAAATATCAAATCATTAATCTATATACCTGGAAATAATATAAAGATGTATGTCAATGTGTCAATAAAAAAGGAGACACACTGCACACAGTAAGATAATGACATGATAGACATATAAAACAATAGTATAGAATTAAAATTCTAGAAGTAATTTCTTAAATTTATTATTATCACTGACAATGGTGTCTTTCAATTCATTTCAGAAAATAATAATACTATTTTAAAACATGGTATTATTGCAAGTAGAATTTCTAATTTGTATAAGCAAAAGAAGGAAGTGACTTCAAAGAATACACAAATACATAAAACATTATAAATTTAAAAGTAAGATGTAAAGTTATATAACTTAGAAAAGATGAATAAAAGTGTATCCTTCATTCATTATTTTATCTTTGATATGGCATTAGAATCACACTGGACAAAGTAATATACAAATAAATAAGCTATCAAAATTAAAAAAATTGTGCTTCAGGTGCCAATAACAGTCTAGTGCAGATAATGTATAGAATAGAAGAAAATACTTGCAAACAATATACATTTGATGAGACTCATAACTAAAATAGAAAATAACTCATATAACAATAAAAAATAAACAAACTAACAACCCAATTTTAAAAATGGACCAAATAGCTGAATATAAAGTTCTTATCCAAAGATATATGAAAACTCAACAGGAAATGTTTTATATGCCTAAAATCACATTGATATCATGTTAATCCATAAATAATTAACAATACTTCAAAATAATTTTTTAAGGACAGATTTTTGAATTGTCTATTGCTTTCTCTAAAATGTCAAGCATGTTACAAGTGATCCCAACTCCTGTGATCTCTGGCAAGTCCTCCTACTGTGTGTGATACATGCTTCCATTTAAGTGGCCTATACAGGCTATTCATATTTTTAATTTTGCTTACTATTGTGCAGTGTCACCAGATGCAACCAGGAAGAATTTTGATGTATTTAACTTTTTAATACATAGTGTGTGATATTCTTTCTTGAATATATATTTTTTCACCATTTCCCCAAAAATATTTTTATTTTAAAACGATCTCTTCAGGTTCTCAGTTTTGTGAAAGTCATAAAAATAAAACAAACTTTGTGACCAAGCTCCCCAATAATCATGGATCATATACATCTCAATATCAAAGATTTTTTTGATTTCAAAATCAATGATTTTTTTCTTGATTGCTTATGTATTTTTTCTTTATCTGGTATCTGGGAATTTGCTAATTTCCTCTGATGTTCCGATATATTTTATAATGAGTCTGTAAAATAAATTATTGTGTTTTAAAGTGAATAAGTGACTGGTGTATTAGTAAGGTGAAGAATAGAAGAATGCCCATGAGATTGTTGTAACATATTGATATTTTTTTCTATTGCACATTTATTCATCCTTTAAGATTGCTATCTCTAAAGAATCAGGCTATTTTTAACCCTTCCTCTCTGCCCCCATGAGTCTCTGAAGCTCTAATATATTATAGCCAGAGAACAATTTATACCTTCAATTTACATTGCCAACATACATTTTGTAATGCATTAAAACAAAATTTCCCATAGCCATACTACACATCAGAACCCCATCTTGATTACATATGTGTATTTTAAATTCTAAAGATAATGGATATTAAATACATAGCTAATACATAAGATTGCAGGTATTCTTAGTACAAATTAAGATAAAATTTATTATGCCATGCCACCTTGATAATCTTTATTATCATAGGAATAAATAATTTCTCAGAGATATAGGCAAAGTATACTTTATAAAAAAATGATCTTAACTTCAAGACCAATTTAATTTCAACACTTTTCACATTCATTGTAGTTCAGGGGTTGTGATTTTTATTTTATCTTTTTTTTTCTCTATCAATGGTTACAGTTGTTCTAAAGGTAATAATTTCCTTGGCAGCAATCCAGTCTATAACTATCTCTGCCAGCGTACTGATTTTCTATTGCACTTAAATCACTCAGTAGGATCCATCAACATAAGCTCAGAGTTTTACCAGGACCATGTTTTTAAACTAAGGTGTTGGAAACCAAGTTAAGTGAAAAGGCCCATAATAAATTTTTGAGGTAAGTATTTTGAAATGTACTGACCCAGATAATAATTTGTGCATTTCGTGAAGATATGCCTATTTTTCTTGTAGTCATTCGGGATATATCTCTCTTTTTCTTGTAGTCATTCGGGATATATCTACTTTTTTTTTTGACAAAATAACTCAGGGTTTTACTTTGTAGGGAAGTTCAAGAGAAATAGCCACCTCTTGAGTAATGTGTATATGATACACAAACCATACTCCTCTTTTCCACGTTATTAACGTTCTTACTGAATTTCCATTTTCCAGGGAGAGTGTTTCCCTTGATTTCATCATCTTTAGTAAATGTGAATGAAATGTTGTATGTGATTTGAAAGATTTTCTGAGCTTAAGGAGGTGGTATATTTGAATACCAATTTATAATTTAAGAAATTAAAAAATAGGTGCTAGAAAGGAGTAAAGATAAAATTTCAGAAAGGTATCATCATTGAAGTCTGATGCAGGGTCTCCAGGGACTACCAGCTAGGAGAACACACTTGAGCATGGCTTTTCCTAGCACCCACAAAATATGAACTCAATAATTGTAACACATTATTTACTAATATTCATTTCCCAAAATGTAAATATTTAAGTTTCTGTCAACTTAATATATATATATATATATTAAGATTTATTTATTGGGCCCTCCCTGGTGGCACAACGGAACGGGTTAGGACACAGCACTGCAAGCTGGCTGCAGCCAATTCATTGCGGGTTCAATCCCCGGCCCTGGAGGTGACCCACATGGCATGGCAGAAGTGGAGTACAAGCCAGAAGTGCAGGGACAGTGAGAGGACTCACCAGAAACAGAGTGGGGAGCAGAACAGTACAACTGATAAAGTACACTGCTGAGGGGAGCAGCAGGTGGGTCAGGAGAGGTCTGCCCCACCATGTAGGTCACCTCAGGGGGAGCAGGAATAGAACTCATGCTAGTAGATTTAGCCTCTTACTGCTGTGCATTAACCCTCTGTGCCACCAGGGAGGGTCCTCTGTTGACAATATTTTTACATTGTTACTTAGGGGATTTCATAATGAATCTAAGCAGAGATGCTTGGATGATATTAAAGGTGCAATTTTGAGAAAGCTGGGCAAGATTCTACTTGCTCGCATACTGAAAATGAACATGTAAATATATATATGGGTATATACACACACACATATTTATATAGACATAAAGCGTAAAGATAAAAGGTCTTATTCTAGTGTATAAGACCTTCAATGGAAAGTAACTTTAATATATCGATGTCCAATCCAGAAAATTAGAAGACTATAGTTTCCAAATCAAACACCCCAAGTTACCCATCCCCTCATGGGTAAATCCCCAGTAAATAATCTAAGAGAATACAGAGGACTCTCTTGAGTATTATTCAGATAACTACTGATTGGTGTGTAAGGAAACCACAACTCAAGTGAAGAGAAAACCACTGAAAAGATGATAATAGGATTGTGTGCAATCACACAATGGCTAGAGCAGTGTGGGCAATGCTGGCAGAGAGGAGAGCAGCTTATGTGGGGAAAGCACACACATTAATGTTGCTCATGCTTATCAACAAAGTCATATGTGAGTGTGGTAAAATATGCATAAATCAAAGTTTTTTTTGTTTTTATTTTTTAAAGATTTATTTGTACATACAGAACTAGAGTACAGGCCAGAGGCTCAGGGGTGGTGAGAGGCTTCACCAGAGACAGAGTGGGGAGCAAAACAGGCAGATCTACGAAGTACACTGCTGAGGGGAGCAGCGGGCGGGTCAGGAGAGGTCTGCCAGCCATGTGGTCACCTCCGGGGCAGGCCGGGATCGAACTCATGCGGAAGCGGCTTTAGCTTCTAAGTGCAGTGCTTTACCCCGCTGCGCCACCAGGGAGGGCCCAAATCAAAGTTGTTTTTTTTTTTAATAAGAACAAGTAGTATGAAAGCTAGGAAAAATTAATGTTGAAATTAACTGAGGAAATAGAAAATATCTAAAATCAAATTCAGATCTAGAGAGACAAAGTAGTAAGCGTAAAGAGGATATATGTTATATACAAGACGCAATTATTAATCTTAGAAAAAAATACATCAGTTTACCCCAAATATCATTGAAATAATTAAATAATGTAAAATGTATGTATGAAATTGGTGGTACAAAAGCAATCTGATATGAGAAGGAATACTCAAAGAGTTTTATTGGCTTATGTGCATCAAATTCATTTGTAAAATAACAATGAAAGCACAATGCGACTACTAGCTTCTGCCTTATTTTTTTTCCTGAAAGTATTTAAAAGCAATAAAAGAAAACATGAAACAGAAAAATGATTAAGTTATTGTTGAAACCAGGAAACATTAAAATATCTTAGTGCAAAATTAGGAAATGGCCAACAGCAGAAGGTAAATAAAATTCAGATACACTCAGTTTAATTAACTGAGGAAGACCTGAAAAGAACAGGTAGAAAACACTGTGAATACATCTTTAGAAAAAAAAATAGTAAAGAGAGTATCCTGGAGAAAAGATACATACCCTGAGATATAGAATTTACAATAACAGAGTTGGGTTTAAAATCTGGCAGGAAAAAAACTTCCTGGATTTGTTTGGCTCCACAGAACAAAGGGGTGGAGCTAAATGACTCAAGATAAGTCATATTTGTAAACTGCTAATTACGGTGGCCACATGGGGAAAGGAAGAAAGAATTCAACACTGAAAGCCTACCCAGCTGCTCACTTCACTGGGAAGGTCTCAGGTGATCAAACGGCACAGAGACAGATATTAATCCCTTAGATCGGGCTTCATGCTACCCCTTTCTTTGACATGAGAGAGTGAAAAACATCTTTACTCCTACATGTTTGGTGGGGAGGCATCAGGGAGTAGAATTTGCAATGCACCAATCTTCCATATAGAGTTCTTCTGCAATATCTACCCCCATTCCTTTAGCTTTGATGTGGAAAGTGGTTTAGGTTTTTTGAGAAGTGTAAATGAATTTTACTTACCTTCTTTTAGTTAATCCCCAAAGGTGTTATATTTCATAAATCACTTTGGCTTATTATACCTTTGGCTTGCTGTATCTCAATGCCTTCAAAAATTAAATGTCTAGGCCCTCCCTGGTGGTGCAGCGAGTTAAAGCACTGCACTTAGGAGCTAAAGCCACTTCTGCATGAGTTCGATCCCCGCCTGCCCCAGAGGTGACCACATGGCGCAGCAGACATCTCCTGACCCCCACGCTGATCCCCTCAGCAGTGTACTTCATAGATCTGCCTGTTCTGCTCCCCACTCTGTCTCTGGTGAAGTCTCTCACCGCTCTTCAGCCTCTGGCCTGTACCCCAGTTCTGAAGGTACAAATAAAATAAAAATTCTTTAAAAAAAATTAAATTTCTAATGGAAATAATAGAAACTCATAATACATTTAAGCTATTGGGAGTATTCTGTTTTGTAGGTGGATGGTGATCATATTTTATAATAAACTAAATTAGTTAAAGATAAACAGATCAGTTTTTCAAAACAAGAAGTTACACTTTTACTTTTAATTGGTGAAATATCCCAAAAACAGGTTAAAGGAAAAGTGTGCATCTGGTTATGTAAGTGTGAAGGAGGATGTATTAGAAATTGCACCTCTGAGGTAAATATGTGTTAGTGGACTGATAATCTAGATACAAAATAAGCCTTTAGGAAAATGCAAAATCTTAGGGACAACCCAGATATAATGGGGAGATGACTCCCTCCCATGCATTCAGCCACCACCATTTGAACAGCAGTGTGATTTATGTGGGATTGACCTGATCTGCATTGCTCTTTCTTCATCACTAAAGTTTTAGTGGTTGGTTTAGAGCCATGTGCCAGGCCCACACTTAATATCATAGTAGGCAATCTAAATAACCTGAATGTTCAAGGGTGGCATAGTCCTTAAGGTAGACTGAAGTAAAGAGATGGATTTCTGTACAGGTGTTGAACCAATGATCTTATAAAATACTTACATTTATGATGTAGCCATATTAAATTAAATTTTGCAATTTAATTATAAAATTAGAACAGAAAGAACCAGAAGATGCAATAGAGGGTAATTACTTATCCGTCACTGACATGAAGAGCCAAATCACAACTCCTTATCACAGGAGTCTGAACTTAATCCTTTTAGGTTTAATTTGGTTTCTTGTTTCTTACAATAAAAAAAAATAATAATAACATGCTAGATATCTCCCAAATATTGTAGTTAGTGTAGAATTTGATTAATTCTGGGTCTAACTAACAGCAATCCCAGTGGATGATTTAAAGTGACTAATAAAAATCAAAGATTTTTTTAATCAAAAATAATGATTACTCTGTCATGTCGGAAGTTAATATAGAAATAATATTCAAATAATTGATAAAATGGTGAATATGTTCTCAAATTTGGCTCATAAATAAACTAGTGGAATATGGGGGAAAGAAAGAAAGAAAAAAAACAAAAACAGCACACAAGTTTTGAAAAATCAGAAATATGGTCTTTGGCTTGAGATTATATCCTTTTACCAAGAAAAGGAAGTTGAACATTAGGCATTTTATCTAATTCTCTCAAGGTCATTTACTAGAAAAGTAGATCAAAGCTCCAAAGTCATGTCTATCCATTCCTAATATATCACTTTCTCTTCTGTATGAGTGCTTTGGAGTTAGGTATATTCCAGCACTACTGAGCAAATATACTTTAGAACTACTTAGAAATGATACCTGAGTCCTTTCCATTTTTGAAAAATCTATTTTTTTTCTTTACATCTTACCATGTTATCAGATAGATATCACAGATTTCTCCAACACTTTTTTTATAATGGTCTGAATATTATATATTTAATAAATTCTTTAATAAGGATTTTTTTTTTATCAGAATAGAGTGTCAAGATGAAAGGTATGATGATGTGATCTGCTAGGAACAACTGGTCAGTGTGTGGGCATTGTTGTTCTCCCTGCTGTTATTTATACTCAGATAAACTGCTTTCTTTTTTTTTTTTTGCCTTTTCTCGAGTCTTCCATACTTCCTTTTTATATATACCGTTAACACCAGATGCTGTTAAATCTGATTTTCTTATTCGGTATTTGCATTCCTTTTTTTTTTTTTTTTTTTGAACTGCTGCCAACACAGCAAAATTCAGAGTAATCTTTCAGGTCTGAACAGCCCAGATGCAATTTGAACAGCATGTAGATTACATTTAGTGTAGACTGTGACATGAATTCAGTTCCTTTGAAGTTAATTGTCAGTTCTTACAGCAATAGTAAGTACAGAATAGTCAGCAAAATGCTGCAATCACCACCATTAAAAAATCTGAATAACTGCCTTTAGATGCAGCATAGAGTTTATTGATGTGAGGGAGAAAAAAGATCATTTCGGTATATTGAACATTTATCATGGTTCTATTGCCAGATTCCTAATTATACCTTAAGGTGTGACTTTGTGAAAGAAACGGCACAGAACTGGTTCAACTATCACATTTTACTGCTGTTGGTAGCATGAGGTGACAGAAGAACATGAGATTATCATGCAAGCCATCCACCGTGTTTACTAGTAATTCAATAAACTTGATTATTTTTTTTAAGATTTATTTATTTATTCATACAGAGCTGGGGTACCGGCAGAGATGCGGAGGGTGAGAGGATTCACCAGGTACAGAGCGGGAAGCAGAACAGGCAGATCTACAAAGTACACTGCAGAGGGAAGCAGCGTGGGGGCCAGGAAAGGTCTGCCACGCCATGTGGTCACCTCCGGGGCAGGTGGGAATCGAACTCATGCGGAAGTGGCTTTAACTTCT
The DNA here is from genome assembly GCF_000260355.1 of Condylura cristata. Taxonomy (NCBI): domain Eukaryota; kingdom Metazoa; phylum Chordata; class Mammalia; order Eulipotyphla; family Talpidae; genus Condylura; species Condylura cristata. Next base: position 3,351,800 of record NW_004567145.1, read on the forward strand.
CAGTGCTGTGCTTTTACCAGCTGCACCACCAGGGAGGGCCTAAACTTGATTATTAAGTATAGCACTGAAATGACTACAGAAGAAGAAAATTTCTGATTTGCAACACTCACATAGGGAGGAAACTGTGATTCCTATGGTAAGAGTTCCGTCCATTAGATTATGACAACACTGCTGTTAGAATAGTTAAATAGACAGAGGCAGAACTGAGGGCAAAATGGAGGCTCCTGTCAGATCTGGAAAAAGAGTAATTGTGAGGTCAAATATAACAAGGAGCTTGGAAGATAATACTACAGGCTTTGAGAATGGAAACACTTTCATAAAAAATAATAATTCATAGAGAATTGGATTTTCATGTCAATGTCATGAGTATAATGTCTCTGAAAAATCTGGCTTGCATGATTGTAGCCAAATACGTAATTTATCCTGTAATTTGACTTGTATCTTGACACCTTCATATAAATAATATACTCTAAACCAGAGGGAAGTATTCACTTATGATTTTCATTTCATCTGTTCACATTGTGGTCATTCGGTTATATTACTGATAATTGTAATGAGTCGACACTTTTATA
>NW_004567145.1:3352471-3370854 GCF_000260355.1 Condylura cristata
ATATATATATAATGGCGTGCTCTAGTTTCAATGCTTAGTCAGTGCTTAAAGGCAACAGGTTGTCTCATCTTAACCTTTACACCTACTTGGGAATTAAATGTTACTATCCATCTGGTTTTTAGATGAGAAGAGATAGTCAGGTTAATAAGTAATGCAAAGATAAACTATTAATGTGGAAGGTGTGGGCTTCAATCTATAAAATGCAAATTTAATAACCATTGATCACCTCCCTTATGCTTTTCCCAACAAGATCACCTTCAGCTCTTTCCAAGTAGGTCTTCTCAAAATTAAAATGCTTTATTAGTTCATAGGGGACCAAATAAGTGGACATATGAGATCAAATAAGCTATATTTTATAATTTCACTTTGTAAATTAGCTGATACAGTTAAATATGTTATAAAAATAAGAAAATCTTATCATGGATCTTAACAGACATAATAGAACAATGCTATAAACCTATAATACACATTTTTTTTCCTCATTTGTTGCACACATACTCTGAACTTATCACATCCATTACATCAGTTACCAAAGGATGATTTATATCATTATTCAAAAATGTGTTTTATGTTCTCATATGTGCACAGATTAATTTCTGTCATTCCCATATTTCACAAATCAAATATTCTCCTCCTTTCCATTTAACATAGTTAATTTTAAAGGTTAAATAATATGAAACTAATTTTATTATTTCTATTCTCTAATGAAAAATGTAATTTTTATTTGAAAGCTTGATTAAGAGGTGATACTATGAGTATGATGTGACATGAAATGCTGTGATATATGTTTATACAAGCACAGTTTAATCTGTTTATTGCAAAGAAATTGAGATATGGAAGTTGTACAGCTAACTGAATATATGAAATGTTATTTACAACAGAAAATCCTCTCTCTTCTCCGTGGTCCCAACTCTTCTCTGTATTCAACTCTGATGGTCACAGAAGATGATTTTCCTCTACTGCAATTTTCTGTTTAAAATGTGTGTCCTTGCAATAGAAGATGTTTTTTTATTCCTTGGGGCTTACTGAATCCTGTAGATTTATAGGAATTTAAGATAAAAAAAATATGTATCCCTTTTCTTTGTTCTACACAGGATGTGGTGCCTCTGCCCATAATCTTGTGCTGCTCTAGTGATGTGAGAATGTTTGTTTACTGCTCCTGATACACCTGTGCACATTCATATTTCTACTTTAAATTCCTTTCTTATCCTCCATGCTGATATCTATTCTATTTTATTTCTTTTGGGATTCTCATTCTATACATAAATACTTACCTATGGTTTTAAAATGTTATATGTGCAAATGTTTCCAAAGTGTGTATTGAGTCTAAATTCCAGATTTTTATACACAATAACCAATTAAAACAGCTGCTTATATATGTGATAGATGTGTCAAATTTGACAGATCCAAATTTATTTCTACTATAAATTTTTGAGAGGACTGATTTCAAATAGCTTCATTAAAACACTTATTTTTCTATATCAGAAAAATCTATTTGTTATTTCATAGCCTATACATATTTTGTAATTATTATTTTGCTTTTCAAAGTTTCTATAATGTGTACACATGCATACATGTATATGTATGCATAGGTATATATGTATGTATACCCATGTGCGTGTATATAAATATATGTGTATATACATATTTATGTGTGCATATACACACATAAACCCATACAGCCATTCATATGTACTTACATACATACATATGTAGAGAGAGGAGGAAGTGCGAGAGAAAAAGAGAGAGCACAATTTTAACTTTTTTTTTTTAAAGATTTATTTATTTGTACATACAGAACTGGGGTACAGGCCAGAGGCTCAGGGGCGGTGAGAGGCTTCACCAGAGACAGAGTGGTGAACAGAACAGGCAGATAGACGAAGTACACTGCTGAGGGGAGCAGCGGGCGGGTCAGGAGAAGCAGCGGGCGCCATGTGGTCTCCTCCGGGGCAGGCGGGGATCGAACTCATGCGGAAGTGGCTTTAGCTTCTTAATGCAGTGCTTTAACCCGCTGCGCCACCAGGGAGGGCCAATTTTAACTTTTTATTGTTGCATGATTCATATATAAGCTTAAATCTGCCTTGATCATTGTTGCAACATGTGACAAGATGTAGATGGTGCTTTCTCTGCTCCCTCGGTGTCAGTTGGAGCTCTGGTCACCTGGCAGCTTGACTGACAGAAATCTTCCACAAGTCTCCACTGTGTGATAACAGATGACGTTGACTCTTACCTAAGGGTTCAATTCTCAGTTAGGATACCTTTTTCTCCTCATAATGCATCTCCATATTATATGTGTTCATCTAAGCCCAATCACGGGGTTCCCAGAGGGAGTGTGTATAGTGTCATAGGATGATGTCATAAGAGATACATGGGATCACTGTGACTCCAATTCACATGTTGAAATAATAACCCCCTTAATTATATGTTACTGTATTTGGGAATGATTATTTAAAGAATGCTTAAATTAATTCATGGCTCTTAAGATAGGTGCTAACCATCCCGGTGTCAGAATCATGAATCATTCTAGATGACAGTGTTTGAAATCCAATAAAACACATGCTGCCAATTTCCTCAGATCCAGGGATAGAAAGCAGTCCTGTAACCAGTGGCTGAAACTAAAACAGTGGTGTTATTCTGTCTTTGGGATTCAGAGATATTGGGTGTTCAGCATTTGGGATTATCTTATTTCAGTGCCTACCACATCAGCCTTCCAGAAGGCTATTGTAGGCCTCTAAAGGTGGAGGCTTTCAGTAGCTAACATCAGAGAGGAATTTAGGAGGTTTTGCAATTAGCCCAGTGACTGAATCTCTCTCTGGTTTCACTGCTGTTACATCCTGGCAAAGAAGGCAAAGACCCAGAATGGGGTCTTCACATCAATGAGATGTGTGTGTGTGGCTATTTGTTGGGTCATACAGCCACTGCAGATGCTGTCTTAACTGTTTCTTCTCTGGTACTGCACGGGAGTAGGCTGGCAGCCCCGAGAGAATTACCTGTTTTGTCTAATGCTGTCCACATACGTTGGAAACTGGCCTAGAGTCTGGCTGCAACATGCTGCAAGTTGACAGAGTCAGAATGACACCAGCTTGGGCACGTGGCCTCTTCTGCAAAGAAGTTGTGTTTCCTCAGTACCATGGAGATGCCATCTTAGCTGACTTTGTTTAGGACTGAAAAGCACTGTACACTGCTTTACATAAGGTAAGCACCATTTTTGGCTATAGAAACTTTGTTTTTCCTTGGTTTGTTAAATAATCCCCTTTGTTGTTCTCTGAGCCTGAGTAGTCTTGCAATTGTCAATGTAGGTGAAGAAATTAGACAATAAGAGGTAAACTATTTGGGCAGTTTACTTGACCAGTTTTAGTACTCCTTGCTGCCCCGTATCAGTTCTCTGTTAGGAAACAATTTCAGCAGTCCTTTAGAGATATCTCTTTTTTTCTGAGGTTTTAACAGTGTCTAACCATCACAACCTTGCCTTGATCTTTGTATCAGCAATAGCTCCTGGATTTAATCTTTTCTCTGGACCCATTTCTTATTTGACTAAAGTTCAGATAGATGGAGAAGCTAGAAGAACCATTTAATTTTTTTCATGCAGCAAGTCTTTGGTTGGAAATTCTCTAATTTCACCTAAAAAACAAATGGTTGCTGTAAATCCTCTCTCTCTCTCTCTTTCATTATGGAAATTTGAGGATTGCCTGATGATTTTTCTTGTTAAATATTTTTATTTATTTATGCATACAGAACTGGGATAGAGGCTAGAGGTACAGGAGTGGTAAGAGGCTTCACCAGAGACAGAGTGGGGAGCAGAACATTCATATCCAGGAAGTACACTGCTGAAAGGAGCAGCAGGCGAGACGGGAGAGGTCTACTTCGCCATGATGGGTCCCTTCCAGAGCAGGGGTTGAACACGCACTGCAGTGGCTGCAGCATCCTAACCCGCTGCACCACCAAGGAAGATCTTCATGTAGTATTACTTTTAAAGAGTGTATTACTTTTAAAGTGTTCCGTAGGGTCCAGTAGCTTCTCTCTCTCTACTTTTACTAATTTATAGATATAATTTTAATCTCTTTAGCTTTTCATTTACCCATACATTATTTGAAAACATTTTGTTTAGTCTCTACATATTTTGGTTTGTTCCAGGATTCCTTTTCTAGTTTTCTTAGCTTTGTGATCTCTGAAGAGCCTTGATATAATTTATGTTTTCCTATATTTACTGCAACTTGTCTTATGTTGTAGTATATAACCGTCTATTCTTCAAAATGTTTCATGTGCCCTGGATAAGAAAGTGTATTCACTGCACTTAGGATGGAAAAAATATATATATTCAATATATCTGTCTGATCTAGTATTTAATTTATGACCTTTATTTCTTTGTTAATTCTTTGTCTGGATGATCTATACCTATTTATGGTAAGTTGAAATCTCTGATGATTGTTTATATATATATATATTGTTTTAGAAATGTTAATCATTGCTTTATATTACTAGGCTTCCCTATATTTGGAACATTATAGTTAATAAGAATTATATATTCTTGGTAAATTGTCCCCTTGATCAGTATACATGCCCATCTTTGCCCCATTTAATATTTTTAGTTGAAAGCCTAGCTTATTGGATGCAAGAAGAGCAGTTCTTGATTTATTAGGATGTATGACCTTATTCCAGCCTCTTACTTTTAGATTGTTATTATCTTTCAATTTTAAATGGGTCTCTTGTAAACAAACTATTAATGGCAGGAATTTTTTTTCACCCATATTGTTAGTCTGTGCCTTTGTATTAGTGAATTCAGATGATTTATATTTAAAGTGATTATTGATTTGAACTATTATTTAATTTTTGATATTTTTAAAATTATTCTGTTATTTCCTTCACTCTGAGTTTTTCTCCATTATTTCCTGGATGTCTGGTATCTTTCTTTAGTACTTCTATGCTTTTTTTTTTTTTTTTTTCAAGATTTGTTTATTTATTCATACAGAACTGGGATACAGGCCAGAGGCTCAGGGGCGGTGAGAGGCTTCACCAGAGACAGAGTGGGGAGCAGAACAGGCAGATCGACGAAGTACACTGCTGAGGGAAGCAGCGGGCGGGTCAGGAGAGGTCTGGCTCGCCATGTGGTCTCCTCCCGGGCAGGCGGCAGGCGGGAATCGAACTCATGCGGAAGCGGCTTCAGATTATCAGTGCTGTGCTTTAACCCGCTGCGCCACCAGGGAGGGCCCCTATGCTTTTATTTATATATGCAAGGCTGGATTGTAGGCCAGAGTCATGGGAGGGGAGTGATAGGATTCACCAGAGACAGAGTGGGGAGATTTACAGGCAGATCTACAAAATTACACTGCTGAGGGGACCAATGGGAGAGACAGGAGAGGTCTGTTGAGTCATGTGAGTTAGCTCCCTGGTGAACATTGTGCTACAGTGGTACTTCCATGATTATAAGAGATGTTGAACATTTTTATGCCTGTTATCCATTTGCATTCCCTTTTTGGAGAAGTGTTTACATTTTTTTTAAATGAGTTTTATAGTTCTAATTTTTCTATCTTTCTCTTCTGGTTTTCATAATTAATTGACTTCCTCTTCTAATAGGTTCAATATTTCACATACAGTTTATCATTTTTCCTTTGCCATGAGAGGCTTCTTCAAAATGTAAAATTTGATTATTCTACATTTTTCTACAGCTGAAATTCTTTCTTCTGCTGTTATGATTGTCTTTCAATCCCTTGTCAAATTTGACTGCTTTTCATTCAGAATATATTTTTGTGGCCTTTTTATATATTTAATCACTCCAGTAAAGAATTCTCAGTACTTGAATCTCTTTAAAAAAGAAAAGATTGGGCCCTCCCTGGTGGCACAATGGATTAAAGCACCATATTATGATGCTTTCCAAAGCTACTGTAGCATGAGTTCGATCCCCATGCAGGGAGCTGACCCACATGGTATGTCAGAGCCCACTTGACCTGCCCATTACTCCCCTCAACAGTGTGTTTCAGTGGATCTGCCTGTTCTGCTCCCCACTCTGTCTCTGGTGAATCCTTTCACCCACCACATCTCTGGCCTGTACCTCAATTATTTACACATAATTAAATAAATCTTAAAAAAAAGAAAATATTTATTTTAATTTTTTATGCATACAAGAACTGGGGTGCAGGCCAGAAGTACACTGTTTCAAATGTCCATTGATACAGAAGCATTTTCCTATCAATATACATAGTATGCTCATATTTTTCTCTTTTGTTTCGTATCTAAAGAAAACAAGGTTAAATCATTGAAGATAAGGGAAAGGAAATATAAAAAATGTATATATATAGGTCAAATGGTGATAAAAAAACTAATAATTATTATCAGAAAATGAGGCTATTTAATGAAGATCACCTCCAACTTCATAATTTTGTTATGACTAAAACCCCACTCCAAAAAATACTACAAGAAGCCCTCAAACCAAATACAACAGAAGAATGAATAAGGACAGTTCAAAACAAGGAATAAAAATACAAAGGGACCAAAAAAAAAAAAAAAAAGAAACAAGGATTATAAAACAAAACCCAACGTTCTGCTGTCTACAGGAAGCACATCTAAATACAAAAGATAAAAACAGACTGAAAATAAAAGGATGGAAAACAATCCTACAAGCAAATGGACCAAAAAGAAGGCAGGAACAGCTTTATAAAAGGTTAAAAGAAACACAGAAGACAACTACATATGATTAAGGGGACGATACAACAAGACATAACAATCATCAACATATATGCACCAGATGAAGGAGCACCAAAATATATCAGGAAACTTCTGTCATCTATGAAAATGTATATCAGAAAGAATACATACAGAGTAGCAGACTTCAACAGACCACTCTCCATAATGGACAGATCAACAAAACAAAAAAATAAGCAAAGAAACTAAGGCTCTGAATAAGGATCTGGACAACATAGGTGTAATAGACATATATATAATACTGCACTCCAAAAATCTGAGTACACATTTTTCTCAAAGCATCAATGTTTTTTTCTATATTTTTCTTGTAGTATATATTTACAACCTTTAACTTTGTCTTTCTTTGTTGATAAGAAAAATTTCAGATAAAGAGAAGAAATTTGCGCATTATTTTGAAATTCTCTCAACGGAGCCCTCCTTGGTAACATAACAGGTTAAAGCACAGCACTGCAAGTGAGCCGCAGCCAGTTCAGTGTGTGTTCAATCCCTAGCCTTGGAGTTACTCCACATGGCAACACAGAACTCTTCTGTCTCACCCACTGCTCCCCTCAGCAGTGTACTTTGTTGATCTGCCTGTTCTGCTCTCCACTCTGTTTCTGGTGAATCTTCTCATTGTTCCTGGACCTCTGTCCTGTACCCCAGTTCTGTATGTATACATACATGAACCTTAATGAAAAAAGAGATTCACTCAACAACTTTATATGTTTAAACTTGTAAATTAATGACATTTACATTTTAGGTGCTTGGGGGATAGAAGTGCTGCTAGTCATTTTTACCTTTTTTTTTTTATCTTTTTCAGTTTTATTTAGGTGCTACTTTCATTTTCTTTCTTTCTTTTTTAAGATTTATTAATTTATACATACAAGAACTAGAGTACAGGCCAAAGGTGTGTGAGGTAAGAGGGTTCACCAGAAACAGATTGATCAGCAGAACAGGTAGACTGACTGATATACACTGCTGAGTGGAGCAGCAGGTGAGACAGGAGAGGTCAGCAGTGACATGTGGGTCAGCTCGCTGGCCGGGGATTGAACTTGTGCTGCATTGGCTGCCGATAACTTCATTGTGCTGTACTTCAACCCCCTGCACCACCAGGGTGGGCCCACTATTTTCAGTTTACTTCCATTGATTTTTGTTTGACGGTTCTGCTGAGGTTAGAATGATGGACTATTTGTAGAATCTGTTACCGTCTGTTATCCGACTTGTTCTGTTGGGCCACAGTGTTTCACTCTTCTTCCTCTTCTTTCTCTTTCACATTATAAAATTTGATCTTTTACTTCTGAATTTGTTGTTCTGTTATCTTAGAACTATTTTTTTTTTTCAGTTTGTCTGATTATGTCCTATTCTTTCTTTGTAGAGGAAGGAGAGCTTTTCAAGATAGAGTATCCTTGGTTGACATTTGATGTTTTGGAGTTTGTTAAGTATGTCCCTCCAATCTCTTCTTGCCCGTAGCATTTCTTTGGAGAAGTTTGATGTCAGCCTGATTGGTTTCCCTTTATAGGTTATTTGTTTCTTCCCTCTTGTCATTCTTATTAAATTTTCCTTGTCTTGCATTTTTGATAGTTTTACTATGCTATGTCTTGCTATATTTCTCCTATCATCATAGTAGTTTGGTGTTCCTCTTTCTTCTTGGATGTCTACTTTCATCTTCTTCATTTTAGGCAAGTTCTCTTCTATTATCTCTGTGAATATTTTGTTGATTCCTTGGCCTTTCTCTTTACTGTCTGGGATACCTATAACTCTGATATTTCCTTTGTTAATGGTGTCAGAGAGCTCTTGAAGTGTTTCTTCGTTCCTTTTCCTTTTTACTTCTTTTTCTTTTTCTGTTGTAATTCTTTTTATTTCTGTGTCTTCAAGGGTGCTGATTTGTTCTTCCTTTTCATCTATTCTGTTTTCATTGATTTTTCCTAGCATTTTTTATCCCCTCAAGTGGCCTTTTCATCACCTGAATCTCTTCTATTTCCTTTTTTAATTTCTTATTTTCTTTCTTCAGTTCATTGATTGCTTGTGTCATATGTTTTTTTCTTTTTCATTTCTTTCATTTATTTCCTTGTTTGCATTTTTCAATTGTCTGATGGCTTACCACGGATCTTTTTTCTTTTTTTTTTTTCTTCTCATCTTTCTGTTTGTTTATCATGATAATTCTGAATTCTCTATCTGGTAGACTGAATAGTTCTACTTCTTTGGTGGTTTCTGGTGACTGTTCTTTCTGTTTTGAAACTTCCCCCTGTGTACTTGCTTTGGCATTTGTTTGTCTTCTTTTCCCTGTCATGTATTTTCTAATACTTTCCATTTGCTGAGACACAGTGGTTGCTACTATTGACTAGCATTTTTTTCTGGATGTTCTTTCTTGTATGCTGAGGGACTTCCAGACACTTCAGTTGTGGAAGATATTATCATTTATGCTTTGCTTCAATATCTCCTCTTTTTCCAGTTCTCACTATGTGGAATTGTGTCTGTCCTTTCAGCCAGTAACTGTCAGGGGTCACTTGTAGTGTTCAACTTCTTCCAGTAATACATTGAGTCCTTGTCTCTGGAAGGTTCCTGTTGATCTTAGTAGCCTTCCAATGTCCCAGGTTCCTTCTATGCTTGGATGTATCCATTGGGGGGGCACATTAGAAGTGTTGTCAGTCTCCCTGTAGCTGGGCCTATGGTTGAGCCAGTCACTGGTTTTGTTTACTTCCTGAGCACTGTGAGCCTTTCTGGTTCACAAGTCTGCATGCCTTTGCAGGGATGCAGGGAATGACAGAAGGGCTGCAAGCCTCCCAGATGAACAGGTTGCCAGTGCTCTAGGGCTCTTTGTGCCCATTCCAAATAGTCTCTCCTTGAGCAGTCTTTTCCCACTGCTTGGGGTCCTCTCACAGAACTCAGTTGTCTCTCACTCCTGAGTTTTACCACAGGTTTTTGGGTAGATGTGGTAAGCAGGTAGACCACTAACAAGTCTCCCAGTCAGTTGTTGCAATTTGCCAGTGTTGGGCCTGTGGTTGAGGCCTGTCTAATCATCTCCCACAGCCACCCCAGTTACTCCCAGGTTTTGTGCATCTTGCTAACCCTCCCTTAAAAAATAGTGACAAGCTTTGACCATGCCTTAATGGTCTGTGGGGGTATGTAGGGAGCACTAGAAAGGCTGCAAGTCTTGCAGCTGCCCCCATCACCAGTTCCTTCTCTCCGCCTCCCAGGCTCTATGTACCCACTCCAAGCAGTTATTTCCCTGCAGCTTAGGTTTCACTCCCTGAAATGAAACTTCCCTCTTCACGTCCAGGGCTTCAGCGAAGAACCAAAGAGCATGCAGATTGCACCACTTCCTAATGCCTGGGCTCCTGGGTGCATGAGGCTCAGAGCTGCAGTCTTTACCTACAGCATGGCCTCCACTCACTGAACTGAACAGTCCTTCCCTCTTCACCTCTACGGTTTTAGCGAGGGGCAAAGAGCCTGCAGTTTGCAGTACTTCCTCACATCTGGGTACCTGGGCCCTTAGGGACTGGAGCTTCCCTAACAGAGCTCTCCAATTACTGATTCTCCCTGGGTTATCTTCCTTCTAGTGAGTCAAGGGTGCTCACACTTGGATTGAAAATCCTAGTATTGTAAGTCTACAGTCCACTTTTAGTCATAGCCCTGTGTGAGTTTAAGCGTAATGATTTTGGTGTCTTCATTCTGCCACCATCTTGCTGGAGGAACTTCTGGTTTATTTCACTTATCATAATCTATTCTACTCCATAATGTTACCTTACAAAGCATCATTTTTTTTTTGAGTGTTGATTAGGGTTTTATTGTATGTATATGTATCACAACTTCTGATCCATTCATCTGTTGGGGGCATTTCAGTTGATTCCATAGCTCAACTATTAAAAGTAGTTCTGCAACAACATCAAATTGCAAGTGTCCTCTAGACCTTGTACTTTTTCATTCTTTGGGTAGCTACCTATGATTGGAATTATTGTGTCTTATGACCGTTGGACTTTAAGGTATTTGAGGTACACCCAAATTGCTTTTCATAAAGGTTGGATAGTCTACATTTCTGTAATGTTGTGAGAGGATTCTTTTTTTCCACATCTATTGTAGCACCTTTTTTTTTAGTACTTGGATTTGGAGTTTGTTTGTTTGTTTTTTTAATGTTATTCTCACAGGAGTGAAGTTGTAGCTCATTGTGTTGATTTATGCTTCCCTGATTTTAAGTGATGCACAATTTTTCATATACCTGTAAGCCATATCAGAATATTAGATTTGGAAAAGTGCTTATCTTGCTTTTCTGCTTTTGATTGAGTTATTTGTTTTGTTTTGAGAAGTATGAGCTCTTTTTGAATCTTAGCTATCAGGGCTTTACTATTTGCACTCATGAAAACAACTTCTCCCATTCAATATGTGTCTCTTCCTTTTGGTCACTGTTATTTTGCTATATAGAGGCGTTTTAATTTGATGTAGTCCCAGTTCAAATTTTCCTTTGTTTGCCTTGATCTTGGAGATGAATCCACAAAGATGTTTCCAAAGTTGGCATAAAGAAGTGCTTTGCCTTTGTTTTCTGATATGTACTTTAAGGTTTCAGTTCTTACACTCAAATATTTTAAATATGTTTCATTTATTTTCATGTATGGTGTGAGATAGTGTTCTAATTTCATGTTTAGTGATACTCCAATTCTTCAAATGGAATTTTTTTCAAGAGGTTTTGCTTTTTTCCATGGTGTTGTTTACTCCTTTGTCATTGATTAATTGTCACTAAATGTATGTTTTTATTTTGGGACTATTAAAACTATTCCATTGGCCTGTGTATCTGTCTTTGTTGCAGTATTATGCTATTTTATGTGGTTTTATAGTATTGTATAATTTAACATAGTTTTCTTTGCATAAACCCAAATTGTGAAAGGTTTTGAAGAATGTTTTCTAAAATAACCTGTGTAAGTGAAAATATTCAGTTAATTAATAAAGGACAATTTAAAATTGAACAGATCATTGTAAGATAACTTATATTTCAACTTGAATCAAAATGTTTCTATAAAAAAACAGCACATGCATTTGCTTTGAATACATTTGTAGATCTCTGGTGGCCAAGAGTTTGGGTTGATATGTTTTGGAGGAATAGAGTAATAGAGAGCACAGATAGTTATTAATATGGTTCCTCATTTCTAAAGTCTCAGAAAAGTTATTGCACCTATTTCCCCAAAGAATTACAATGGTTATTAAACTTTCCTTTTCTTTCAAATTTATGTGTAATTCATAGTTTCTTATGTGTATGTTATATTCAATAATAATAATAATATAAATTATTATATTATATTAAATATAATTTCTATTTATATCACATTACTACTATTTTAATTATCATACCTACTAGGTCATTTGGACATGTTTTAAATTTATTTTCTATTGGGCCCTCCCAGGTGATGCAGAAGATTAGAGTGCAGCATTGCAACCAAACCAGAGATGCTTCAGTGTGAGTTAGGTCCCTGGCCCCAGAGGTGATCCACATGGCACAATAGACCTCTCCTATCTTGACTGCTGCTTTCCTCAGTAGTGTACTTTGTCTATCTGCCTGTTCTGGTCCCCATTATGTCTCTGATGAATCTTCTCACCATCCCTGCACTTCTTGCCTGTACTCCAGTTCTGCAGTGAACATGAGAGTAAAAGATTCAGTTTGGATAGGTGAATAGGAGTGGAGTTAATGGGTAGGTCTTTTTTGTTTGTTTGTTTGTTTTTTAGATCTATTTTTAATGTTATAAGACAACTTTGTACTGCTTTCCATAAAGGCTGGGACAGCTTGCATTTCCACCTGTAGGGTAGGAGGCTTCTCTTTTTTCTATATTCTCATCAACATTTGTTGTTGCTTGTCTTTTCAATATGGGACATTCTCACAGGCATGAGGTTATATCTCCTTGTGGCATTGATTTATATTCCTCTAATAAGAAGTGATTGTGAACATCTTTCATATGCCTGTTTGTCATATTGAGAAAAGTTTCATGAGAAAAGTGTTTCTACATCTCTAATCTTTATACCTTTTATAAAATATTATTTTTACTAAAAACAAATAGATGTAGATATAATGAATTGTGCTTATTTCAATCAGTTTTATATTCTGGAATGGTGGAGCAGTTGGGAAGATTTTACCCTAAGACCAAGATATGGTTGGAATTTGAAGAAATTATTCCACATTGTCATGACCTAGTTTCCAGTTTCAGAAATTATGGAAACTAGAGACAACATGAGACTGTAACTATAGACTCACCTGCAATGGTGACATGAAATATAGTAAAGTACCTCTGTATTTAGATTCTTAGACCCATGACCATTTATTCCTACAACATAGCTTGGCTGGACAAATATATATACATACATACATATATTTTTTTCTGAAAAAAAAGTGTGAAATAAAACAGAAATCCCTATAGAGAAAATCCATAATTTGATCTCCCAGCAATAAACTACATAAATATTTTGGTATATTTAATTGGCGATCTTCATTTGCAAACACCTGCATCATTTAGCTCTGAGTTAAATTTGGTACCTGGTTTATTTTGTTATTAGTTAGTAGCAATTATCCATCCCCATGATTACATATTCATCTGGTGAGCCACCACATATAGGTAAATTATTATGGTTAAACTACTTTATTGGTTTATAAAGTTTGGAGTGCTTTACCAGGTAATCAAAGTTATTCCTTGTAATACTGTCAGAGTGGACAGTAACATTGGTTCCAGATCTAAAATGTCTCTCCCTCTTGCTGGATTTTTGAGGCTCATATCTGTGAGCATTTTGGTGATGGCAGGTTTTCTGACATAATTTTGCCCTGCAACTTGTATATATTTCAAACAAGGTTATAAACCTGCTTTGGTCAATAGGTAGGAATTTTTGTTTCTTTTATACCCCATAAATTTATTCTAGAACAGTTTATGCTTCCTACCCATTTTCTCTCTATCTCTGATTTATCAAATTGTTGTAGAAAAATATGATAAATTGTCCCCTATCTATTCCTGTGGTCTCAAATCGGAGGCCATCTAAACACTTCTTTGATTTTGTATTTCTGTTCAATATGATCCAGTCCTGGCAGTATGTGTAATTTGGATATGCTCTCACTTGTTGACTCTTTCTCCATTTATCTTCACCATTTTCCTCAGCACTATGCAACACAGCCACTTCTGCTTTATCTCCCAGGGTTATTCTAGCAGATGGAATATGAGGAACAAATAGGGGGAAAATGACAAGAGAATAAATATTCAATCAATTAAATATGAAAAACTGAGCAGATAAATAACATTTTTGTATTTTTAAAAAAGTTTTCTGTGCTTTATTTGAAATTTTTCAAGAGATACTACAGAAGCCAAACCTAGTTTCTGCAGTGTATCTTTGTTTTTAGATCCCATTCTGTAGTGGCCAATCTCTTCAACATATTCAAAATAAGTATTTCATAGCCTACCTCTTTAGAAAAAGACTGAATTGAGAAATCAGTCAAAGACTTGACAAGAAATGTTCAATGGGTTTTCATTGTTTTTACTTTATCACTGTCTGTTCTGATTTCCCTGATATGAGTTAGACTATTTTAAGAAAATAATTTCCCAATACATCTGATCTTATTTCAATTTCAAATAAAATCAAGATCTGAATATAAAACCAGAAGTGAAAATAATGCACTGTTATGGAGTTACATTATAGATAAGTAAACTTTGTAAATTATTCTTGCAATATTTTTTACTGGATTTAAAACTAAAGTTAAGTTGTTGTGTTTTCTCCCAGTTTATAGTTATAAAGTGACAACAGTATTTCTTTTAATGACACAAGTTATGTTTAAGAACAGATTTGAACAAAAAGTGGGTCCTATACCTTTACATTAATTTATATGACCCATTGTTTCTACAGGGATGAACAAAATCATCCTACTCTAGGCTGATGAACTCTTAGTTATTTTCTCTGTGTTCTTGAGTAAATAAAGTACTTCAAGTTGGATTTCTTATAAAATGCTTAAAATCGCCTCGGTTTTCAACTTAATAGTTTCAGAATCTTTGCCTAGGATATTTTTGCATTATCAATTAAGTTAATAACCATTTTAAAATATAATAATAAATATATATGTGTGTGTGTGTATGTAGATAAAGTTGTATCTACATACAGTTATATATAAATAGTATTTTGTTCCCAAACTGGGCAAAATCTTAATAAACAAAACTTGCTATGTGGAGATTAATTTTTTATTTGATATTTGTTTTACAGGAGTTGGTAAGTATCTGATTTGACTTCTTCCTCTATGTTCTACATGTACCTCAGTGTTTACCAGTCACGTGCTCATGCCACCATGGCAAACCCCAAAGTTTGCCACCCAAATCTTATGTGCAGAATTCCCAAGAATCCTCCATAGACCTTTCAGGAAAGAGACTAATAACTTGTTCCATGCCATGCTTACAAGAATTTCACAGAATGACTCTGTATACTGAAAACATAGACCCAGAAAAGAAGAAAGAGAGGGATAATGTTCTTTTTCTCTTGGAAGTCAACAATATTGATGAAAATATAATATCTGGTTTTTGTTTGTTTGTTTGTTTGTTTAAGATGCACTTATTTATTCATACAGATCTGGGTACAGGCCAGAGGTGCAGGGGTGGTGAGAGTAGTCACCAGAGGCAGAGTGGGGAGCAGAACAGGCCAACTGACAAAGTACACTGCTGAGAGTAGCAGAGCGCTGGTCAGGAGAAGTCTGCTGTGCCATGTGGATCACCTCCTTGGTAGGGATCAAACTCAGGCTAAAGTGGCTTTAGCTTCTTAGTGTTGTGCTTTGACCTGCTGCACCACCAGGGAGGGCCGTACAATGTCTGTTTTAAGGTAAGTCTAAAGCACCTTGTTACATTCAGATATAAATTCCAGCAATGCAATGCACTGGTAATATGCTTCCTTTTACAATTTTCTAAATAATGGTTTTAAAAAACACTTAATGTGTTTTTACTTAAACCAACCTATCTTTGGAGTATTGTCCTTATCTACTTTGTTGTCAGGGGCCGAGACCAGGAACTTGCCTCCTATGCACAAAACAATACCTGATCGGAACTTTGGATAAACATTCCGGTTGACAATGCAGCACACCTGAATCCCTTCCCCCACTCTCCTTCCCTTCCCTCTCAGCAAGTTTTGGCGCCTAAGAGATGATGATGGATCCCTCCCCTCAAACCCATTGGCCTTTAAGACATTAGACCATCATACCACCCTCCCCCCCGCCCGTACCTTCTGTGCCGCCCTCAAGTATATATATATATATATGACTGTTGTAAGAATAAAGCGCACTCGCAAATGTCTCCGTTTTTGCCTTCTTCGTCGTGCTGTCCCTGGGGCTCTACCCCCTCGCCTTGCTGGTCAAGGCCCCCCACACTTTGTTAAGATAAATTGATATTAAGTTCTTAGAGAATATGTGACTGGTAGAATGGATGCTTAAAAAAAAAGAGTCCCATTGTTTTCAGATTTACTCATTTACTACAGGTGGTTAAGGTATATAACACACTTTTTACTAGTGAGTGAATATTTGATTTACTTATCAAAATATTTTAAATAATAAAAAAAGGATGGAAAATTTTACCCAGAGTTGTGGATCAAGAAAATCTTGGGTTGTCCAGATACATGGAATTCTTAGAAATTGAGAAAAATAGTAATAGAAAAAAAAATGATGGAACCATGAGATCAGACTTTACATGTTTCAACATTTTTTTCTTGTAGGAAACAGCTAACAAGTTTATGAAATTTTTACTTTCTATAATATCTCTGATATTTACTTGAGAAGGAAGCAAAGGTAATCACCTAATAATGCTATTGTTGATCCAATGCATGACTTAGAAATAAAAATAGCAGTTCTTTTCTCTAGAATAATACACTGTAGAAATGGTAGAAAATTCTGTAATTCCTGCTTTATGTTTTATGGGGCCCTAAATTTCAGAATTCAGATTCAGTGACATTCTGGGATAGGGCCAGGTCTACCAGCTGGATCCTACTTTTCTACCCCCCACTTTCTGGATCTAGAGAATACTGACAAGCCATGCCTCCTAACCTGCAAGATATCGAACTTTACTTGATTATATTGGAGGGAAATAATCTTTATTTATATTATGAGAATTAACCCTATACATAATGTGGAATTACATGGAAAGTGGATATATTTTGCATTAAATACCTGTGTAGTGATTTCCAAAATCTATAGTGGAGCAAATGTGAGAAGTAAAGGTTTGGACCCAGGTTCTTAAAATTTCGGGGAAAACAATGGAAAGAACTATAAATTATTTCCATAAAAAATAAGAAAAGAGAGGGGAGAGACACCATTTATAAGCTAGCTCATGACTAGATGAATCTGCCCCACACCAGAAAGTATCTGAGGTTCAGAGACCAGAGTCCAAGCAAATCCACATGTCCCAAGATAGTGGCTGTCAGCTGTGTAGAACAAGCAGTAGCTGGTGATGTGTGTGTACCATGGCAGCCTGCCCACTGCTTTCATGAAATTGGGGGATTAAGTTTTACAAAGTCAACTCTTTCTCAACTCTTTCATGAGCAGTACTTATAGGTTCCGAAATTGCTTCTCACATTCCTCTGCTAATCATTCTTTGAAGAAGCTGCTGGCATTGAACTAGGCTGTGCTGAACCAGGGGCATTTTACCTGGTCACCCAAGTGCTAAAGCTGGATATAATTATCACTCCATTTAAATGCTACCTGGTTATGTTCTCTTTCATCAAGGATGAGGACATCAAAACAGTGACCACTTCAAGTGCACAACACAGTTGGGCAAGCAGGCTAAAGCCAAAACTAGGGTCTTGGATATCCACTTGAGGCTCTGCTGGCACATTAGAGTCAATGTAGTGGAGGGATGGTGATCTAGGCCTTCAGTACAGCAGCTCTACTTTATCCAAAACAAGTACACATCTGTGGGCCTGCCCCAGGAACTTCAGTGTGTATAGTAAGGCCATACAGGTGAGATGCTAGAGCTGGCTCCGAGCTTGAATGCCAGAGATGGCAGTGTTGATTGGATTTCTCTTGCAAAGTCTGAGAGTTACTTCTCTGTATCATCATGTGTTTCTCTTGCAAAGCTATATAGATGATTTGTACGAATAATGCACTTAAAAAATGTGATTAATAACACAAATGCCCAAAAGTAGTTGACTGGATTTAAAAGATGTGGTACATATATATGATGTGATATTACTCAGCAATCAAAAAACATAAACATATGCATTTGGTAGCAACATGGATGGATCTGGAAGGGATCATGCTTAGTGAAATACGGCAGAGAGAAAACGAAAAATACTGGATGGTTTCATGCATAGTAGGAGCATAATGGACCAGGGGAGAAAATAATAATAATATTTTACAGGGGTGGAGTGGGAAATGAGATAAAAAATGGGGGGGCATGTGGAAGTACACGGTACTATGGTGATGGCACATGGGTGATTTGGTGATGGGAAGCCCACAAGGATTACAACTGACATGGAAAAAGGCACAACATGCTGTAAAAATAAACAATTATTTTTTAAAAGTGATTAATCCCCAAACTTCAAAATTATTAACATTTCTACAATTTGAAATTAATTACTGACATTAAGAGTGCATTTAAGGGCCCTCCCTGGTGGCGCAGCGGGTTAAAGCACAGCACTAAGAAGCTTAAGCCACTTCAGCATGAGTTCGATTCCCGCTTGCCCTGGAGGAGATCCACATGGCGAGGCAGACCTCTCCTGAC
>NW_004567145.1:3370954-3381851 GCF_000260355.1 Condylura cristata
CGCCCGCTGCTCCCCTCAGCAGTGTACTTCGTTGATCTGCCTGTTCTGCACCCCACTCTGTCTCTGGTGAATCCTCTCACCCTCCGCATCTCTGGCCTGTACCTCAGTTCTATATGAATAAATAAATAAATCTTTAAAAAAAAAAGAGTGCATTTAAAAAATAATATTTTAGGGTACTCTCTGGTGGTGCAACAGGTTAAAGCACAGCACTGTAAATCTACTGCAACTACTGCAGCACAAGTTCAATTCCTGGTCAGGGAGGTGACCCACATGATGTGGCAGACCTCTCCTGACTCACCCACTGCTCCCCTCAGTAGTACATTTCAGCTCATCTGCCTTTTCTTCTCCCCAATGTCTCTGGTAAATCTTCTCACTCCCCGCACCTCTGGCCTTACTGTACCCCAGTTTTATATATGTATAAATAAATAAATCTTATTTAAAAAGGAAAAAAAAAGAATTATTATTTTAAAAAAGTTAACAGGACCAAAGAAAGCAGATACCATATGAAGAAAGAGGAAGAGGAGTCAGTGTGCTATGTTGTTCTGTTCAATAACTGGCAAACTTATGCTGGCCTTGTCAGCCTTGAATGAAGTTCTTGAATAAGAATAAGTACAGGGCCCTCCCTGGTGGTGCAGCAGGGTAAAGCACAGCACTAAGAAGCTAAGGCCACTGCAGCATGAGTTCAATTCCCGCCTGCCCTGCAGGTGACCACATGGCATGGCAGACCTCCCCTGAACCCCATCCCCCGCTCCCCTCAGCAGTGTACTTCGTCGAACTGCCTGTTCTGCTCCCCACTCTGTCTCTGGTGAATCCTCTCACCACCCTGCCTGTGGTCTGTACCAGAACTGGCCTGTACCCCAGTTCTGTATGTATAAATAAATAAATCTTAAAAAAAAGAGAGAGAGAGAGAGAAGAGAGAGAGAGAATAAGTACAATCCCTAGGACCTCCCTGGTAGCAAAGAGGTTTAAGGCACAGTATTAATTATAAAGTTATCGCCAGCTCCTGCAGGGAGCTGAACCACATGACATGGCAGACCTCTCCTGTATTGCCCGCTGCTCCCTTCAGCAGTATATTTCAGTACTTCTATTGGTTCTGTTCCCACTCTATTTCTGGTGAATCCTCTCATGTCTTGCACCTTTGGCCTATGCCTCAGTTCTTGTATGCATAAATAAATAAATCTTAAAAAAAAAAAGAATGAGTACAATTCAAAATTGTAATATCACTGCCATCACAATAGTTGGACATATGTGTCTTGTATCACTGGTTTAAGCTTACTGTGCAGATGATTTCTGAAAGCAGTGACCGTCTCCCACAGGTGGAAAGGGGAGAATTAAAAATGAGAGTCCTGATTTCTTCTTACCCTGGTTTGCAGACTTGCTGCATGTACCTGGAAATTAAAATTCAAAGTGGATGTACCACTAGTGCTAGTTGGCCTAACATATATGATCACATCCCCATATTGTCAGCCGAATGCTTTAATGTGATTCAGGGTTGTATTACAATGTGTCTTTATAGTGTGAGAAAACTAAAAAAAATTGGATACTCTTATTGAAATGCCTATATTCATCTAATTTTCCTGTTGCTAACATATAAGAGAGAAACATTTCACTGGTGGTGGCAGCTTGAATATAAAAGCTCAACAAATGGATGCTGAATATGCTAAAAGTACATATGCCTTTACAGCAGTGATTTCCAAAGCATTTCAGATCTAATATGGAAATTTGACATGGTTTTCCATATTAATGTTAAAGAAGGAGAAAGTAAATTTAAAACTGTGTAAGACAGTCTAAGAAACAAGCTTTCTTCAAAACAAAGTAATTGAGACTAACATAAAGATAAAATATTTTATAAACTTTTGTCTTGAAAATAGGTACATATGCAAAACTGTATGAAATAATATATGGATATATATTGAACATATATGACAAGAAAATTGATTACACATGTATGCTAACTGTGGATATGTTGTAAATCTATGAGGAAAAGATAAACACTGATGAAAATAGTCAATAAGCTCAAATCAGATTTAACCCAAAAATTAATTTTAACTAAAACAAAAATTTATTAGTAATTGGGAAATTACTAAAATGATGAAATTTTAACTAAATTGGTTATAAAAGGTAAAATTAATATTTCATCTCTTTATAAAGTTTACTTATAATTCATGTGAAATAAAAAAAACACAGTAGGTTTTCTTTATTGAACATTTCTAAAGTGACTGCAGAGTATATTTGGCAATCAACTTAAAGTCCTCTCACTTATTATACACTTAATGGAGCAATTCCACTTAAGAAATAATTACAAATGTCACAAAGATTACATTTAAGTAGATTTCTTACTTATAATGAAAACAAAGTAAAGGTGGCAAAGGAACCAGTAATTAGGGATTGCTATTTGCGTAAATCTTGTTATCACAAAATGTGCTTTCATGAAATATTGCATAGTCCTTATCATGTGATTATTTAAGAAATATTACTATATTTAACATGATGCTACATTGAGAACAAAATGGATTTTATGCATATAAACTGACTACTATATATATTATATTCATAACATTTTTGACTCATATATTTCAGGAATGTTTTAGGTAACTGTGGTTTTATAATTAAAATGCACATCTTCAGTTGCTGGGTTTATAACCCATCAAAAATGTAGCCAGACAGTTTTATTAAGGAACGAACAAAACAATGCAGTATGTGTGGAAGAAATTTTAAACTTTCTAAACTAGATTATCCGAGGAGTAGAAATATCTAATGGGAATCATTAAAATGTGTAACACCAAATTTGATCATATTATGCATCAAGAATAAAAGCCAGAAGAATAGCCTTAAATATTCAAACTAAGAGGGTGCAGATTAGGGCTTTAGTCACTTTATAAGTCCCTCAAATGATTCTATACTCTTAATAAAGTAAAAGTAAAGAAGTAACTAAATGAAAATCTATTGTGCACATTTATAGGGGAAAAAAAATAACAGTTGGTTTTCTTGACTTTCATAACATTTATATTCATATTTAAGGAACCTTCCTTAATAAATTTCACAATCCACTTAGGTTTGAAACGCCACTCATTAACATGTCATAGATATTAGAGAAGTTTGTATAATTCCTATGTTATCCCTTAGAGTTCTATAGTTTGGAAGAAGGGTAATTCCAGTGTTAATTCTGTAGTCAAATAACAAGGGTTATTTTCTCATATTTATTTTATCTCTTAATTTAGTAAATGTATATTCTACATATTAATTATACCATGCAGTATTTATCTATCTCACTTTGACTTGTTTCAGTTAGGTATACCTAGGGGGGATACCCCAATATTACTTTAGTTCAAAATAAATAAAATAGAAATAATGACTTTTGTCACATTTTGCTAGTGAGTTCACCAACACAACTCAACTTCTGCACATTGAAGTAGCTCTTTGAGTTAAATGTATTATGGTCCAAGACTTTTAAAAATATATACAACTGCAATTTATGCAATAAATGGCATTTTGAAGCAGTGAATGTCAACTCTGCATACTTTGCCTATTTTTAATCTAATAGAGTGGTTTATAATGAAAACTTGATAAAATATTAAATTTTACGTCACAATATTTATGGTATCATTATAAATATTCTCCATTATCATGAATCAATAAAATAACTTTAACATGAGATTTTTATTTATATTTTAGCTTATGTTGATGGAATCATTCTATTGAAACACATTTTCTTCATGAGTCTCCCATTTTTTATTAACTCTTTGTGAAAATGTCTAAGATTACTATGAATTAATACATATGCTTCTGTTGTGAAACATATTTCTATTTAATTATGCTTAGCCTCATGGGTATTTTATTTCTCTTCTTTTTAATACCATGACATTAGAAAAACAAAAATAGCTCCCCTTTGAAGCAGAGACCTAATTTTCAGTCTTGCCATAGCCACATGAAATCATATTTATATGTTGGTCATTGAATGGTTATTAAAGTTAGTAACTTCCGCTTCTTTTTTAAACTTTACTCAATTAGCCTGCACCCCTATGTTTATTGCAGCACAATTTAAAATAGGTAAACTATGGAAGCAACCCAGATGCCCCAAAATAAATGACTGGATAAAGAAGATATAATGTATTTACACAATGAGATATTACTCAGCAATCAAAAAGGATAAACTCATGTCCTTTGGAGCAACATGAATGGAGCTGGGGGGAATTGTGCTCAGTGCAATAACCCAGAAAAAAAATTTTTTTTGAATGGTCTCACTTATGGGAAAACAAAAAATGCATCAGAAAAAAATAAGTAAATATAATAAAATCAAAATCAAAATCATCAGGCAACTAGAGACCAGAGTCATTCTGTAGGGGAGGAGGAAAGAAAAGGACCAGAACTGGGGTGAGAAGAGCACAAGGGGCTATGGTGATGGTGTATGGGTGAATTGAAACCATACATTGTACAAAAATGAAGTCTGTTATAAATAATATATTAAAAATACTTATAAAATATAATGTGAAAAAGTGTAGGCTTATTAAAACTTGATCCCAGAAGCAGACTTTAAATTCCATAAAATAAATCACTAAAAATTAATAAAAATACAATCGGTAATATGCAATTTCATGTTCAAAGACTAGAGAATAGTTTTTCTTCTTTGGGAATTTTATATTACACATTGCTGCTTCTGGTATTCTTGGGAAACATCTAAATAATACCGAAATGATAACCTAGAGACTTATTGGTAACATTATGTGTGTATGTGTGTGTTTTCTCTCTAACAACAGAGGTTCTAGATGTCTTAAATGAAATGGGTCAGGTTTATGTAAAATAGAAATCTCTTCCTATTTTATGCCTGTGGCAATAGTTATATATTATTATTAAACTATATTATTATTATTACTATAATATTATTATTAAACTATATTTAATTTAGCATTTTTTTTTCCTAATAGGAAATCTGAAAATTTTGAAAAAATACTGAAATCCCCCAGTATTTATACTAATTGTGATATAACTTTACAGAAATTCATGTATTATACATTATATTTTATTTTAGATATTATATTTTAGAACATAATTAATTAACTAGTTAATGAAATGTTTATCAAAAAGATAAAATATGTTATTAAACAGATATGTAAAGATAACAGACTACAGGAGCCTCTAATTTTGTGAGTGAGTCCATGTTTTTTGTATGTGTGGTATGTATATGTGAATAAAGTTATAGAAGCAGGAAGCAGCAAAATATTTGAAACTATAGTGTTGAAGTAACTAGAGTTATATTTCTTCTATATATTTCCTCTTTGAAAAAAAGTTTTGGTTAGCATATAATTTAAAAACACTTTATCTGTGCATATAAATACTTGTTATAAAGCTAGTGTCAAGAAAATACTTGAACAGTTTTACTATGACAAATGATTTATGGACTTATAGAAATTATCTACATGAATTTCTGTAAAAAAAAAGAAATTATTTACATGATCTAACTGATCTAACATATAAAAGAAGGGGCATCCAATAAAGTAGCAACTTTCTCAGCTAATAACTCAACCAATTATTCAGGAGCCATATGTTACTGCCTGATAGCTTCAACTACCACAGAAAATAACAACAAAAGTCCAACAAATAATAATCTTTCCATGTAAGCATATGAATAACAAAACAAATCTGTTTAGGCATTATACATACACATTTTAGGGGGTCAAGTTCTAATATAAAAATAAGTACAGAGGGCCCTCCCTGGGGGCGCAGCGGTTAAAGCACTGCACTAAGAAGCTTAAGCCAATTCCTCATGAGTTCGATCCCCACCTGCCCCGGAGGAGATCCACATGGCGAGGCAGACCTCTCCTGACCCGCCCGATGCTCCCCTCAGCAGTGTACTTCATCGATCTGCCTGTTCTGCTCCCCACTCTGTTCCTGGTGAATCCTCTCACCCTCCGCATCTCTGGCCTGTACCCCAGTTCTGTATGAATAAATAAATCTTTATAAAAAAAAATAAGTACAGAATGGATAGGCATTTAATGGAAACTCTCTTTAATAAACACAATTTCCAGCTAGTGAGGGCACAGTATAATCTTGTTCTACCATTGTCCAACCTGCATATGTAGGATTTTTCTTTGTTTAAACAAATAGTTACCTATGGGTATATTGATATTTAAATATATTCATATATGAAGGATGCTTTGTATAATCACATAAATAATGTTTGTAGTGTTTGTTTTCCAACAACAAATGGCTTACAGCAAACATTCTCAGAATAATTGTGTGACTCTAACTTGCCACACAATAGAATTTCTAACTATCTATCTATAACTATGAAATCTACATATAAATATGTATCTATTATTTTATATTTGGAAACAAAGTAACTTCTAAACAAGTATCTTCTGTATAGAACATATTTCTCAAAGTCATCCTGTATCCCAGCATATGCATAAACAAATACATACTTCATGTTTTATTTTGAAGATTGACTGACATGGTTATATCTCAATCTATTAGCTTAAATATTGTTATTACTGTTTATGAAGAAAAAAATATATCATTTTTTGTGTAATTAATTAAACTGAATGAGACAAATTCAAGAGAAACCCCTGATTAAATTTTAAATTGCAAGTCTCAACTCTGCCACTTACTTAAAAACAGTGTCCTCATTTTCAAAATAAGGTTGATAATAGCTTTTTAATATCATTTTCTCAGTGTTTAAATGCATATAGACTTATAAATTATATTAACAGCATAATAAATTATAACAAACTTGGTAAATGATGCCTTCTAGAAATAGTCACTGACAAATTAAGTTTGAGTGTCATCTAAACAATAGATTTAGTCTGTGAATTCAAAGATTTTGTGTGATTACTAAACTCTGGCATAAGAAAATATTTTTTTTAAAGATTTTATTTATTTATTTGTACAGAACTGGGGTACAGGTCAGAGATGCAGAGGGTGAGAGGATTCACCAGAGACAGAGCTGGGAGCAGAACAGGCAGATAGATGAAGTACACTGCTTAGGGGAGCAGCGGGCGGGTCAGGAGAAGTCTGCCATGCCATGTGGTCACCTCCGGGGCAGGTGGGAATCGAAATCATGCTGAAGTGACTTTAGCTTCTTAGTGCAGTGCTTTAGCCCACTGAGCCACCAGGGAGGGCCCAGAAAATATTTTTAATAGTATTTCTAAAATGCTGTATGATGTTATGGATCATGAAGGGAATATTTTCATAATTTTTATGAAAAAACATTTTTATGAAAAAAAATACTGTCCTCTTTGAGGACAGCACCATTTCATGCCCCCTGATCCACTGCTAATTTAACATACATTTATTGATCATATAATGCATACTAGATATTCTACCACTTAAAAATATTTAAAAATCTAAAATAAATCTATTGTGTATAAGGAGACTTAAGCAAATAGCAAACTTAGGATGCAAAATACATCAAATGTATGAGACTAATGAAGTTAGTCTTAAACTGAAAATATCAGGTTAAGAATATTTTATTAGGCAGACTTCTTTTAAAATAATACAATAGTTTATTTTTACATAATTTTGTGTCTTTTGCTATCTCAGTTGTAATCCTTGTGGGCTTCCCATAACCAAATCACACATGTGCCATCACCATAGTCCAGGTACATATACCCTCCCCCCATTTTTGGTCCCATTCCCCACTCCAACCTTGTGAAATGTCTCTGGTATATAGTTGTTCATTATCATTAACTCTCCCTGGCCCTATATGCTCCTTCTATGCGTGAAATCATCTGGTATTTTTCTTTTTCTATCTTATTTCACTAAGCATGATCCCTTCCAGCTCCAGCCATGGTGCTGTAAAAGGCATGTGTTTATCTTTTTGATTGCTGAGTAATATTCCACTGGATATATATCCCACATTTTTTAATCCAGTCATCTACCTTTGGGCATTTAGACCTAGAGAAAATTCATGCTCCTTCATTGGCTGGAGACAGTGGTCCAGAAATTCAGGGAAGCAATGGTGAGATTCAGGGCTATGTATATGCCCAGTCGATATTACCTCAAGTTGGGACTTTGATATTAGAAGACGCTCAAATACAGCTCAAAGATTAGAACGACTCCAAAAAAAAAAAAAGAGACAAAAGCAGATCAAATGCAAAAATATAAAGTGGAAAGAAAGAAATTCTAAGCAATCAGCCCCGGAGTTAAAGTAACTCTGAAAAAAAGTCCCTCAAAGAGAAGCTCCTGAGTTCTGGAAAGCAGTCAATGTTATCTGTGCATCTGGAGCACTGTCCTCTGCATCTGAACAACCCTTTTGACACAAACTATGCAACGTCCATCGTCTGACAGGTTCCGGGTGGATTGGTATAAGCTCTGAAAAATCAGACTTTCTAGGGTAAAGACACCGAGATCACTCGTCCAGGCTTGCATAGGAATTGAGAACTGAAAACGGACTATAGACTTATGCAAGTTTCAACCCAAACGAAAACACCCTGGACTCACTAGAAGGTAGATAACTGTAGGGAAATTGGCGATTGGGAAGTTCCCTTCTGGGAACTACTGGGAAAACCCAGGCTCCTGGAAGTTCGGTGGGCTGCAGAAGCCGCTTTGCCCCATGCTAAACCCTGGAGGTGAAGGGGGACAGCTCAGTTCAGTGAGTGGAGCCCAGGCTGCAGAAAGACTGCAAATCTGATCCTCAACAACTGGGTAAGGGAAAAACTGCTGAAACTGCAGACCCCATTGGGAGCACCTGGGCACAACTCAAAGCCTCTGATCAGCTCGACCAGCTCTGGAACCAGCAAGATGGTGGGAGAATAAAGACGCCAACACGACTACATCAAACTCACATGGAATTACATAAAAACGGACTATAGACTTACATACTACAACTTTCAACCCAAATGAGAATGCCCTGGACTCACTAGAAGGAAAATAACCCAGGGAGAACCGGCAATTGGGGAGTTCCCATAAGGGAAGCCGCATAGGCAGGATTAACTGAATCCTGCAACTCTGATCAGGAAAGCCAGCGGCTTCCAACTCACTGGGCTCCTTTAACATTTAGGCTCCCAGACACACTGCAGAGGGAAACTGCCTGAGGTATACACCCCAGACATATTGCTGACCTTTGCCCCAGCAGCCACGGATGTGTTGCCATTCTTTGCCCCAGCAGCCCCGACAAAGCCCTGGATATAAACTGAGAGAACACAGCTAGGTGAGTGGATCCCAAGCTGCTCGGGGGGTGGGGGGATGCACCGAGACCCAACCACAGGCCCAACCCTAGGATAATACAACAAATTTTAACAATCTTGCATGGGAACATTCAACTTAGAGAGGCCCTAGGAAGTCCCTCAAACGGGAAGACTTGTTAAGAGGTCTACCTATTTACCACTCTACCCAAAAAACTATGGTAAAGACCTGGAGTTAGAGAGATACAGCTGTGCTCTGTGAAAGGACCCCAGGCAGTGGAGAGGCACTGCTCAGGGAGGGACTATTTGGACTAAAAAAAAGAGCCCTGAAAGCTCAGAGGGAGGACTGGCAGCCTGCTCACCTGGGAGAATTTCAGCCCTCTGGCACTCCCCTGCACTCCTGTGAGGAGGGGGAGACCCACCCCCACAACAGAGGTCCAAAGACTTGGGAGCCAGAAAAGGTCACAGACTAAGAGTGTAAACAAAGTAAGCCACCAACTCAGCCAAAGGCCCAGCTCCAGGGAGACCTACAACACTGCTAATTCATCATAACCACCACAGGCACACCAAGCATAAAGGGAGCCTCTATGCTTGTTACAAAGATCAACAGACACCTTCCAGAAACAGAGCCTCAATGTGTTACTAGAAGAGGCTGAACAACACAAGAGACCCTTGACTGTTACCAGCTGAGACCACAGACACAATACACATAGTGGGGGCTGGGAAAAATAACGCAACTCAGAATACCCTCCACAACTGAAGTGTCTGGAAGTCCCTCAGCTATTCCAGAAAGAACATCCAAAAAAAAAAAAATACCGGCCAATAATAGCAACACCGTATCTCAGTGAATAGAAAGTATTAGAAAATACATAACACAACAGGGAAAAGAAGACAAACAAATATCCAAGCAAGTCTACAGGGGGAAAATTCAACACAAAAAGATCAGTCAACAGAAACCACCAAAGAAATAGAAGAACTGCTCAATCTACCAGATAAAGAATTCAGAATCATAATGATAAACAAACAAAATGAAATGAGGCAAGCCATCCAGGAGTTGAAGAATGCAAACAAGGAAATGAATGAAAGAAATGAAAGAAAAAAAAATATATGAGACAAGAAATCAGCGAACTGAAGAAAGAAAATTAGACATTAAAAAAGGAAATAGAAGAAATGCAGGTGATGAAAAGGGCACTAGAAGAGATTAGGAATGCTGGGAAAAGTTATGAAAACAGAATAGATGAAATGGAAGAACGAATCAGCACCCTCAAAGACACAGAAATAAAGAGAATTAAAAAAGACTAAGAAAGAGAAGTAAAAAGAAAAAGGAATGAAGAAACACTATCCTTATTTGCAGACAATATGTTAATTTACATGGAAAACCCTAAAAGCTCCACAGAGGAACTAATCAAAACCATCCACCAGTTTAGCAAGGTAGCAGCATATTAAAGCAGCGAACAAAATTCAGAGGCTTTGCCATACACAATCAACCAATCAGAAGAAACAGAGATAAAAAAAAAATCCCCTTTTCAATCAAAACAAAAAGAATC
This sequence comes from Condylura cristata, assembly GCF_000260355.1. Taxonomy (NCBI): domain Eukaryota; kingdom Metazoa; phylum Chordata; class Mammalia; order Eulipotyphla; family Talpidae; genus Condylura; species Condylura cristata. The sequence goes on from NW_004567145.1 coordinate 3,381,624, forward strand.
AAATACCTGGGAGTCAACCTAACAAAGGAGGTAAAAGACCTCTACAAAGAAAATTAAAAAACACCGTTAAGAGGAAGATGGCGGCAGAGTAAAGACGCCGAGATCACCGCGTCCAAGCCGGCATAGGAATTGAGGACTGAAAACAGACTATAGACTCACTTACTACAAGTTTTAACCCAAACGAAAACACCCTGGACTCACTAGAAGGTAGATAACTGCGAGGGAATC
>NW_004567145.1:3387231-3409050 GCF_000260355.1 Condylura cristata
GCATAAGGACTCATGGACAAATTTTAACCTTGACTACACAGATGTTATTTGATATACAACTGTACAACTTTCTCTTAATTTACTCCTTTTAAAACAAGCACTAACTACTCTCTGCTAGCCTTAAATTAGCCATTAGCTTTTCTTTAGACAATCACTGATCACACTGCTAACACAATTTATTACTACCCCAAGGCCCCTAAAAACATTTTGCTAACAAGCTCACCCTTTCCCAGACCCCTCTTTCTTTGCGTGATAACTAAACAGCTGTATACATGGTAACTATCACAAAAAGTATAATCTATTATCACATAAATCATTAAGAGAAAAATGCTTTTTCCCTTTGTCCTTGAGAACGTTTTATGGTGATATCTCATTAACTCACCCTATGCATTATTACTATTAACTACTTTCTACACAGTATAAATAAAAACCTGCTGAAGGAATGGCAGGAAGACTTGTATTCTATCCTGACTCCCATGTCTTCCTCAGGTCCGCTCCCCTCTCCACCTTTTGGAATATCCGCTTGCCTACACCTTCCCATCTTAGGGTCTGCCTTTGCTGCCTCCAGACACCTCAAAAGTTGGAGCTGGTCTCCAACACCCTTTCAATGAGTATTCCAATAATGATGGCAAGGGTCATGTAGGCACAACGGCAACCAAGAAGATCAATGTCTACCGCCCCCTGCACACAAATCAGGACAGACTGCTGCCAATGGTTCCATGGCTTTCTTATTGTAAATAAAGCAGCAATAAACATGGGGGTCAGGCGTCTCTTTGAGAGAGTGCCAAAACTTAACCACTAGACCGCTAGGGAGCGTGTGCAGGTGTCTCGTCAATTAGTGTTTTTGTGTCTTTTGGGTAGATACCTGGGAGTGGGATTGTTGGGTCATATGTTTAGCAGTTTGAGAAACGTCCAGTTTTCCATAGTGGTTTTACTAGTTTGTATTCTCACCAGTAGTGAAGGAGAGTTCCTTCTTCACATCCTCACCAGCATTTGCTGTTGTTAATTGTTTTGTTTTAAGATGTGTCGTCCTCACTGGGGTGAGATGGTATCTCATTGTGGTTTAATTTGTATCTACCTTATTATAAGTGATGTTGAACATTTTTCATATGCTTTTTGGCCGTCTTAGGCACTTTTTTTTTTAAGATTTATTTATGCATACAGAACTGGGGTAAGGCCAGAGATGCAGAGGGTGAGAGGATTCACCAGAATGGGGACCAGAACAGGCAGATCAACGAAGTACACTGCTGGGGGAGCAGTGGGCAGGTCAGGAGAGGTCTGCTGCACTATATGGATCATCTCCGGGGCAGGTGGGGATTAAACTCATGAGGAAGTGTCTTAAGCTTCTTAGTGTTGTGCTTTAACCTGCTGTGCCACCAAGGAGAGCCCCAAGGCAGATATTTAATGTAGATGTTAGATGAATCTGGGAGTCTCTATAATCTATATTAAGTAGTGAGAGGTATCAATTACTTCACAGTAGTGTAATAATGCCTATGCAAACTATTTACATAGAAAATGCAGCCATCGCATCTATGAGAAAAAACAAACTCTGCTTCAGTGTGTATAGAAAAGTTTTCAATAGAGATTATCACATATTTGGATATAAGTAGGGAGTGAATATTTCACTTGACAGATAGTAGAATAAAATTTCAGACAAAGGAAACTCCAAGTAGAGTAGCTTTGAATCAGCAAGGAATCTTAGCATAACTACAAGAAAACAAGAATAAACAGAACACCAGGTGGGTGAAGGAAAATAGGGAACTATGGAGAGGGTGAATGAGCTAAATGTGCACCATAGAAGGTCATTATGCCATAAGCAAACAGGGGTGATGTTATGATAAATGACAACATTGAACAATTTTTATAGATATAGCTATTTTTTGACAGAAAATTATGAAAAAAATAATGTATATAATGACTTTCAGTTAGATAGCATGCAAAATAGTATTGATTTACAAAAGTCTATTTCATATAAAAAGGGTAGCCATAGCGTGGGAGAGGGTTATGGAGATGACATAAATGTTTGCTTATAGAAGAAAATAGGATTATAGATTATTTATATAGGATGCTACCTAAAATCCAGGCTTGTGATGCTGAGGGTATAGAAGCCATTAGTAATAAAATGAACCAATGTTTATCCTGAGGTTTTGTCTGCAGTAAACTCCGGTTGGGGCAGGTAGCAAAAGTTCAATACAGTGTTCTCTCAGACAAAATTTGGGTCATATTCCATCTTGGCTTCTTATTCCTTTTTAACTTTCTGAGTGATTTCTTAGTAGACATTAAATTCAGAGGAAAATATAATGAAATATAATGTGCAAAGAGGATTTGTCTGAATTGAGAAATTCCAAATACAATGTTGATAACCTTTCATTCTATTTATTACAACATCACTTCATTAGGAAATATTTTCTTGAGTCGCTTGAGTTATAAAATCATACTTTCATTACTTTGCAGTATCTTTTAAATTCAAATATATTTATTTACCTATTTTACATCAGTCTTCATTTTGTGCATGTTTTCATTTCAGTTGTAGTCCCTGTGAACTTTTCACCACCAATTCACCCATGTGTCATCATCATAGTCCCATGCACTCTTCCTGCCTCAGTTTTGATACTATAATCCCCTTCACCCTTGTAGAATGTCTCATGTTTATTGCTCAGTATCTTTTTTTTTTTAAAGATTTGTTTTATTTCTGTATTAAGAACTGGGGCACAGGCCAGAAGTGCAAGTGAGATGAGAGGATTCACCAGAGATAGAGTGGGGAGCAAAACAGCCAGACTTACAGTACACACTGCTGAAAGGAACAGTGGGCAAAGCAGAAATCTGCTGTGACAAGTGAATTACCTCTGGGCTGGGGATTGAACAGACACTTAAGCTGTCATGGCTAGCTTACAGTGTTACATCCTAGCCTGTTGTGCCACCAGGGAGGGCCCTCCGTATCTTTTTAAAAGATCTTTTTAGAGGTAATGTATGCTCTACAAGAAAATTCATACAGGATTTTAAAATAATGACTTACCTAATTATGATAATCTGCAAACTTCCTGTACTTCTACCCTGCAAGAAAGTTGTGCTTTTATGTAGCAATAGAAACATTGGTTTCTGATCATTGTAATTAATAATAAAGTCCTTTGGAACCCAAAAGTCCTGTGCCTTCAATCACAATGCATGAAACAGAGGTAGATAGTTTAGCTTACAACTTGAATAAAATCTCAGACTCTTCACAGTTTTCTGGTTCTGACAATCAGAAATATTGTTATAGATCTGAAAGCCATTTGATATCTTCTTTAGAAATGTGTCTATCTAGTTATTTACACCACTTATTGGATTAACTTTATTTGCTTATTTGCCTTTGTTTAATTGCAAAATAATTGTAGAAAAATTTTAGAGATTAGTCCTTACATGTACAATGTGTACATAATTTTCCCCTTTGTCTATGTTAAATTTTTGTTTTTTAATGGTTTCTTTTGAGGTACCAATGCATTTTAAATTGATGTAATACCAGTTGTTGTTTATTTTTTGCTTTGGTTTTCCTTGCCACTTGCATTGAATACCCAAGCACAGGATGACCTGTAGTATGTTCTCTGTGTTTTATTTAAAATATTTTATGATTTTGGTTCTTAAACCTTGAAATTTTTGAGGGGTTGGAATTTTGATCTAGTTTCTTTCTTTTTTGCATGTGGCTATCTATATATACCAGCACTATTTATTAATTAGACTAATAGTTTTACATTGTAAGACCTTAACCTCCTTGTCAGACTTATTGGCCATATTCATGTCGTTTACTGTGGGGCATATTAAACTATTGCATGGTATGAGTTTGTGGAACCTCAGCAAAACTTGACACTGAAAGGGTGCCGTGCAACGTTAAGAAAGTCATGAAACATTCTAAGGAAGAAATTGAAGAACTTAGTGCAGCAGTTGATGTTTTTGTGGACCTGGAAAGATCACAAACATTTTAACATAGCTGGAAGGAAGCATGACCTGTAGAAGCCCCAGCAACCATTGATGCCTGGAAAGCAGCATTAAAAAAAAAAAAAAAGTGTAGACAGAAAATAAATGAGTTTTCAGGGAAATAACACACCACAGAAGGAGAACAAATCTACAGAATCCAATATAAAAGCATGTAATATCTATTAGAGACATATTTCAAAATAGTGATGATTATTTTATAAAAATAAATAGAAGACAATTTGTAAAAACAAATGAATGTACTGAGAAATAAAATCAGTGAACTAGATATTGAAATTGAGTCTTAAGTAAAACAGAGGTACAGGATGTTAAAAAACAAAACAAAAAAAAAAGTAGAGGACATGAAAATTCAGTATACCACTGTTGTTGGGTCCCAGCCGGGATGAGCCTCCCCAACCACCCCCAGAGCTTAAGCACAAGATCACAATAGGAAGAAGACATCTTGCCACCTGTGTGAGTGGCTTAACCTTTGGGAAGCTGATTAATATCCACCCTGATCGCAGTAGCACATGTGAGGGAGATTTCCTCCTGCCCCCAGGCCAACATCCTGGGATTAAGAGTATAAAAGGGAGGCTGGAAAGGATAAGGGGGAGAGAGACGTTTTGCTGCAACCATCTATGTCTGCTGACTCTTCAACCTTGACGTCCCCCACGCAGACTCGTATCCCTGCCCTGCGGGCGCGGCAACTGTGGAAGTAAAAGATTAAAAGGAAGAATGGAAGAATCAATCAGTGAAACTGAGTATGTAAATTAGTAATAATAATAAATAATCCAGATAGAAAATTAAAGGAAAAAAGAAAGTAAATAAATGACTGAAAAATCACTCTGAGATTCATCTTATTTTGTCAGGATATTTTAAAATAATGAGCACAACAAAGGAGAAAGAAAGAAGAAGGAAAATAAAACATGTAAAGAAGTAGAAGTAGAAGCCTATGTGAACCTGGAGAAGAGACTATTACACAAGTCCACAAAGGTAAAAGAACTCCAATGTATTAAAATAAAATTAGATTTACACTAAGACCGAAACTTCCAAGAGTTCCAGGCAAAGGAGGAATAATGATGATAGCAAAGGGAAGAAGTTATTAACATATAAAGGTATCACAATCAGGCTAACATCAGATTTCTCCCATGAAGCAACAGAGACAAGGAAAGAAAGGAATACTGTGATTTAAATATTTGAAGATAAAAACTGGCAATCAAGAATACTCTATTCAGCAGGTTGTCCTTCAGATAATGGATGGGGCATGGTAGAATGGCCTTTTCAAGCAAATTAAAGCTGAAAGAGCTTACAAACATTATATCTTCCCCATACTGAAAGAGCACTCATCTAAACTGAACAGAGCAATACTTAAATAAATAAATACACTTGAAAGGTAAATGTAAACATAAAAAAATGGAAAAATTTATAATAAAAGACCTTTTTATAGAAATTATATCTCTAAATAGCAGTGGAGTAAATGCTAAAATAAAACTTAGTGATGTCAAGTTGGATTAGGTTACAGAATCCAAATTTCTGTTGTCTAATAGAAACACTTCTGAGCCTGAAAGGTATTCATAGACTCATAAGAGTTGAAAACAGGCTTTTCTGGTGGCCCAGCCTGTTAAAGAACAGCACTGAGAAACTAAAGCCACTTCATCATGAGTTTTATCCCTACCCTTGAGGTGATCCACATGGTGTAGCAGACCTCTCCTGACCCACCTGCTCTCCCCTCAGCATTGTACTTCGTTTATCTGCTTGTTCTGCTTCCCACTCTGTCTGGTGAATCCCCTCACCGCCCCTGCACCTCTAGCCTGTACCCCAGCTCTGTATACATAAGTAAATAAATCCTTCCCTTGGCAGTGTACTTCATCAGTTGGTCTGTTCTGCTCCCCACTTTGTCTCTGGTGAGTCCTGTCACTGCCCCTGCACCTCTGGCCTGTATACCCCAGCTCTGTATACATAAATAAATAAATCCTAAAAAAATTAAAAAAAAAGAAGAGTTGAAAACAATCCTACATGCAAATGGGACCAAAAGGAAGTCACAGTGATAGTTCAGATAAAATAGATTTCCATTTAAAAAAGATGACAAGAGACAATGATTAAGGGAACAATCAATAGGATATCAAATGCATAATGCTCACTGTGCAGACATTTTCAGTTTGTTTTAATCAAAAATATTTATATTATCTTCTATTTTTGTTGCTGCTGGAAACATGTGTGGACAAAGATATTTTTGAAACCTATGATGTGCAATATTATTCCCTATGTTTTATTACAACTGTTTCATGGTTTCAGATCTTATATCTAAGTATTTTACTTACATTGATTTGATTTTTGTTTATAATATGAGATAGTGGTCTGTATTCATTCCATTTAATGTACTTGTACAGTTTATCCACATCATTCATTGGAGAGGTGTTTCTTGCTACAATGTAAATTCTAGACTCATTTGACATTTTTTCGCTCACTATATAAATATGGACTTATTTCCAAGTTCTCAATTCTATTACATTGGTTTGTGTCTGTTTTTCTTACCACTCCATAGTGTTATAAATATTAAAGCTTTTTAGTGTAGCTTGAAGACTGACAGTGTTATTCTTCTTCTTTAGAGTCAAGATTGTCGATAGAAACATGTTCCTAAGAATGTGTCCATTTCTTTTAGGTTGTTAATTTACTAGTTTATGAATGTCATACTTATCCCTCATGATCTTCTGGAAAAAAATGTTTTTTTTTTTTCATAGAAGGGCTGGGGTATGAACTAGCATGCAAAAGGGGAGAAGATTCACCAAAGACAGAATAAGAGAAGATCAGGCAGATCTACTAAAATAAACTGATAAGGGGAGCAGCATGTGAGACAGGAGAAATCTTCTGTGCCATGTGGGTCAGCTCCCTGACCTGGGATCAAGCTCTGGGCAGAGGAGGGACTTCAATGGTGATAGAGTTGAAAATGAATCCCTAGGTCATCAGGGAGGCCCAATCTTCTGAATTTTTAAGATATATGTTTAAATTTTAAATTTCTCATCTTTCTTTTCTGGTTACAATCATTTGAATATATTCCCTTGATTTCTCTTTGAATGTGGCTAGAAGCTTATCTATTCTGTGTATTTTTTAAAAACAGATTTCAATGTTACTAGTCTATCAGACTATTTTTTTTTGTTTTATTGAGGTAACATTAGTTTACAGTACTGTATAGATTAGATGTATAAAGTTACACATTTAAGGTGTTTGTTAACACATCACACCAACCACCAGGCATCCATAATCATCTATTATAGTTCATTTTGCCCCTTCCCCTTGCATTACCCTCACCCTATAGCCTCAAATCTATCGGATTTAAAAAAAAATACTCTATTCAGTTATTCTCTTTATAATTATTATTATTATTATATTCTTTCTACTGGGTTTTGGTTTTGATTTTTTTTTTGCTTCTATTTCTTAAGGTGAAAGATAACGTTATTTGAGTTATTTCTGCTTTGTTATGTAGTCCATGTAAGTTACTTAGTACTACTTTGTTATGTAACATAAGTTCTGGAAGTTCATGTCCTCATTATCATTTATCCTGACATATAAGTGTGTGTGTGTGTGTGTGTGTGTATTTCTCCCAATGGAGAAATTGATTTATTTGTTCAATCAATAGTCATTCCGTGGTAATATTAAACACTGGGAGAAGGATCCATTGCCTGATTTTCATTTTCTCAGTATTACCTCTTTTTATTATGGATTCTAATTCTCCTTCTTTCTGAAACACTAGTTTTCATCTCCTATACTCCATTCCATAAGTGGCTTCTTCCTCTGAGTGCCTATCTTCTGTATTCTTGAAGGAACAATGACTTAAGGTCTCTGTCTTCCATATCCACTCCATTGCATAGAGCAAATTGTAGCACATTTCCAGTGAGCTGCTGTCTATCAGGCAGATAACCCAATAGAACTTCAGGTCACAAAATTAAGTTTGTTTGGCTCCCTCCAAATGCAGTCCTTCTCCTGTTATTTTATATATACTCCAAAACCTTGCCTATAATTCATCACAAAATAATGACTATAAATCAAGATATACAGGGGATTTTTTGTTCCCTGTCCCAGTTATCATTCATGTACTTCTAATTTTTATGGAAGTTCATAATGATGTAGTTATTAATCATTGATACTTCAGTAATTTTGTTTTGCTCACATAGTATCTCCTTATATAATGTAGACAAGAGATTGAGGTAAATTTTTAAAACCATTGCTTTGTCTAGATGGTACAATTAAAGGTTATGAAGTTTATGAAAAAAAATGTAAATTAAAAAAATAGAAGAATATAAAGCATTGCAAAGCAACCTAGGAGTAGGATGTTTATTGTTATAACCACACGCAGAGCTCACAACTCACAATGGCCCAACCAAGTAGAACATATATGAATGAATAAAATGTACATCCTTGTGGGTAGTAGAGAAGATAATGACCCTTCAGGCAGTAATCAGATTTTTCACTGACCATGACAATTAGCTTTTCTGCTTTTCCAGACTGGTGACTTTGACTTGCTTGAGATTATCAAGCAATTTTATTTTTTCTTTGTGAATATAACAGTTAATAGTGGTGGTAAGAGGAATCCTCCACTCATTATCTCAGTCCATTTTTATTAATATTCCTACATGATGATTTCTTTGTTGAACAAATAATTTAATTTATTGATGTAAATTATAATTTGCATTTATAATCACAAAATATAGATATTCAGTATTAACCATACTTCAACATTTTTTTTAAAAGATTTATTTATTTATGCATACAGAGCTGGGGTACAGGCCAGAGGTGCAGGGGCGGTGAGAGGATTCACCAGAAACAGAGTGGGAGCAGAACAGGCAGAACAATGAAGTACACTGCTGAGGGGAGCAGTGGGCGGGTCAGGAGAGGTCTGCCGTACCATGTGGAATCACCTCCGTGGCAGGCGGGGATCAAACTCTTGGGGAAGTGGCTTTAGCTTCTCAGTGTTGAGCTTTAACCCACTGCGCCACCAGGGAGGGCCCAACCATACTTCAACTTTTAAAGTAGTTTTTTTTATATATATATAAAGTGTTTCTCAATACTGAAATCATAGTGTTGATCTCTTTCGTTTTTAATCATTTTATAAAATCAGATTTTAGGCTGTCTTCTCATTAGGTATATAATATTTTTGTACTTGTTATCATAGTGTACCACTTTAAAAAAATATATATATTTTTTATTTTCTTATGCATACAGAACTGGGGTACAAGGCCAGAGGTTCAAGGACTGTGTGAGGATTTACCAGAGCCAGAGTGTGGAGTAGAACAAGCAGATTGACAAAGTACACTGCTCAGGGAGCAGGGGGTGAGACAGGAGAGGTCTGACATGCCATGTGGATCACCTCCAGTGCAGGGATGGAACTTGCACCAAAGCTGCAGCGGTCAGCTTTGCAGTGCTGCACTTTAACCCACTGAACCATCTAGGAGAGCTGTTTACCGTTTTTGCTTGTTTGTTTTGTTTTGTTTTTTTTAAGCTTTTAAAGTGTTAACCTAGAATTTCAGGAAGTAATTACAAAGGCAAAGTAGGTTAGGATCAAACTGTAATTCAGAATACACCAATTCAGGTAGAAAATGTAAAGTGTGTCTCAATGAGAGACATACCAATAGTTTGTTTGAGAGAGTAAGACGAAGTTTGTAGTTAAATAAGATAATTCATTAGTGTTAGCATTCTTAAACTATACTTGGCAATATATATTCAGTTTTGACATAAAAGGGTACTTACTGTTTTATTATCTTGCTAAAAGCATATAATCATCAGTTCTGAGGGCAATTGCTTGCTTGATAGTTTATTATATCAATTGCTTTTGACATAGTCCAGAGATCTTTGGTCTTTTTCAAAGGAAACAGGCAACATATCTTTTCTTTAATGTCTGTCTAAGACTATTTTAAAAATGACTTCACATATTTCAGCTTTTCACACTTTGAATACCAACATTCATAACAGTATGTATTTAAATTAAATGCCCAGAAAATGCATAGCTTTCTTAGCTCCCTTTTCCCTGCCTATTTAATGTGCACGACTGTCATTTAATTTTATTATCCTCTAACATTTCCATACCTCTGTTTCCCTTTTCCTTTTCTGTGCTAATGCTTATTTTTACCTCACTTTCTTATAATTGCGTTAATTATTGCTTTTCATATTTTCTCCACTAAGCAATATATAGGTCTTCCCCAGTATATGATGGAGTTCTGGCTCAAGAAATCCACTATGGAACTGATGTAAGTTAAAATTGCACTTAATGAACATAACTGACTGAGACTTATATCTTAGCTTAGACTAACTTTAATGTGATCAGGACATTTATGTTAACTTATAGTTGGACAAAGTCATCTAACAGAAAGCTTTAATGAAACTGTGAATATATCATGCAATTTACTGAATATTACAATTTATATGAAAATAAAACTACTTCACAATTTGAAGGATGGTTAATGCTGAAGATCTACATTTTTGCTTTAGTTCCAAAATAATCAATTTGAACTAACATAAATTAAGGATGATCATTACTTTCAAAAGTAGTTTTATCTGGGAAAGACATATTTTGTTTCAAAAAAGATAAGCTAAAGCAGAGTTTTCAAATATATGCCCTCAACATATTTTTACCAAATTCAAAGTATATACAAAAGCATCAACTACAGAAAGAAACATTTTAAGAAATATTATTCTTACCTGTTGATTTGATTGGAATTTTGAACGGTTTCATAATGAGTCCATGTGTTTTTAAGGGTATTGAAAAATATATATATATAAATAATGTCTATAAACATAGCATATGAAAGTAAAAAAAAAGGTAAAATATATGCTGTCTGCTGGACATCAAAGGAAAATCATTAAAATAAAGATACAACATACTGAATGTGAAAGAAAAAAAGTATTTGCACAAAGATTTAATATCCAAATATGCAAAGAACACATGCAACTAAATGAAAATATAAATAAATTTTAAAAAGACCTAAATACACATATCTCCCAAGAAGACATACCAAGATTTGGTATGGCCAATATTTATATAATAAAAAAAATGCTAATCATTATTTATCCTTAAGAAAATTTAAATAAAAAACACAATGAAATACCATTCTCAAACCTATGAGAATGACCATACACATTTTTGAGAAACAGGTGTTGGCAAAATTTGTGTTAAAAGGAACACCTGTTGGTGGGTGATAATTTTTTTTTCATGTTTTTTTTAAATAATATAATAGTTTATTTTTACATCATTTTGTACCTTTTTCCATCTCAGTTGTAATCCTGATGGGCTTTTCATCACATCAACTGTGTGCCTTCATACAGTCCATTTCCCCCCCCCCATTGTTTTTTGATCCTATTCGCCACTCCACCCCATAAAATATCTCTGGTATATAGCTGTTCATTATTGTTATTTTCTTGCCTGGTTGGTTATATTCCTGCTATGAGTGAAATCATCTGGTATATTTTCCTTTTCTTTCTGATTTATTTCACTAAGCATGATCTTTTCCAGCTCCATCCATGTTGCTGCAAATGGCATGTGTTTATTTATTTATTTATTTTGGTTGCTGATTAATATTCCATTGTGCATATGTACCACTTCTTTTTAATCCAGTCATCCACTTTTGGGCATTTGGGTTGTATCCATGTCTTTCCAATTGTAAATAAAGCAGCGATAAGCATGGGGTTGCAGGTATCTTTTTGAAAAAGTTTTTTTGTATCTTTTTGGTAGATACCTAGGCATGGGATTGCTGGGTCATATGGAAGCTCCATTTTTAGCAGTTTGAGTAAATTCCAAACAGTTTTCTATGGTGGGTGATAGTTTTAACACTTCATGAAAACAGTATAGATATTCCTCAAAATATTAAAAATATATTTCTCAGTTAATCCAGTAATTACACTTCTAAATATCTCCTTATACCTTACTAATAAAAGTATAGCTACAGCCCTATGTTCATTGAAGATCTGTTTATAATAGCCAAGTTATGGAAACAATTAAAGTGCCTAAAGACAGATGAGTAGATTAAGAAGATGTTGTACGCCCACACACCCACACACACATTTGTTTTGCAACAACATGCACCAAAAGTTAGGGATTATGTTGAGTAAAATGAGCTAGAATGAGAAAGACTAATACTATATTCTATCATTCCTTTGTGAATCATAGAGAAATAAAAATCAGATAACACCTAACCAAGAGGAAATCCTAGAAATCTGACTGTGATCTAAGGCTAATAGAGGGTTGAAAATATCAAGGGGAAAAGGATACATGGACTATGATAGAGGTCTGTCTATGTATGTCTTTATGGTGGATCTTATGAGGCAACATTCACCTGAATAGGTGGAATACTTATTTCTGAATCATTTAATGTTGAAAACCAATGTTGTAGTAACATATAAATTATATAAAATGAAATTATATAAAAATTTAACATGGCATCCATTTTACCATCTGAAATGTTTTATACATTTCATAAATAAAATTTGTTTGAAAGGCAATCACAATTTGAATTTTACAAGTGTAAATATCTTCCTCTTGTTCTTTCTTACTACATAATATTTCTTTCCAACTACTCAATGTACTATAACATGGAAGGCATATATATTTAGCACTCAAATGAAGAATCTAAATGAGTGAGCAAAAAAGAACAAGAAAACAAATTAATTTAATAGTTCTATTCAATTGTAGACAGAACAACAAAATACATGCAAGAGAAGCAAAAAATAAACAAAATAAAAATAAATAGGCAAACTGAAATATATACATGAATACATACACACCTGATAATATTATAAATATGTTAAATTATAAATTTTAAAACTAATACATTTTTTTCAGGAGCAGTATATTTGGGAAAAATAAAAGATATCTTGTCAGCTAATTTAAGAAAGAATGAGAAGTACTAAACATAGAAAGTTAAATGTGTATATTGACAAATGTAGAGGGACATTAATAACAGTATTACAGACTGCTAAATTGTAGACTAATACACTTTATTTTATTTTTTTCATTTTATTTTTTTTCATTATATGTATACATCACTCTTCATTTTGTATGTATTTTTCATCTCAGTTGCAGTCCCCATAAACTTCCCACCACAGATTCACCCATGTTTCATCACCATAGTCCAAGTTTCTTTCTGCCCCAGTTTTGATCCTATTCCCTTATTGTACCTTATAGAATGTCTCTGATTTATAGATATTTGTTGACTTTTCTTTTTATTTTATTACAATTACTTTTTGTTTTATTATCTCTTACACTCTTACTGTGAGTGAAACTTTCCAGTATTTTCTTTTTCTTTTTGGTTTATTTCATTAAGCATGATCCCTTCCACTTCCATCCATGTTGATGCAAATGGCATGAGTTTATTTGTTTTTTTTTTTGTTTTGTTTTGTTTTGTTTTTCCTGAATAATAGTCCATAGTGCATATGTGTCATGTCTTCTTGATCCAGTCATCTAATTTTGTGTGTCTGGGTTGATTCCACATCTTCCCTATTGTAAATAGTGCAGCAACAAACAAGAGTACAGGTATCCTTTTGAATTAATATTTTTATGTCCTTTGGGTAGATACCTAAGAGTGGGATTGCTGGAAGATTTGGAAGCTCTAATTTTAGCAGTTTGAGAAACTTCCACACAGCATTCCATAGTGTTTGTACAGTGTAGGAGAGTTCCTTTTTCTTCACATCCTCAACAACATTTGTTATTGCTAGATTTATTTAAGTATGTGTCATTCTTACTCATGTGAGATGGTATTACATCGTGGTTTTGATTTGCATTTCCCATATTATGAGTGATGTTGAAAATTGTTCATATGTCTATTGGCCATCTGGATTTCCTCCTTGGAGAAGTGTATTCTTAGCTATTTTGCACACTTTTTTGATGGGGTTGTTCACTTTATTTGTGTTGAGTTTGTAGGTTGTTTTTATATCTTTGTGATCAGTCTTTGGTCATTAGTATTGTGTACAAAAATTTTCTTCCAGTCGTGCTGTGTCCCTGTTTTGTGTAGTGTCTCTTTTGCTGTACAGAAGCTCTTTAAGTTGATGTAATCAAAGTTGCTTGTCCTTTCCTTCACTATCCTTGCTTCGGATGATATGTCTTTAAAGATGCTACTAAGGTGTATATTATATAGTATTTCAGCAACCTCTTTTGCATGATATATTTTATGGTTTTAGGTCTTATGTAAAAGGAATGCTTTCTTAATTTATAATTTATCAAATATAACACTAGGAAATCAAAAATAGAATAAGATTGCTATCGAATATATAGATTAATTTTTTAGAAAGCATCACCTATATATGTACATATCAACATGTATACTATTTTTAATGTATGAATCAAAATTTTTTGAAAGAAACATAATTCCAAAAGTTTATTTTTCTAATATAGAAAAAGATGCTTTCAAAATAGTTCTGTGCTACTATGAACTTGGTATCTAACTCAAAGATATTCCCAGACAAACACTACAAAAGAAGTTTTACTTATATTTCCAACATAAACATATCATATCACTCACCACTCATAAAGTCAGACTTAGCTACAATATATTTCACACAAAATATATTTTATTTAATGTTTCTATCCACCAAGGACAACAGCACTTAGTTTCTTAAAACAAACCAAAAAATCTTGTCTCTCCAAATGGCAAGTAAAGAAAAATTGTACCGGGAAGAATGGAATGAGAGGATATGCAGAATGTGGGGAAGTTCTCTTTATATGTGAGGGTTGTCTAAACACAACCTGCCACAAGATGATTCATGACCTTCCTGGAATAGCTACTCTCTTCTGTTTTATCAGTTTAAAAATGGCTTGGGGGTTTTCCTCATGCTATGATGTTATCAGCATACTCAGAAGGTACAAAAATATCTCCTGAATCATTAAATAAATTTTTTTTATGGTATTGAGGAGAGTGCCATAGTTAAATGCTAGGTTAAAAATTATGGAAGGGGTCATATTATGGATGTTTGCCTTGGCCTGACCACATTCAAATTATAAATCAAATTCTAGTAAATAAAATAAAGCAACATTTTAAAATAATAATAGTGACATTTATTTCCATTTTCTTAAGCTTTACTTTAGTGTATTGTTATTTTTATAGTTTAAATATTTTATTCATGTATGGATGCAATTACATAATGTTATTTAAATATACGGGCATATTTTCCTTCATATGGTAAATTCCATTGATAGAAAATAACATTTTATAATAATGAAAGCATAAATACATATGGCAGTTAAAATTGATTTTCAATCACATTCATGATTCATCTTATTGTGTAACTTTGACAAAGTGAGTGAGATAAATGGTAAAATCATTATTTACTAATAACACCGAATTTATCCTCCAAAATGTTACACTGTAATTAAAGCTATTATAGAAGAATAAAAACCTGCTCTCTCCTTTTGATAAAAGGTTTATTTCCTGGTAACAGTTTTGAAGGCTAGTTGTAAATTGCCCTTTATGAAATACATTTACTTGTATAAAGGAAAACTACCATTGATAAAGGCATCTTATTGTATTGGATAAGTCTTAATCCCTTCAACTTTTCATTTGAAAAGACAGATTTTAAATCTGCCTAATGTACAGACCCTTGTTTACTGTGTCACCTCCCTGGTCATCTCCCTAGCTGACCTTATCTTTTTCCTTCACACCTCAGCTGCATCTTAGTTGATGTATTTCCCATTGGAAGCCATATGGGAATGTTGCTCAGCCTTATTGCCCCCTGTATACAGGAGGTATACATGTTATTATTAAACTCTTTTTAGGCCTTTATTTCTTATCAATCTTTCTGATGCTTACTTGATTAGTGTCTTTCCCAGAAAAACCAAGAGAGATATGGAATAATTGCTTTGTTTCCATTAGTGGACAGACTTAGAGATATTTTAGATGCTTTGAAAAGGTCCAAACTGGCCCTCCATGGTGGTGCAGTGGTTAAAGCACAGCACTAAGAATCTAAAGCCACTTCCACATGAGCTTGAATCCCACCTGCCCCAGAGGTGATCACATGACGTATCAGACCTCTCCTGACTCACCTGCTATTCCCCTCAGAAGTGTACTTCATTGACCTGCCTATTCTGCTTCCCACTCTGTCTCTGGTGAAGCCGCCCCTGAGCCTCTGGCCTGTATCCCTGTTCTTTATGCACAAATAAATAAATCTTTAAAAAATAAAATAATAAAAAAAGGTCCAAACTTAGTTGCTCTAAAAAGGTCCAGCCATCCATGTTCACTGATATAAAGCATAAAATCTCTTTCAATGAATCTGATTAAAATTAATGTTCCCCAATAAAAATAACAGTTACCCATTCCTTTCTGGTTAAATTTCCAAATAAGTGAGATTGACAAAAATTAGGGCCACCAGGTCTTGAAAGTTTGTCACAAATATAATTCAGAAAAAAATCTAGGCCCTCTGCACAGCTACAACAGCTTTCTTCCCCAGCCTTGCTACAGTCCTGGAGACAAACTGAGAAAACTCAACTAAGGAGAGGAAACCAAATAGTGGGAAAAGGCTGCACCTCGGAACCAGAAACCCGAGGATATGCCACAGAGGTGTTGTCGACCTTTCCCCCAGCAGCCCCGACAAAGCCCTGGGTATAAACTGAGACAACACAGCTAGGTGAGTGGATCCCAAGCTGCTGTGAGGTGCACAGAAAAAAAAAAAAAAAAACTCCTTAGAGCCCGGGAGGCAGAGAAGAACTGCCAATTGGGGCAATTGAGGACCCTCTAGCCAAACCACATCTCCTGCCCTCACAACAGAGATCTGAGACTAGACAACATGAGGGTTTGGTTAGGTCTTGGCACCATTCTTTAGGCATGGTCAACAAGACTCACAAAGCCCCTGAGTTAAAAAGGAGGGAAAAAAAAAAAAAAAACAGGACCCAAACACAGGCCCAACACTAGGATAATGCAACAATTTTAACAATCTTCCAAGGGCAAATTCAACATAGAGAGGCCCTAGGAAGTGCCTCAAATGGGGGGACTTGCTAAGGGGTCTACCTCATTACCATATCTACCCAGAAAGACTGTGGTAAATCCCTGGAGTTAAAGAGATACAGCTGTGAAAGGTCCTTAGGCAGTGGAGAGGCACTGCTCAGGGAGGGACTATTTGGACTAAACAAAAAGAGTCCTGAAAGCTCAGAGGGAGGACTAGCAGCCTGCTCAGCTGGGAGAATTTCAGCTCTCTGGAACTCCCCTGCACTCCTGTGGGGAGGGAGAGATCCCACCCCCACAACCGAGGCCCTAAGAATTGGGAGCCAGAAAAGCTCACAGTACTTAGAGTGTAAACAAAGCTAGCCACCGACTCAGTCAAAGGCCCAGCTCCAGGGAGAGCTACAGCACTGCTAATTCATCATAACCACTAGGGGCACACCAAGCACAGAGAGAGCCTGGGACATCTGAAGGCTACAAAGATCAACAGACACCTTCCAGAAACAGAGACTCAACGTGTTACTAGAAGAGGCTGAACAACACAAGAGACCCCTGACTGTTACCAGCTGAGACCACAGACACAATTACACTCAGTGGGAGCTGGGAAAAACAACACAACTCAGAATATCCTCCACAACTGAAGTGTCTGGAAGTCCCTCAGCTATTCCAGAAAGAACATCCAAAAGAAGACAAACAAATATCCAAGCAAGTCTACAGGGGGGAAATTCAACACAAAAAGATCAGGCAAAAGAAACCACCAAAAGAAATAGAAGAACTGCTCAACCTACCAGATAAAGAATTCAGAATCATCATGATAAACAAACAAAATGAAATGAGGCAAGCCATCCAGGGGTTGAAGAATGCAAACACGGAAATGAATGAAGGAAATGAAAAAAATGAAAAAAAAATATGAGACAGGAAATCAGCGAACTGAAGAAAGAAAATGAGACATTATAAAAGGAAATAGAAGAAATGCAGGCGATGAAAAAGGCACTAGAAGTGATAAAGAATGCTGGGAATAGCTATGAAAACAGAACAGATGAAATGGAAGAAGGAATCAGCACCCTCAAGAAACAGAAACAAAGAGAATTAAAAAAGACAATAAAAGAGAAATAAAAAGGAAAAGGAATGAAGAAACACTTCAAGAGCTATCTGAAACTTAGGAAAGGAAACATCAGAGTTATAGGTATCCCAGAAGGCGAAGAGAAAGGCCAAGGAATAGAGAAAATATTCACAGAGATAATAGAAGAGAACTTCCCTACTTTGAAGAAGGAGATTAAAGTAGACATACAAGAAGCAAGAAGAACCCCAAACTACCATGATGAGAGGAGAAAAACAGATAGACATATCATAATAAAAATTCCAAGATTGCAAGATAATGAAAAGATAATGAGAATGACAAGAGGGAAGAAACAAATAACCTACAAAGGGAAACTGATTCGGATGACATCAGACTTCTCTGAAGAAACACTACAGGCAAGAAGAGAGTGGAGGGACATTCTCAACAAACTCCAAAGCATTAAATGCAAACCAAGAATACTCTACCCTGTGAAGTTCTCCTTCCTCTATGAAGAAAGAATAAGGACATTCTCAGACAAACAGAAACTCCACAATTTCGTCATGACGAAACCCCCATTCCAAAAACTACTACAAGAAGCTCTCAAACCAAATCCAACAGAAGAATGAACAAGAAAAGTTCAAAACAAGGAATAAAAATCCAGAAGGACCATAATGGCAAATGTAGGTGCCAGTATGTCAATATTTTCTCTAAATGTAAATGGCTTAAGCTCATCAGTCAAAAGACACAGAGTTGCAGGATGGATTAAAGAACAGAAGCCATCATTCTGCTGTCTGCAGGAAACATATCTAACTACAAAAGGTAAAAACAGACTGAAAATAAAAGGATAGAAAACAATCCTATAAGCAAAAGGACCAAAAAAGAAGGCAGGAACCGCTATACTTATATCAGATCAAATAGACTTCAAACTAAAAAAGGTTAAAAGAGATACAGAAGGTCACTACATTATGATTAAGGGGACAATACAACAAGAAGAAATAACAATCGTCAACATATATCCACCAAATGAAGGAGCAACAAAATATATCAGGAAACTACTGTCATCCATGAAAATGTTTATCAGAGAGAATACATATACAGTAGGAGACTTCAACATGCCACACTCAACAATGGATACATCAACAAGACAAAAAACTAAGTAAAGACACTGGAACTCTGAACAAGGACCTGGACAACATGGGTCTAGTGGACATCTATAGAATACTGCACCCCAGAAAATCTGAGTACACATTTTTCTCAAATCCTTATGGATCATTCTCTAGGATTGACCACATACTGAGTCACAAGATAAATTTCAATAGATACACTAAGATAGAAATCATACCAACTATTTGCTCTGAACACGAAGGAATCAAACTAGAAATAAACTATACGAAGAAGGCAAGAAACCCAACTACCACATGGAAACTAAAACCCACACTACTGGGAGACCATTGGAACAATGAGGAGATCAAAGAAGAAATCTAAAAAATACTTGGAGAAGAATGACAATGATGACACAAGTCTCCAAAACGTGTGGGGCACATAAAAAAGCAATTATAAGAGGAAAATATAGAGCAATACAAGCTCGTATAAAGAAACAAGAAAAAGCTCAAAGAAACAACCTAATGTCCCACCTTAAAGAACTGTAATAAGAACAACAAAATAACTCAAAATCCAGCAGAAGACAAAAAATAATAAAAGTCAAATCAGAAACAAATGAAATGGAAGTCAGGAAAAGAGTCCAAAAAAAATCAATGAAACCCAAAGTTGGTTCTTTGAAAAAATAAACAAGATAGTCAGACCACTAGCAAGACTCACAAAGAAAAAAAAAAAAAAGAAAAAACACAAATAAACAGAATCATAAACGAAAGAGGAGCAATCACAACAGACCCAGCAGAAATCAAAAGAATAATCAGAGAAAACTATGAGCAGCTATATGCAAACAAACTGTACATTTTAACAGAAATGGACAAATTCCTGCAACTCCACAACCACCCAAAGCTAGATAAAGAAGAAACAGAACAGCTAAACAGACCAATTACAAGCAAGGAAATAGAAGAAGTAATCAAAACCCTCTCCAAAAATTAAAATCCAGGACCAGATGGATTTACAAATGAATTTTACCAAACATTCAGAAAGGAACTAGTGCCCATTCTATACAGACTCATCCAAAAATTTGAAAAGGAAGGAAAACTACCACAGACATTTTACAAAGCCAACATCACACTAATACCAAAACCTAACAAAGAAAACACACAAAAAGAAAACTTCGGACCAATCTCCCTGATGAACACCAATGCAAAAACCCTCAACAAATTCTTAGCTAACAGAATCCAACAATGCCTTAAAAGAATAATACATTACCACCAAATGGGCTTTATCTCAGGAGCACAGGGATGGCTCAACATCAGAAAATCAATTAATGTAATCCATCACATCAACCGACAGAAGAATAAAAACCACTAATCATATCAATAGTTGCGGAGAAGGCTTTTGACAAAGTTCAACACCCATTTATGTTTAAGGCCCTTGAAGTCCTCGGAATAGAAGGAACATACCTCAACATAATAAAAGCTATTTAAGATAAACTCACAGCCAATATTATCCTCAACGGAGAAAAGCTGAAAGCCTTTTCTTTGAGATCAGGAACAAGACGAGGGTGTCCACTATCGCCACTGCTCTTCAACATAATACTGGAAGTTCTAGCCAGAGCAATAAGACAGGAACAAGGCATACAAGGAATCTAAATAGAGAAAGAAGAAATAAAACTGTCCTTATTTGCAGATGATATGTTAATTTGCGTGGAAAACCCTAAAAGCTCCACAGAGGAACTAATCAAAACCATCCACCAGTTTAGCGAGGTAGAGGATATAAAATCAACACACAAAAGTCAGAGGCTTTCCTATACACAAACAACCAATCAGAAGAAGCAGAAATAAATTTTTAAAAAATCCCCTTTTCAAATAAAAAAAAAAAAGAATCAAACACCTGGGAATCAACCTAACAAAAGAGGTAAAGACCTCTACAAAGAAAATTACAAAACGCTGTTAAAAGAAATACAAGAAGACACCATGAAATGGAAAGACATTCCTTGCTCATTGATCAGGAATATTAACATCATCAAAATGGCCATCCTGCCAAAAGCAATATACAGATTTAATGCTATCCCAATAAAAATCTCAATGACATTTTTCAAAGAAATAGAAAAAAATGTTGATAAGATTTGTATGGAACAACAAAAGACCTGGAATAGCCAAAACCCTCATGTCTAAGAAAAAACAAAATGGAAGCATTACAATCCCAAACTTCAAGCTATTCTACAAATCCATAATAATCAAAACTGCATGGTACTGGAATAAGAATAGATATACAGACCTGTGGATTCAAATATAAAACCCAGATATAAACCCACAAGTTTATGGACACCTAATTTTTGACAAAGGAGCAAAGAAGATACCATGGAACAAAGAAAATTTGTTCAGAAAATGGTGCTGGGAAACTGGGAAGCTACATCCAAAAAAGTGAAACTAGATCACTGCCTCACTCCAGTCACAAAAATCAACTCGAAGTGGATTAAAGACCTAGACATAAGAACGGAAACCATAAACTATTTGGAAGCAAAGATGGGTCAAACACTACAGGACATACACTTCAGTGACATCTTTAAAGACAGAGCACCCAATGCCACAATAGTGTAGGTAAGGATAAATAGAGGCGACTACATCAAGTTAAAGAGTACAGCAAAAGGGACATTACTAAAAACAAACAGAAAGATCACTAATTGGGAAAACATTTTCTCACACAAAAGTAGCGATAAAGGACTGACCACAAAAGTATACAGAGAACTGAGGAAACTCAACAAAAATAAAGTAAACAACCCCATCAAAAAATGGGCAG
>NW_004567145.1:3409294-3437798 GCF_000260355.1 Condylura cristata
TATTGATTGAAAAAGATACTTGTACCCCCATGTTTATTGCTGCTTTATTTACAATTGGAAAAACATGGAAGCAGCCCAAATGCTCGAAAGTAGATGACTGGATTAAAAAGATGTAATATATATATACACAATGGGATTTTACTCAGCAACCAAAAAACAGAAACACACCTCTTTTGCAGCAACTTGGATGGAGCTGGAAAAGATCATGCTTAGTGAGATAAGCCAGAAAAAGAAAGAAAAATGCCAGATGGTTTCGCTCATAGCAGGAGTATAATGGACCAGCGAAAATAATAATAAATAATGAACAACCATATACCAGAGACATTTTGTGGGGCTGGAGTGGGGAATGGGATCAAAAACGGGGGATGGGGTGGGGAGGAAAGTGCACGGGACTATGGTGATGGCACACAGGTGACTTGGTGATGGGAAACCCGTGGGGATTACAATTGAAATGAAAAATTTTAAAAAGTATAAAATCATGTAAAAATAAACTTATTAAAAATAAAATGAAAAAAAATATATATATATATGTCATCTTCTGGAGGGTAACCAAAGACAGCTTAAATTTGATAAGGCATGTCTGGGATAAAAGGGAAACTGTGTTATAACAGGTCAAAAAACAGAGCCCGATAGAATACGGTCACAGTAGTGGGTTTTCTACTGCAAGCATAATTGCAAAATCATCCAATCTCAGGGACTAACAATGGGGTTTATTTAACAAACAGGGGAAACAAAGAATTTCTGAGTTCAAATTGGCTGGATATCTAAACCCAGATAGACTACTTATCCAAGATGGCACTGTCCCAGCAATGGGGACCTGATGTTTTCAGCACACCTGCAAGCAGTGGACTAAGGTCGAACTCACCACAACTGGAGGTTCTCACAGCTGGGGCTGCCCACAGCAACAGTCTGGAGGTTGGAATGAACAGCACTTGATGCTTGAACAGTCAAGCACAGAAAACCAAAATGGGAGGTTGGTGTCAATGATCAGAAGTAGTTAACACAAAGTGACACAAAGAATGTGCCCTCCCTTCCTCCCTCCTTCCCTTCCTTCCTTTCTTCCTTCTTTCTTTTCTTTTTTCTTTCATCTTCTTTCCTCTTACTCTCCTTCCCTCTCTCCCTCCCTTTCTTCCTAGAGGTCAGGGGAAACTTGGAGTAATCTTTATTAAGAGTCCAGGAACAGTGTTATTTAAGCTGATTTCTGATCAGTCTTATATCCTCTGTTAATATCCCCCACCATACCTGACTCATTGAACCAGTTTCAATTCAAAGTGAATGATTGGATCATTTTAGGACCAATCAGCTCATTTGGTACCAAATAATTAACTAATGAATGAGCTGATGAACATGGTTGTTTTATTTGCTTGTGTTTCATGGGTCCATTCTATGATTCAGACACAAAATATGAAGGCAATCACCACCATTGTCACAATCCTCATGTGTCTCTCACACATGTGTCTCTTCTCAGGGTGTTCAATGTTTCTATTCTACTGTTTTGGCTGAATTTTGTTAGGGAACTGGGCAGCTCTAGAGAGGAGGAGGGAAGGTCTTTATTTGTACCTGAAGGCCCAAAGGAGATCTGTGTCCAATGTTTGAGCCCCAGCAGTTAGGTAATAGAGTTTTTATTGCCTCAGCAGGGGTACATTTGCAGTTTTTCATAATTAATTTCTTTATTTGTATGTATTTTACAACAGGTATAGCCCCCATAGAATTCCCAGCACCAATTTACCTGCACACTATTGCCTTAGTCCCTTTGTAACAGGGTGGTTTCCAGGAAAAACAGACATTCCAGGTTCCCTACCCCACCCAAAAGGAGGGTGGAACTGAGAAGAAAGGAGAAGAATGTGGAGAGAAGACTGAGGAGGAAGGAAGAAGAATGGAGAGTCAGAAGGAGATCTGAGGAAGGAACATGGAGCAGAGAGACGCATAAAGAAGTGTCTCTTGTTTCTTGGCCCCAGACTCGTTGAAATGAGTGAGAGATCTGTGGGAAGGTTAACTATGGCAGTGTTTAATCTTCATTTTGCTCTTTTCCTCCCATACTTGTATGGTCATTTCTGAGCCCTCTTCTATGAGTCCCTGCTGGAAGGTGCTTTAGATCTGTGATGGGCTTTTAGGTCTTGCTTTGGGCCAGTCCCTTCTGGGTGGACTTTTACCCACAAGAGGATGGGTAACATCAGTGGTTTGCTTTAAAAATTGTATTCTTTATATTTTCTGTATTGCACACTAATCATATTAAAGTTAATTTCCATTAAAAGATCTTATATGTTTTGTCTTGATGTGGCAGATGGCAGAACCTATTTAGAGCAGGCAGGTTTGGGAGTTCAGTTGTATCCCTCGCCCTCCCCTCTAACACCTTGTGCTCTTCCTACCTGTGTTTTGTGCCCTTATTTATAGTCTGTGATTATTTTTTTTCATTTGTTTTATTTTTTTTAATCATCATTATATTTTTCCCCTTATCCCTTATTTAGTTCTACTATATTTCTCCTATAAGTGAGACAATCTGATGTTTTTCTTTTTCTTTCTGACTTATTTCACTGAGCATAAGCCCTTCTAACTCTATCCAAATTTCTACAAATGGTGTTAGATTATTTTTAATTGAAAAATAGTATTCTATTGTGTATATATACCACAACTTTGTGAGCCTGTCATCTATTTTTCAGTATTTGTATTGTTTCAAAGTCTTAACTATAGTAAATAGTGCCACAATAAACAGAGGAATGCATGTGTTCTTTTGAATTAATGTTTTTGTGTCTTTTAGGTAGATGCCTAGTTGTGGAATTGTTGGGTCATATGGTAACTCAATTTTTAGTATCTGAGGAATATTCACACAGCTTTCCTTGGTGGTGGGACTTGTTTTCACTTCTACCAGCTGTGTAGGAAAGTCCTTTTATACTACATCTTCACCAACAGTTGTTGCTATTAGTTTTTTTTTTTTTTTTTTTTTACTGTGACATTCTCACTGGTATAAGGTGGTATCTCATTGTTTTTATTTGTATTTCCCTGGTTATGAGGGATGTTGAACATTTTTCATATGTCTGTTGGCCATTTACATTTCATATTTGAACAAATGACTTGAGTTCTGCTGCCCATTTTTTGACTCTATTACTTACTTTTTTTTCCTGAGTTATGTGAATTCTTTGTATAGTGTGTGATCAATTATTTATCAGTTGTGTGAATTGAAAAAGAAAAAAAAAATCTCCCGGTAACATTAGCACAGTGTACAGAAGCAGGAGATTCCCAAACAAGTCGTACATGTGGCCTTCTTGATTTATGTTTCTATCTGGAACTTTTAGTCTTCATTTAGGCTTTGGTTTAATTAATTTCATAGTTAACAGTAGCAGGTCACCCTGACATTTTGTAGTACACTACTCATTTCCTACAAGCCCTCCAAATACCTGGTTCAAGTCCAAAGTAGACAAACAAGTGAGCCCTTCTTTGCCACATGCATCCCTGAGTCACCTGCCTTCCATGCTGTACAACTTGGTTCTAGTCCTCATTAAGTGGATTGGAACTTGATTCCTGCCCCACTCCCTTTTTAGAGATGCCTCTGTTACATTCCATGACACTATTATTGATATAAGCGTTTTATCTTACTTTACCTATGTTTACATTATATTACCTTTATATGAGAAAAACTCAAAGACAATCGGTTTTTAAGGGACTGATATAGCAAGCAAAAGTATGGACTGCCATGAAAATAAGTATATTCCATATGTGTAAATACGTACAGCCACATACTCAAGGCAAAATCAAATTAATAGTTGACGACTAAGAGTGTAAACTTACCAAAAAAAAAAAAGTTTTATATCATTCTGGGTTCTTCTAAGCTAGAAATATTTAACAAACATCAAGCAGATTAAAAATTGAAACATGAGGACTTAAATAGAAACATGTATATTTCCTGTATACATTAAACAGACTGAGAATTATCAATTTTCCCACCTAACCTCAGATGTCATCTCAGCTAATAAAGGGGAGGTTGGGGACAAAAGGGGAAGGTCAGCTGAAGAGCTTCCCCAGAAAGTCACACTAAGCAAATGTATGCATATTTAACTTCTTCATTCACCACTGGAGAGATAAGATTACATCTTCTCAGTGCAATAAAAGAGATACCCTTATAGAAAGACATTTACATATAAATATCTTTTTCAAAAGGTCTACTCAGGTTTTAAAATATCTCCCATAAAATTAACCTTTTGCCAGACAATTTTTGGGGAAGCAGATTTTTGCTCCCCTATGACATTATGACTTTAAGTTTTCCCTTCAGTCCTAGAACCCCACATAATAAAGGATAGAGCAGAACAGGAAAAGTGAAAGTGTTTTTTTTCTCTTTAACTTGTTGATATAGAATAAAATTCGAGAACAAAACATGTACAGTTTTGCTTTCATTTCAACATTGTTTTGAGTATAAAACTGTATAAATTGCCTTTCCTCTAATTTATAGCAAAAAAAATTGTGAAAACATATTTAATGATTTTATTTTCACGTATGAAACACTGTTCACATTTATTCTCTTTTGGAGAAAATAGTTTGTAGCCTATTTCACATGTTAAAAAACTCCATTGCGGTCCTCCCTGGTGAGGCAGTGGGTTAAAGCACAGCACCAAGAAGCTTAAGCCACTTCTGCATGGGTTCCATCCCCACCTGCCCCAGAGGTGACCACGTGGAGAGGCAGACCTTTCCTGACCCACCCGCTGCTCCCCTCAGCAGTGTACTTCCAGAGTCTGCCTGTTCTACTCCCTACTCTGTCTCTGGTGGCTCTCCCACCATCCCTTTCTCTGGCCTGTATGCCAGTTCTGTATGAATAAATAAATCTTAAAAAAAAAAAAAACGCCATTGCTAAATTTATATGCAAAGTAACCATTAGGTTTTATTTATTTTTTTTATTGTACTATTTCCCAACTGACACATAATACCCCCCTCTCTGAACCTCGCACTTAATGAATACATGACAAATATCAACAGGTTTGCTATTTTATCAATCACACATCTGGAAATTTATAATAGGTCAGAATTACAGGATATTGTAAGACATTTGGGTAAAAATTAAAGCAAAATGCCATTGGTATTCCAGATTTTTAAGAAGATATTAATATTAGAAAATATATTCACATACAGAGAAAAGTAAATTAAAAGCTAATTCTAACAAGGAGAGTATCCCAATGACATATTTGTTCTCCATAGTCAGATACTAGTATTCTTGGCATTCTGCACACTGTGTGACTCACTCCAAGGTGCTTCATCTTGTTCCTTCATTCTCTGGGACCCAGTTTCCATGGTCTCTTGACAGTGATAATAACCTGACCTTATCTCCATGCTTGGCGTGAGTCCACATTTTGTCTTCCCTCATGAAATAGCATATTATTTCACCAGAATCCAGTGGTTCAGTCAGTAGCTAATAGTGATGCAAACCTGCACTTCCAAAGCTCAAAATGTCAAACTTGCTACATTTTCAAAAAAAACATGTTGTTGAGAATTGAATTGCAGATTAAAATAGCAGGCATAAAATCAATTTTTTTTTATTTGTGAGTCAATAAAATTAGAAGACTCAATTTATTCTGATTAAGCATATTACGGAATGTGTAAATATATTGCAATATGTGTTATTTAAATTTGGCGACAAAAAGGTTTTGGCATATGTCATTTCCAAGGTGCATTTTTTTTTCAATAGTTAAATTATAAATAAACTAACATACGCTGTTTTATTCTTCCCTATTATGCCTTATTTTTCCATGCTTAAGTCACAAATGTTCAAGTGATGTGATAGAACTGCAGTTTCACTTATATACTTGGTTTTCAAAACTAATGTATTAATGGTTTACTTTGCAGAAATCATCTTACAGTTTTGTAGAAATTTCTTCCAGGTCAGTGATCTGGTGACATAAACAATTTAGAATATTTGTCACTCAGTGACAGAATGCCTCAAATAACAGTGTCTAAATAAGATGGAATATTTTTGTATACATAATTTAACTCGTTTCTCAATAACTGTTGGCTGCAGGAAGGGATGACTATTCTAAAGCAGGAAAGGGCTCTCTGTAGGTATTTGGAATCTGACCATTTCATCACAAGGACTAAAGATATTATACTCAATCAATGTATTGGAAAAAAATGAAGATTTGTAACAATTTGAAAACATGGGAAATTAATCACAGGGTCTAGGAATATTTAAAATATATATATATATAACATGTCATAAATTAATTAAGTACTTAAATAGTATTCTACTTTATCATTGCAATAATTAAATATACAAACATATAATGATTAGAACACTATGCCAAAAATATTAGTTAATATCAAAAATCTCATTTTAAAATGAGTTATAGAATGACTTGCATGGGTGCAAGTTTCCTTTAATGAAAAACGTATCTGGCCCTCCCAGTGGTGCACAGCCCTGCAATCAAACTGCAGCTCCTTCAGTGCGAGTTAGACCCCCTGCCTCGGAGGTGACCCACATGGTGTGACAGACCTTTCCTGTGTCACCTGCTGCCCCACTAAGCAGTGTACTTTGATCTTCCTGTTCTGTTCCCCACTCTGTCTCTGGTGAATCCTTTCACTGTCCCTGGGCCTCTGACTTGTATCCCAGTTCTGTATGCATAAATAAATAAATTTTAAAAAAAGGAAAAAATTCTATCTTTGGTTCAGTTTTCTTGTATGTAAGGTTATCTTAAAATTGATACATAACAGCAATGTAACTAAACACAAAAGAAAAAAAAACACTCACATTTTACCAGTTTTCTGGAGGCATCTTCCTGAATGTCTGAAACTGGCAGCATAACCAAGTACCCAACAGACATTCATCCTATATAATCACTCATATAATCACTTAATACTTATTGAATACTTACCATGTTCTTACTAGCACCGTTGTGATAATGAAATCAGATCCTCTGGCATAAAACACAGGCAAAAACCTGCTCTCTACCACTGACATTTTGGTGATGCAGTGTGACTAGCTTGACAGAACCTCAAGTGTATGTATCTGTCCACCCTAGCTGATGTTGTGCATGGGTGAGCACACTCCCCAGTAAGGCCAACAAACAAGCCGCGAGCACAGTGCACTCTGTCCTGCAAACAGCTGCAGCTCCCGACCTTGTTTCTAGCAGAAACTGCAAGAAGCCAGGAAGCCCTGTACAAACATGCATCTCACCCCCACATCAGATACACTTCCTGTTTTCTGCTATGTACAAAGCATGTCAGTCCCTACATATCCTCATGGGTCATCCTAATAAACAGACTCCAGACTCCTGTTTCACCTTCTTGTGGCTCTGAGTCCCCTATGTTCAGGGGAACATAGTGGTCAGCTCACCCCTCAGTGGGATAGCAACAACAATGCAGGGCCTTCCCAGAGAGTATAGCTGGAAGGCATACCAGCACCAGCTGCAGTACATATCTATCAGTGGCTGTTGCCATCTCCTGCTCTGTGTCCCAACATGTGCAAGCAGCACCAATACACTGTTCTAAAATCCTGAGAGACATTGCTTGCCCACTTTAAGTGCATACTGCCTGCAGGCAGCCCCTCCAGCAGCACAAGCCTGCTTTGAGAACTGGAGACCCTAAGATCTTGCAGCAGCAGTGGGAGTTTCCTGTCAGCTGCCCAGAAATGTTGCCTACATGTGGCACCCAGATTGCCAGCTTCCCAGAAGTGCAGCACTGCCCCACTTCCCTTTATATTATGACACATCGACTCACCAAGGGATCACAAAGGATCACTGGGTGCAGACATCAGTTCTAGTGCAGGAGCTTGTACTGAAGTCAGGGCAGGTCAAGTCTGTGCAGGCATAAATTATTTCCTTTTATAATTGGCATCTGTATCATAGAATGACATAATTATGTTCAAATCCAGCAAGTTAGTTAACTATAAATTGAAAATGGGAAATAGTTGATTGGTGCTAATAATGGGCCAGTATGGCTTATAAGGTAGTGAATTCTTAAAAAAAAAAAGATATAAGGCATAGCAGGATACTAGAGTATTCTATCACCTGCCTCTGAGAAAACAAGAACTTACCTCCAGAGAATTTAGTCAAAGACTCACAGAGAACTGGCCACTTCATCTGTTGAGTTGTAGCTGTTATATAACATTTTCTTAATTTTAGTATGTAACATAATGATTCAGGATTTGTAATGGTGACTGATGATTGGTAAGTGCTAGCATTTTTCATTCTGGTGTGTTTAATTGAGAGAGAAGCAGAGTGAATAAACATGTTGTACAAATAGAGAAATCATCAAACATTTACAAATTAGGTAAACTTTTTTAAATAATAGAATAAAAATTGAATACATGTTGAGAATATGATCATGCATAAGATAGAAAAAGAGCACACCATTTTAGCTTTAGCTGTGGTATGTTGCAGCCTATATGTACACCCACTTCAAGTGATATAGCTGTTTACACTCATTGGTAATTTTACAATGCAGAGTTTAGTCTCATGGAAAGACAAACCTGATTCCATAGGAAAAATATGTTTTATTTAGATATAATCAAATAATTTTCTATTTTTTTTAAAGATTTATTTATTTATTCATACAGAACTGGGGTACAGACCAGAGATGGGGAGGGTGAGAGGATTCACCATGAACAGAGTGGGGAGCAGAACAGGCAGATCAGCGAAGTACACTGCCGAGGGGAGCAGTGGGCGGGTCAGGAGAGGTCTGCCACGCCATGTGGTCACCTCCGGGGCAGGCGGGATCGAACTCGTGCAGAAGTGGCTTTAGTTTCTCAGTGCAATGCATTAACCCGCTGCGCCACCAGGGAGGGCCTAATTTTCTATTTTTAATTATTAATGGACAATAGAAAATTGGCATATATTTAGTAATTCATAAAGAAAAAAAATAAAAGTGACCCAGGGAATATGAAGTCACTAAAGATTGAACAACAAAAATTCACCTCTTGTGTAAAAAACAAAAAATCTGATTAGTTTATTCAAATTATATAACAAAAAGACAAAGCTGTGATTTAAAATCAAGGTAAATGAAAATCTTACTATTCTGGGAATAAAGAACAGAGAAAACATGGAGAGAAACTTTAGTAGAAAATGTGTTATTGCAATAAAACTATCAAGGTGTTACTATGCAGTTTCACTAAGGTACCAAAAAAAACCCACATTTATTCTGAAATTATAAATAAATATGGAAATTATTACATCAAGAAGAAACAAAAATAAATTTGCAATTCAAAGTAGAATAACTCCATTAGAAAAATGAAAACAAAGCACAAGATACTATCAGTGTGTACATCCAGGAAGTAATATATTCAATTATGAAATTAAGTGAAGGTCCCTAGATTATCTTTCAAAAATTAATGTATACACTCAACAATAAACTTGTGTACATTTTTTTTAAGATTTATTTATTTATTTATTTTTAAGATTTATTTATTCATACAGAATTGGGGACAGGCCAGAGATGGGTAGGGTGAGAGGATTCACCAGAGACAGAGTGGGGAGCAGAACAGGCAGATCGATGAAGTACACTGCTGAGGGTCAGGAGAGGTCTGCCACGCCATATGGTCACCTCCAGGGCGGGCGGGAATCGAACTCATGCGGAAGTGGCTTTAGCTTCTCAGTGCAGTGCTTTAACCCGCTGCGCCACCAGGGAGGGCCCTACAGTGTTTTTTGAAAAGTAATAAAGAGATAATTAGCATGCAATAGAATCCAACAATGTGTCAAAAAGATAATACACCATGAGCAAGTGGGATTTATTCCAGGGCACAGGGATGAGTGAACATTTGCAAATCAATTAATATAATCCAGTATATAAAAAAAATAAAACAATATGATCATATCAATAGATTCAAAGAAGCATTTGACAAAATCCAGCATCCATGATAAAGGTACTTGAAACTCTTGGGATGCAAGGAACATACCATAATATAATAAAGGCCATATATGACAAACCATAGTTAATGCCATTCTCAATGGTGAAAAGTTGAAGTTCTTTCCCTTGAATAAAAATAATAAAAGAGGTGAAGGACCTCTACAAAGAAAATTATAAAGGATTATTAAAATGAATAGAAGAAGGTAAAAAGAAATGGAAAGAAATCCCTTGCTCATGGATTAGAAGAATAAACATCATTAAAATGGCCATCCTACCAAAATTTTTTTCAAAGAAATAGAAAAAATGAAAAAGCTCATAGGGAGTCACAAAATCTTGAATAACCAAAGCTCTTCTGAATAAGAAAAAAGAGAATGGAGATATCACACTCCCAGACTTCAGTACCATGCCATAATAATTAAAAATGCATGGTCCTGGAACAAGAACAGACATACAAATGGAATCATATTAAATGGAATCATATTAAATGTGTGTGTATATATATATATATATACGTATATATATATCTCCATAGGTTTATGGGCAACTAATCTTTGAAAAAGAAGCAAAGAATATGAGATGGGACAAAGAAAGTTTATTCATCAAATGGTGCTGGGAAATCTGGGTTACTATGTGCAGGGAAAACAAACAAACAAAAAAAGAAGCTAGATTACAACCACAAATCCATACATAAAACCAAGTCAAAAAGCATTAAAGACCTAGATGTAAGACCTGCAACTTTAAAGCATATAGAAGAAAATATTGGTGAAACATTACATAAAATACACCTCAGTAACATCTTTAAATATATCACTCAAGGGCCCTCCCTGGTGGCACAGAAGGTTAAAGCAGAGCACTAAAAAGCTTAAGCCACTTCCGCATGAGTTGATCCCCGCTGGCAGCACAGGTGATCCACATGGTGTAGCAGACCTCTCCTGGCCTGCCGGTTGCTCCCTTCAGCAGTGTACTTCATCGATTTGCCTGTTCTGCTGCCCACTCTGTTGCTGGTGAATCCGCTCACACTCTGCATCTCTGGTCTGTACCCTGGTTCTGTACAAATAAATAAATAAATCTTAAAAAAAAAATCAACCAAAGTAAGGATAGTGAAAGAAAGTATAAACAGCTGGGACTATACCATGTCATAAAGCTTCTGTAAAACAAAAGAGACATTACATAAAACAGACAGGCCATTGACTGGGAGAAAATTTTCACACATAATATGAATGATAAAGGATGATCACAAAAATATAGAAAGAGCTGATAAAACTCAATGATTATAGAGTGAACAACCTCATCAAAAAATGGGCAGAAAAGCTACAAAGACACTTCTCTAAATTGGAAATAGAGATGGTCAACAAGCATATAAAAAATGCTCAACATCACTTGTAATAAGGGCAATGCAAATCAAAACCACAATGCAATACCATCTCACACAAGTGATAATGGCATATATTAAAAAAGCAAGTAACAGGTCCTCCCTGGTGGCACAGCCGGTTAAAACACAGCACTGAGAAGCTAAATCTACTTCAGCATGAGCTTGATCCCTGCCTCAGAGTTGATACACATGGTGCGGCAGACTTCTCCTGACATGCCCACTGCTCCCCTTAGCAGTGTTCTTCATCAGTTCTGTCTGTTCTTCTCCCTACTCTGTCTCTGGTGAATCCTCTTACTGTACCTGTGCATCTGGCCTGTACCTCAGTTTTGTATGTATAAATAAATCTTTACCAACAAAAGCAATAATAAATGTTGGTGAGGGTGTGGAAATAAAGGAACTCTCCTACACTGTTGGTGGGAATGCAAATTAGTGCAAGCTATGGAAATCTGTGTGGAAGTTTCTAATATGCTAAAAGTGGAGCTTCTATATCATTCAGCAATTCCACTCCTAGTTATCTACCTGAGAACACTAAAGCAATAATGCAAAAGTGTATCTAAACTCTTATGTTTATTGCTGCCCTATTTACAATAGTTAAGATGTGAAGTCAACCCAAATGTCTGAAAATAGATGACTGGATCCAGAAGATGTGTTTTATATATACACAAAGAAATATTACTCAGCAATCAAAAAAGATAAGTTCATGCCATTTACAGCAACATAGATGGAGCTGGAAAGGATCATGCTTGGTGAAATCAGCCAGGAAAAAACAAACAAACAAACAGATGGTTTCACTCATAGGAGGAATATAAGAGACCAGGGAAATACATATTAATTGAATAAAGTAAAAAAAAGAACAATTAACAACTGTAAACCAGATACATTCCATGGGGGAGAAAAGGGGAACAGAATTGGAACTGGGGTGCAAAGAACACATAGGACTGTGGTTATGACACATAGGTGAAGTGGTGGTGGGAAGTCCAAGTTGATTACAATGAGATGAAAAGGTGTACAAAATGAAGAATAATATAATATAATATAATATAATATAATATAATATAATATAATATAATATAATATATATATATATATATATATATAATTTAAAAAATCAAACCTAAAAATTAAAAAAAATTATTAACATGATGCAAAGTGTACATGATCTCAGTGTAAAGCAGAAACAGTTAAAATATACAGAAAGCCATATTTTAGTAGCAAGAAGTAACTAGAAATGAATAAATGTAGGCTTTGCCAACATTGCTGTCAAGTTAATAGACGGAGTGATGGTGGGAAATCCAAAGGGATTACAACTGAGATGAAAAGATGTACAAAATAGTGTGAAAAAATATATTTATTAAATAAAAATAAAAAATCAATTAGCATGATGTAAAGTATACATGATCTCAGTGTAAAACAGTAGCAGCTAAAAGATACAAAAAGTCATATTTAGTAGTAAGAAGTAACTAGAAATGAATGAATGTAGAGTTTGCCAAAATTGCTGTAAAGTTAACTTAGATGTTGAGTATTTCAGGGGATAGGACCCCACTCTATCTGTCAAAGGAAAATGATAAACTTTCTCTTCATGTAGAAAAGAAAAACAAATCTAAGACTTCTAGAAGTTCCTTTCACAACTCAGTATGAAATATCAAAGCATAACAAGAAACACCATCTAGTAAAATAAAATTTGATTAATAAAGCAAAAAGACCAAAAACAAAACAAAACATGGAAATAGACATAAAGGTAATTAATGGGTTAGATTACAACATATAATTTGATTATTTATATGTTAAAGAAAATAGGTCGGGCCCTCCCTGGTGGTTCAACTGGTTAAAGCACAGAACTATGAAAATACTGCAGCCACTACAGCATGAACTTGATTCTCCAACTAGGGAGGTGACCCACAAGGTGTGGCAGACCTTTCTTGACCCTCCCACTATTCAGCAGTGTATTTCAGTACATTTATCTTTTCTGCTCCCCATTCTGTCTCTGGTGAATCGTCCCACCACCACCCCCATACTTCTGGCCTGTATCCCAGCTCTTGTACACATAAGTAAATAAATCTTTTAAAAAAATAATTGAAAGTAGAGTAAGTAAAAGGAAAAAAAAAAAACAGAAGATAGAGATTTCTGTTCTAATTTGAATCTAATTAAACACTGAAAACATACTAGATAGTTTTTAAATAGATTAGCTCATCAAACAATATGAGTAGTAAACCAGAAGTTAGCTCAATAAACTAAAAAAAATGATCAGCAAAAGTATAAAAAGTTATTTACCTTTACAAATCACAAGAGTAATGTAGATTAGACATACAATGAGCTATCACATTAATCCTGTTAGTATGATTATTTTCAAAAAGACAGGAATAGCTAATTTTGGTGTAAAAACAAAAGTAACCTTTAAGCTCTTTTAATGCGAATATACATTAAGATAGCTGTTACGACAAACAGCAAGCTCCCTCAAAAAGTTTAAAATAGAGCTCTGATTTGGCAATTTCATTTTTAGAGATGTAGCCAAAGGAAATAAAATCAATATCTCAAGGAGAAATTTGTACTCTCATTTGCATTATTCACAAAAATCAAGATGTGGAAACAACTTCCATGACCACAAGAATGAAAAGATAAGGGGAAAAAAAAAATAGATGTAAGTCTTATAAAGGATTTGATGACATTTGCAACAACATGGGCTAACTCAGAGAATATTATGCTAAATTAAACAAACCATATAAAAAAGACAAAACTGCATGATCTCATTTATGTTACATAAGGGGAAAAGGCATGCTAATAGAGCCAGACAGAAAAGCAGTAGTTTCTCCTAAAGTGGGAGAAGAGGGAGTAGGAAAAAAAAAAAAAAAACGGAGATGGTGAGCAAAGAATAAGCTATTTTAGTTATGTAAGATCAGTAACAATAAGCTTGTCAAAGCTAGTCCAAAACATTATGGTTATAGATAAAACCTTGATTTTATGCTTAAGTTTTGCTAAGAGTGCACATTTTAAATATTTCTGCTACTACAATAAAAATGAAAACAAAATGTTAGGCATGTAAGTTAATTTTACTTAATAGATATGTCTGTTTAATTGTAGTTATTATTTCATAATATGTAAAGTATGTAAATCATCAAAACATTTAATATATCCAATTTTAAAATTTCTACTAACCTTAATAAAACTAAAACAATACCCAAACTAAAGCATACAATAAAAAAAAAATAGGATGAAAGTTTAGAAGAGACAGGGTATAATATAAAACACTGTCCATACTGGCATTGGAATCTCAAAAAGAAAGCGGAGGCACAATATTTTGAAGAAATTATAATTTAAATGTTTTCAAGACAAATCTAAGATATAACCATGAATTCAAGACATTCTATAAGTACCAAACTAAACTTAAGATTAAGGGTGGAATTAATGGAGTTGAATTGCCTGATTAATATTGAATGAGACAGGGCCCTCCCTGGTGGCGCAGCGGGTTAAAGCACTGCACTGAGAAGCTAAAGCCACTTCCGCATGAGTTCGATTCCCGCCTGCCCCGGAGGTGACCACATGGCGTGGCAGACCTCTCCTGGCCCGCCCACTGCTTCCCTCAGCAGTGTACTTCGTCGATCTGCCTGTTCTGCTCCCCACTCTGTCTCTGGTGAAGCCTCTCACCGCCCCTGAGCCTCTGGCCTGTACTCCAGTCTGTATGTACAAATAAATAAATCTTTAAAAAAAATATATTGAATGAGACATCTTCTGGAACCAGTGGATAATCTATAACCATAATATAGTATGTCTTTACTGGTAAGGACATACCACCTGCAGTTAAAAACTGTTAAGTCTCTATTGTCCAGATCTAAATTTATACAAATTCTAGATGGAAAAATAAATAATGTTTAACAGGTTTCACAGGTCTTTGTTTCTTTCTCTCTCTCTCTCTCTCTCTCCTTTTTAAGATTTATTTATTTGCATATACAGAAGTAGGGTATAAGCCAGAGCTGAAGGGGCAGTGAGAGGATTCACCAGAGACAGAGTGGGGAATAGAAGAGGCAGATTGGCTGAAAAACACTGCTGAGGGGAGCAATGGGAGGGCCAGGAGAAGTCTCCCTCCATGTGTTCACCCTTGGGGCTGGGGATAGAAATTGCAGTGAAGTGGCTGTGGCTTGCCTGCAGTGCTGCTCTTTAACCCATTGTGTCACCAGAGAAGGCCTGGCTTTTGTTTCTTATTGAAAAAAAAGATGGATTTCCTCAAATTGATATATTGCATTATAATCTCAATAAAATTCTATATAAGTTACTTTGAAACAGTTGATATTTTGAATTCTATTATATGGAAAGATAAAAATATAGCCAACATAAAAAAAAGATTGAGAAATAGATAAAATGAACAATTAGTCGGGGCTATAAGTCTATGTTCAAAACAACAGAACAGAAGTAAAAGGATAGTTGCCCTTTGTTGATCTGACCTTTAAATCTGGCAAGATCTTGCACATAATTTTCCACCTTCTCTTGTCACCTGAGCTTAGAATAAGCAGCAGCATATTTTAGAGGGTGAATATCTAAGTAGAAGGAGGCAGTTCTGTAGATGAATATATAGCAAAGGCTCTTGTATCAACATTCATTGCACTGTGCTGTAAAATTGTAACTGCTTTTTACAGTGTGATAGTGAAATTATTTCTTATAGTAGCAATTGAATCCTGACTAATAATTTCAGTGGGTATCAGACAACTGCTGTGTCACAGCATCTTTACATGCAACAGAATTGTTATTTGAAATGAGCAGAATACCACAATGAGCTACATCTCACACCTGTGGGAATGGTCCACTTAGAAATGACCAGAAACAATTGCTGGGGAGAATGTGGAAAAAAGGAACCCTCCTACACTGATGGTGGGAATGCACACTGGTCTAGCCCATGTGGAAAGCAGTTGGAGGTGTCTTAAAATATTAAATATAAATCTTCCATTTGACCCACTCATTCCACTTCTGCGAAAAAAATTACTATTGCTAAATTATGAAAAAAGTTAATATAGACACCACATACACACACACACACACACACAATGGAATACTACTCATCAAAATAGTTAAGGCATACCATTTGTAGCAATATGCATGGAATTTGAAGGGATAATGCAAGATAATTAAGCCAGAAGTAGCAAGATAAATATGTTATATAAATTAACTAAATTAAGAGTCAGATAAAAACAAGCTGATTTTTTTTTTAAGATTTATTTATTTACTCATACAGGATTAGGGTTCAGGCCAGAGATGCGGAGGGTGAGAGGATTCACCAGGAACAGAGTGGGGAGCAGAACAGGCAGATTGACAAGTACACTGCTGAGGGAAGCAGCAGGTGGGTCAGAGAGGTCTGCCATGCCATGTGGATGGATCTCCTCCAGGGCATGCGGGGATGAACTTATGAAGAAGTGGCTTAAGCTTCTTAGTGCTGTGCTTTAACCGGCTGTGTCACCAGGGAGGGCCCCAAGCTGAAAATTTAACCCTTGATAGATGAATATAGAACTGAAGCACGGAGGGGTGTAAGAACAAAGGAGGAAAGATGTAAGTTAAAAACTGTACGGAAAGATGGGACTTTATGATTAAATTATTATCTATTCTTAGATTATCTATAACTTTTTGTTTGCTTGTTATTTGTTTTTAGCTTGGATAGCTTAATTAAGGTAACCCTGGTGGTGCAACAGGGTAAGGTACAACACTGTGAAGCTGTAGGCAGCTACTGCAGCACGAGGTTGATCCTCAGCCACCGGGGGTGATCCACATGGCGTGGCAGACTTCTTCTGATCCACCCACTGCTCTTCTCAGCGGCATATCTCAGTAGATTTGCCTGTTCTGCTCCCCATTTTGTCTCTGGTATATCCCCTCCCTCTGCACTTCTGGCCTGTACCCCAGTTCTTGTATGCATAAATAAATAACATTTAAAAAATTCATAAAGTCTTTGCTTGTTGCATTTGCATCTACTTTGTTGTTGTCATTACCATCATTATTTCTATTAATTCAGGTATTCTTGTTTCCTTTAATGGGTGAAAAGTGAGGTTTGTGTACAAACAGTTGAAACAATTCTTTTTATTTCAGCTCTTGAAGTCTCAGTCATTATTGTTTTTTATCACTACTATTATTTTTCTTCCCTAAATTTACAAATAAATGGTTGAAAGTATCCTTAAATATATGAATCACACATTTAATGAAAGACAAAAGTCAAAAATTAATAGATTTTTTTCCCAGTATAAATGTTGGAGAAATTTATCCAGAATTTAACACAGTTGAGAAAAGAATGTTTCAGCTCACTAGCAACACTTCTGAACTTGACTCAGCTTCACAAATTCCAGTTCTTATATGCATAAATAAATAAATCTTTCAAAAAATCTTAAAAAAAAGGTGATTTACCTCTGCTGATTCAATGTAAAATTATATTTGAGTAACATATTTGTTTTGAGAAATTTAAGTTTTATTATTAACCTTATTTATTTTCTTACTTTGTTTTTCATTTTTGTGTAGTATTCGATTTATCCCGCGATGTGCATTCTTGTGGTTCTTCCACCACCATAGCATCTGTGGTCTATCATCACAGTCCCTGGTGCTCTTTCCTCTCTAGATTTGTCCCCTTCTCACTCCCACCCACTCCTGGATGCTTCAGATCTATGGTCAGCTTGCAAGTTTTGTCTTCTATTTTTTTTTTTGACCTTTGTTTAGTCTCTCTATGTGCTAAACAAAGGTCAAAAAAAAATTGATACAGTTTTGACTGTACAGTCACAATGAGAACCAGTCATGTATACTGTATTTGAAAGTATGAATTGACATTTTTTTTTAAGATTTACTGATTTATGCATATAGAATTGGGGCACAAGCCAGAGGTGCAGGGGTGGTGAGAGGAATCACCAATGACAGAGAGGGAAGTAGAACAGGCAGATCGAGGACAATCACTGCTGAGAGGAGCAGCAGAAGTCTGCCTACCATGTGGATCACCTCCTGGGAAGGGATCTAACTAGCACTGAAGTGGCTGTGGCCAGCTTGCAGTGCTGCGTCCTAATCCGTTGAGCCACCAGGAAGGGCCCCAAATTGGCATATTTTTAATCTGGCATGTAATGCCTTTTCTCTTTTCTTTTTTGACCCTCTATCTCTGGGATTCCCTTCTGAACCCAGGCCTATTCTTCCTAGAGGCAGGTACAGTGTCTGCAAGTGGAACCTACATGTCCATGGAAACCCCTGGGTTGCAGTAGTGTTGGAAGCCTGCCTTGGCTTTCACTGCATATGTGCCAGACTCTTTTCTTCTAACCTTAACACATTTTCCATAATTGCATGATGCCAAACACAATCTCGAGCCCTCCAGGGGGAGAAATGTAGGTAATTAAGCTCCACACTATTGTAATTAACAGTGTATTTTTTTAACATAATGTAACACTCTGTTGAAAGACCAATTTAAGAATGCTTCTGAACCAGCCAGGCCTAAGTTTCGGTTATCAACAAAGCGCCAAGGCCGAGTTCAACTCTAAATGTCCTAATCTTTCTCATTCCATCGCAACAGCCAATTAGCAAGTAGGCATGTAACCAGTACATATCAGGAAAGCACCAGATGTCCTGAGATATGTGGGCTGAGTAGCGAAGGTCACATCTTACATGCATAGACCAACCGGGTTAAGACAAGATAACTTTGTTCAATGTCAACCAATCAATGTACTGATGAGCTAAAACTCCCCTCTGCTGAGCTGAAACTCCCCTCTTCTGTAATAAAAACCCTGCCTTCCCTGAGCTTGGGGCCCTCAACATTGGCCATTGAGTTAGTGCATGTTGGGAGCCCAGGCTTGAGTTTGTAAAAAGACCCTCGTGTGCTTTGCATCAGAATTGGTTCATTGGTGATCTTTGGGAAAGTTGAAATCTGGCACAACAGTGTAGTAAATTATATTGTATACATAATAAACTATAGGAAAATACACTGTTTTCAAGCCAGGAAGTCAACAGTGAATTAATTTATTGACTGAACAGGAAAAGATAAAATAAGATTATGTATGACGAGGCTCTGTTCTTTGTCATCAGTGACAGCTTTCTCTGTTGCATACCCTGATATTGTGTACAGAGAGATGCGAATTCTTGGCTTGTCAAATTGTGGGGCTCAGCATCTGTCTCTCTTAAAATAAAACCCAAATTTCTTTGTAAGAATTTTACAGTTGTGAAATACATTTTAGATAATTGTAACTAGTCTTAAAACATGACTTGTTTGGGTATATTGATCATTCATAATTTGCACATGTTGCCATCTCACTGTCTAACTGAAGGCACATTCCATAAGGCTTAGAATTTCAGACCGTGTGGATTCTAAATTCTGTTTTTGTCATATTCTTAACCATTTTGTAACAGGGTGTTCCCCAAGGATAGGGGAGGTTCCAAATTCCCTACCACACCCAAGGAGAGATAGAACTGAACAAGGAAGAGAAGAAACTAGAGAGGAGACTGTGGAAAGGAGGGAGGAGGGAGGAGATGGAAGAAGAGAGGAAAAAGGATGGAAAGAGAGACAGAGGTGACCTGGAAGAGATATATGGAACAGAGACAAGTGAAGGAGCTGCCTTTGATTTTTGGCCTTGAATTGGTGAAAATAGATGTGTGGGTAAAAGACCTGTGGGGAGGTTAACAGACTTCTCTAGTTATTTCTGACCCTTTTCTATGGGTCTCCACCAGAAGCTGTCTTAGATTTGTGGAAGGATTTTCAGGCCTCTGTGGCCCTGCTTTGGATTTTAACTATTTGGCTGAACATTTAACCAAGAGGGGATTGGTAACTTTGGGTGCTTGATTTGGATTTATACTTCCCCTTTTCCTTGTTGCACACTAACTGTATTAAAGTTCCTTTCCATTATAGCCTCATGTTTTGTCTTGATGTGGCAGATGGCAGAACTTATTTAGAATTGGCAGGTTTGGGAAATAGATGTTCGACTTAGTATCTCTGTGTTTTGATGCTTTTATTATTTTTTTAAGCAGGATAAACATAGTGATCTGTACAGCCAAGAATCAATTTGTAGTTTTGTATTTATAACATGATCAACCTTATAATCTTATGGTTTAATGACTATGAATGTTCTGAAAATTTACTGATGTAACTTTCTCCGGGGGGCCTTTACCAGCAAGGCAAGGGTGTAGAGCCCCAGGGACAGCGTGAGAAAGAATGCAGAAAACGGAGACACGTGAGAGCGAGCTTTATTCTTACAACAGTCATATATATATGCTTGAGGGCGGCACAGAAGGTGTGGGCGGGAGGTGGTCTGATGGTCTAATGTCTTAAAAGCCAATGGGTTTGAGGGGAGGGATCCATCGTCATCTCTCAGGGGCCAGAACTTGCTGAGCGCGATGGGAAGGGGAGTGGGAGAAGGGATTTGGGTGTGCTGCTTTCTCAACCGGAATGTTTACCCTAAGTTCCAATCAAGTGTTGTTTTGTGCATAGGAGGCAAAGTCCTGGTCTCGGTCCCCAATAACTTTCCACTTTAAATGCAGCACTATTTTCATTGGGAAGCCACATCAGCACCAAATTCAGCAATATAAATCACAATCAGTACCAGCACATGCAAAGATTGTTCTTGTTTAGAAAATAGCACTGTCCAGTGGTGTCGGCATGATACCTGAATAACTTGTGTGGGGGAGAACTTAGTCTTTTTTTTTTTC
Source organism: Condylura cristata (assembly GCF_000260355.1). Taxonomy (NCBI): domain Eukaryota; kingdom Metazoa; phylum Chordata; class Mammalia; order Eulipotyphla; family Talpidae; genus Condylura; species Condylura cristata. The sequence continues at coordinate 3,430,122 of NW_004567145.1, forward strand.
AAATTTATTTATTTTGTGCATACAGGGTATAGGCCAGAGGTGAAGGCGTGGGGAGAGTGTTTACCAGCAACAAAGTGGGAAGCAGAACAGGCAGAGTGATGAGGCACATCAGTCCACTGAGGAGAGCAGCAGGAGAGTTCAACTGTGCCATGTGGGTCTCCTCCATGGCTGGGATTGAGCTCATGTTAAAACAGCTTTGGCCAGCTTTGTAGTTCTGTGCTTTAACCCATTGCACCACTGGGAGAGCCCTCTCATCTACTTCTTGAACAACACTTTCTTCTGAATTGTTAATAGCACATCATGATTGATACTCATATTTTCAATAAAACATTCTTAGTTTTAGTTGTAAAATTTAAGCCTGTTTCATGTCATCTCTGACTTATGCAAACATTTTCTTTCAGAATCAGTTGTGACCTACTTGCACTGAATTCCAGTGGACAATTTACACTCTTCCTTTTAACTGGTTTTGTACTGTTACAGGGTAACCCAGAGTGAACTTAGGCTGCCTGACTGTCTGCACGTTCAAAATGTAATTTTCTGCAGACACACACAAAAAGTGTAATGACCCATTACAAAAAGGGGAAAGGAAAAGGAAACAACCTAGGAAAAGAGAGAGGGATACAAAGTAACTGGAATATCTTACCAGCTGGCTAACTTGGAGCTCTAGTCCCAAACTAACACTGCTAACCCCCAGTAACATGGTCTGAGAGCAGTTGCTCCAGAGAGAGAGAACCATTACCTCTCCAGAGCAACAGTTGGAAAAAACCACTATTTATCCCCCAAAGTCCCAGAATGCCTGATTAGCTCTGCCCTTAGGTCTTCATAGTTCTCTCTTTGGTGCTGCTGGGAGTTGTAGTTTTCCAATCACTGGAGTAGGGGCTGGAATCCCAAAAGCTGGAGTAAGGGTGGAGCCCACCAAGCTCTGCAGAGTTCTTTTAGGACATCCTCCCCCTTAACATTACCAGCATTTCAGGCTCTTTCCTGCATCACTTCTTTTTGATTTTTGACTCTTACTCTCCCTGATCTCTCCATATCTGTGGATCCATTTTTTTTTAACCCCTCCTCTTCATTTCCCTTGTCATCCTACACAATGGTGAGTATTTTTCAAGTTTATCTCTTAGGATCTGTTACCAATTTGTAGAAACCTATTATTTATCTCATTCATTGTTTACTATATTCTCTTCTAATTCTGGTCTTTCTATTTTCAACTGACATTTGTAAAGTAGTCAAAGTGAGCCTTCTAAAATGCAGATTACATCATTTTAACCCCTTTCCTAAAAGCTTGCAGATATTTTCTACTTACCTTCAGATTTAACCAAAATATCATTTATACACTATTGATTTTCATTTTCTCCTCTGTAGTGAGTTCCACTTACAGCATCAAAATATGTTAATCTCTACCTAATATTCTTCTCTATCAAGATATATCTGTAGTTTTGTGAGTTTCACCATCTCTACTGCCTCTATTGTGAAAACTCATCTCCAGGGTCCTTGTCAGATTTATGGAGAGTGAATTTTACCCTTAACCTCACCTCACAAAGTGAGGAAAATCTTTCTCAGGTCTCTAGGAATAGTTACAGTCTGTATGAATTCTTACACTAAATCTTTATTTTTCCTTAACATAGCACTAAGACAATTTAAGTGTCTGCCTAGTTATCAACCCTTACCAAGAAATCTTGAGAATAAAGGAGGAGGAATATATATCTCTTCTCATCAACAAATCCCCAAAGCCTAGTTCAGAACTGGCATTCAGCAGCATTTACACTCTTGTCAAAATTAAATATTATATACTTTACTTCCTATTCTATGACAGTCTTGATTTGCTAAACTTTTTCATTCCACTGGCTAGGGAATTCATCAAAATTTTTATAAAGTAGTTGAAGTCTTATCCAGATTTTTCTGGCCTTTATTTTAATGGAGAGTTGTGGGAACCTCAATAAAATATTTCAATTATTGCTAAGTATTTTATAATACTTACTAAACCTGTGAGCAATCATTTTCTTTTTTAATATAACAAATGATTTAGAAACGATGAATCAAGTGTGATTGTAATCAAATAGCTTTCCCAAAGCATTACAGTGCAATAGTTAAAGGACTTTTGTATATTTACTAGATGCATAGCTTTGGGCAAGTTCCTTAGTTTTCCATAAATCAGTTTCCCTGAAATGGTTTTCATTGAAATAATGAACGCAAGCTAATATTAAAAAATTAAACAAATATGTTGAAGTTAGGGTGTGAAATATTTGCATTTAGAGTGAGTGGAGAGTTAGCTCTGGTGATAACATGGTATGAACATATCTCCAGGCATGTGTGGGTAGGAATAGCTGGCACTGAAAGAAACTGAATTTATCTAGGAAAAGAACACATCACTGGGTGAAGGTAATGAGATCCTAGAAATTTTTCACTGTTGAGGTGGTGATTGAATTGTCATAATATTTTAGTGGATAGTTTATCATTTTGCCAATTTCTAAAATAGTTCTGAATTGAAATCTAGCGTTTATATATATTAATTTCTTAGAACTAAATATTTCCATAACTTTTCAAAGACAGTGCTTAAAAGAATATTGTTAATAATGTTACTGGAAAGTTTGAAAAAGGATAAAACTATGAGTTTATTAAAATCATGGTGTGTTGATACAATGAACATCATGATGCCCTGAAGCATATATACCATAATTTATTAACCATAAAAGCAAGTTTTAGTACAAAGTACTTTGCTATATGTTGTGCAAGCATGGGCAAGACAGGTTCAATATCAATTTGGGCAGATGGAAAGTAGTCCTGGAGCCCTCATTAAAATTTTGGGGCCTTAATATTGAATCCATAGAAAAAAGCCACAGGCCCAAGAAGCAGTGAGGCTGGCATGTAAGGAGGTAGGCATAGGCCAGGCGGGGGAGTGAGAAGGCTGAGAGGTAAGCTGCCTTCCCTTCCCCTTTTCCCCATTCTCATACTATCTCTTAGTCTCTCTTTGGCCTCACTGGAATTCTCAGTCTCCAATGGCTAGTGGTCTCACCTCAGAATCTCCCTCCTCACCATATCATCCTGCCTTTTGCCCAGCTCCTAGGCATAGGTCTCCATAATCATAGGCTTCTAAGCCAAAGGCCTATGCTTTCCACTCCCAGGCTTCCTTAGACTTCCAGGAGGAGGGCAAGACTGCAGGTGGTGGTCATAGACTGAGGGATGGTGGGGGAAGAGAAAAAATCTAGATAACTTTGTTTGCCCTACACTATAATAGTAATTCCAGCAATTTTCAATGTGTAAAACTTTTCTGGTATTTCCACTAACTTACAGTGCCCCCATGACTTCATTTTCAGATAATGCAGATATTTGTCACATTTTACAATTCCATTTGTGATCCATATTATGAGCTCCTTTCCAGCTCTCCACTTCTCTATAAAGCATGACTCCTCTTTTTGCCTGTGTCAACAGCTCTAATGCTCTGCTCTGATTATATACCACACCCAACAATCTTTGGCCCTTTTATCACTCAAGAGAATTCACTCTTCAGGTTGCAGATTTACCATCTTCTGAAAGTAAATGAATGTCTCCCTCTAGAGGAATTCATATTCCCACCACGGACATTTTCATAGGTCATCCGACTCCCCATTGCAGATCTCATTACACTTGTGAAGGGTACACAGAAATTATCAGGCTTTATGTTACCTCCTGCCATTAGCATCAATGATCGGCACCTTTTGGGCACCTGGAGCATGGCGGGTTGCGTAAGTAGGTACACCTGAGCCCAGCAACTGAATATATAAGGGCCGTTTCACAAAAGAAGTACTTGGCTGAAGCAGGCAGTATGGTGGGAGTGCAGTAGAGACCAGCGGAGAGAACACAAGAGGACACCAGAGAGCGCAGAGAAAGTAAGGATGCACCCGACTTCCTGGCCCCCAGTGCCCTGCCTGCCCTGCACCTGGTTGCCTTATATAAATAGAACAGAAAGATCATTAAAAGCCTGAAAGCAGCCCTAAGGGCTCCAGGACTCTCCTTTACTGGTATGCCCAAACTGATAGGAAACCTACTGTGCTTGTGTCCTGCTGGCACTTCAAATTGTCACTTTAGGAGTATGTGATTACTTGATAGTTATCTGTTATCTCTGCTGTATTATAAATATGATGAACGGAAATCTATATATAGCTTATTTTTCATCATTTTATTATTGTTCCCTGGCACAAAATCTTACACAATAGTTATTTACAGAGTAAAAAGAGTTATTTGTATGTGGTAATATGTCTGCCACTCTATGAGTGTTTTCACTTTGGAGAATCAATTTGTGGAGAATCATATCATTTTCACTACTTAGTAAGCTATGTTTTGACCATTTTTTTTAGAATGGACATTACTTTTACTATTAGAAAAAAAAATATGTTACACATTCATTTCTATAGGAATTTCTAGCCAGACTTCACTTTCCAATCTGGTAATAGATTGTCAGAAAGATGCAATCAGAATGAATGAACAGGACACATTACCTCATCACTGATTGTTCTGAAATACATCATTTTTCCCTGAGAACAGTAATTATTTTTAAGTTCCTTCAGCAAAAATAGCAAAAACTAGCAGTTTTCATTGTTGTTATCTATAACTATACAGTATTTATGGTAAAACTCAAATACAAGTTCATATATAATGTAAGCAGAGTTCATCTCTTGATTTAATATTTTTTTAACTCATAGATATTCTGTTTTGTATTGTATGTATGTAGGTATTACCTTTTCTGCTTGTTATGGAATAGCTACAATGTATTTTTAAATTATTTGAATATTCAATATAAAGTTACACCTCAGAAAGAAAGAGTAAATTAAATGTTAGAAATCATAGTTTGGGTGACAAGATTATTGCCATGCTACTGATTTTTCAGTCAATCTTTGCAATAGTTTATGCAGAATCTCTATGGCTCAATGCCATTCTCTATAAAATTTTATATTTTCCAAAAATGAAAATTAGAAATCGAGGTCCTCCCTCGTGGCCAGACAGGTTAGGAAGCAGCACTACATGCTAGCTGCAGCTACTTCAGTGAAAGTTCATCCCCCACCTGGGAGATGACCCACATGGTGTGACAGACCTCTCCTGATTGACCGCTGCTCCACTCAGCAGTGTACTTCGTTGATCGGTCTGTTCTGCTTCCCACTCAGTGTCCGGTGAAGCCTTTCACTGTCCCCAGCATCTCTTGCTTGTACCCCAGTTCTGTACGCATAAATTAATAAATCTTTAAAAAAATTAAAAATTGAATGCAAAGTACACTTATGCCCTGCAGATATACCCCTTAGGATGTTGGCAGATAATAATAACAATTGAAGAACAACAACAAAATAATGCAGTATTTATAATTACTAAAGTACTAAGGTTAATTTTAAATATATATATAGAGAGATATATGTATGTGTGCGTGTGTGTGTGCAAAGTCATCACTGTAGTCATTTTAAAATATCTACCATTGATTTAGTGTAAATTACAAAGATCTCATTTACCACTAAGTAAAAGTAAAAAGGTGGGTAAGACCAGTTCCAATTATATTTCAGTTTAAATATTCCTGATTCATACTGCTTCCTGTCTTACACTGGCAAAACAGTAAACTGGTGTGTGCATGTGTATAAAACAACATAATTTGGTTTAATCGGATAAAATAATATATGTGGGACCTAAGGAGTGGTAATAAATGTCATGAGTGGAAGAGAGTGAGACTGTAAATCAAGGAGTAATCTATGCCTTTTTTTTTTTAATTTAAGTGAAGCACACAGACCTAAATTAATAAGAAAAGAGGAAAAAGGAAACTTTCCAAGAGATAGGGATACACTGAAAAGAGAAGTGTAAATGATAAAAGTCCCCAGTGAGAATAGCAGGTCAACCATCTCTTGTGATATGCAGCAGACAGGTTCAGAGACCAAGCTAAAGGGTTCTACTCAAATGATTTTTCTGATTGCAAAAGAAAACAAACAAAAAGCAAGAAGCAGAGAGACATAAAAAAAAAGAAGGTGGCAAATTAAGATTTGGAAGGCCCATAATACATGACTCCATCATCCTTCTATAGGAAAGTCAATCAATCAAATTCTGCTTAAATTATTATTTAATTGTTTATAAAGGCAAATTAATGTAAGTTTAAAAATGCACAATATAAACTGATAGAATTTTGTGTATGCACAATCACTGATGACATTTCTGTGCAGGTTTCTGCTGCATAAGCTCTCTCCGTGCAAGTTGTGCTAAGTTCGAGAGCTGGCATGCAGATCCAGTATGCCCTAAATTTTCAGTTTAGATCCTTTGTTTCTTCACTGTAATATCTCTTATAATTCTGCCTTTTTCCCATCATTTTCTCTCACTTTTCACCAATTTTCCACTTGTTCCCAAACATACCCCCCATTTTTGTTTTTGTTTTTGCTTTTTTTCCCCGTGATGCATATTCCTATGTTCTTTCCTTAATTCTATTCCTCTAAGTCCAGGGAATTACTGCTCTTTCATATTAATCCCGACTTCATAGCAAAAAGACTGTTGTCCCTTACACAGTACTTTTCATATTCTTATGGGACAGATATTCTCCAAAGACTAATAGGTGATAAATTCAAAACTAGTTAATTTATTGTGCATTTGCAAAATCATGGCTCATAAGCAAGCCATAGTCATGCGCTCAGCCTGTATGAACTGATCAACACACCTAATTTTATCAGTTTATCTTTGCCTTAACACACACATTTTTAGAAGAAAATAATTTTAGAGAAAATATAATTTCATTTAAATTATTTGATTTGTCTACAATTTTTTTATTATTAATATTTAGCCTACTGCCCTTATTTGCAACTCCTTATCCCTTTTCCTCTCTCTTTCACCTCAGAACCCTGGAAAGTTAATTGATATCCATTAGTTTCTTAAAATGTTTTATGTTATCAGAAAGTCCAAATGCATTTTTTAATCATTCCCATTTACTTCTTACACAAAATTCTTGCAGACTCTCTTCCTTTTGACAGAAAGGACTGCATTCCATCCTTTCCTATGACAATATAATTTCCTATTGTATGTATGCATCACATCTTGATTATACATTCTTTTTTTTTTTTTAGATTTATTTATTTGTGCATACAGAATTGGCGTACAGGCCAGAGGCTCAGGGCCAGTGAGAGGCTTCACCAGAGACAGAGTGGGGAGCAGAACAGGCAGATCGACAAAGTACACTGCTGAGAGAAGTAGCAGGCGGATCAGGAGAGGTCTGCCACGCCATGTGGTCATCTCCGGGTCAGGCGGGAATCGAACTCATGAGGAAGTGGCTTTAGATTCTCAGTGCTGTGTTTTAACCCGCTGTGCCACCAGGGAGGGCCGATTATACATTCTTAAAGGAGATGTAGGTTGCTTCCACATTCTAGCTTTTAAAAAATAATGATGCTGTTTATATTAAGGAACATTTCTTTTTGTTTCATATCCTATGGATATATGGCCACAGATTCAATTGTTTATTATTGTTTTTAATTGACATAGATGATGAGTCACCAAAATATATCTATATTGTGATAACAGGAATGTATCAACAATGTTTCCTTCTATGTATTATATAGTTTCAGGTAATATATCTATGTCTGTATCTATGTCTATGTATATACCTATATCTATCTATCTATCTATCTATCTATCTATCTATCTATCTATCTATCTATCTATCTATCTATCTATCTATCTATCTATCTA
>NW_004567145.1:3437898-3441982 GCF_000260355.1 Condylura cristata
ATCTATCTATCTATCTATCTATCTATCTATCTATCTATCTATCTATCTATCTATCTATCTATCTATCTATCTATCTAACTATCTATCTATCTATCTATCTATCTATATCTACCTATCTATCTATCTATCTATATTCATTGGAATTTATTTTTATGCATGTTTCTTGACAATAAGCCAGAATCATTCTTCTATGTTTGACTTCCTGATTTTCTGAGGAGCACTGAAGAGATTGTTTTTCCCCACTTTGTGGTGATAGATGTTTTGTCACAATTTAGGTGCTAGTGTGTATATAAAGATTTTTTCTTTTTCCTTTTTTTTTTCCCTGGATTTTCAGTTCTAGTCCTATGGTTCATATAACACATCCTAATCCTAATTCAAGAGTAAGAACATCAGCTATAGCATACCCAATTTGTGTACAATTTATGGATGCAACAATTGTCATAAGCAATTGGCACTTCAGAATATTTGCAGTATAATGGTCCCTTCTTGCACCTTCTTAGCACACATTTATCCTCCTTTATTTATGTCCACCATGTCTTATAAATTAGTTGCTCACTCTGAAAGGTCACATACCCAATTGATGGTATCCATGTTACTTAGTTTACTCCTTTTCTATAAACAAAATGCATATTATTAGATGATATAACAACCATTATAAGTTAATAATAATGGAAGTGAAATTAACTAGCACAGGTAGGATATTATTAATGTGATATCTATGTGTTCATGGCTATTTCTGAACAGAAAACCCACAGTACAATTCAATATTACATTGATACTATGTAATTCTTTCGATGAAGTAACATTTAAGCCAACACAACCATATACATGTTTGCTAGGACTATCTGAACTGATACATGAAACCCACATGAAAATGCTGATTGGTAGAATATTCAATTTCTGGATCAAATATGTTTAATTTGAGTTTAAATGTGTAACTATCCAGAAAGTACTGGCATTCGATATAGCGGTAAAACTAAGAATATACAAAGTAACCAAATAAATTTAGTTTTTTATAAGAGCAGTAGGGTGTAAGAAAAGTATGAAGAAAAAAGAGAAGATATTAGGGGAAATATGACTGAGTCTTATTTAATCTTGAGGATACTGGAAACTGTGTAAAAGCAAAAAGTGAAGAAGAGCAAGGTGTTCTTCAGCAGGATGGATATCATTTTCTGAGCAGTATTCTAATTCTGTCTTTCCTTATTGTGTTGTCATTATGAAGCTATTATTTTATGTTGTACTTATAAATTATTTTGATATAAATACTTCTCCAATTCATGAAAAGAAGAGAGTATGTAGCTCTGCAATATTTTCCATTTTGTAAGCCAAAAACTGAAGCAAAATATTTATATTACCCTTTGTAATAAGACTCTATTATGTAGTGAAATTAGCAAAGGTAACTTCTCTTTGGAAAGGACTTAAGAAAGTCAATTACTGAGATTTTAAGGGCTTCTAAATTTAGAACTTTAAATGGGGTGTTCACCAAAAGGGCAAGGGTAGGAGACTAACATTCAAATTATGGGAAATATGGGCTTGTATTGCATATAGCTAATGCTGAAGCTTCTCTAGTTTCAATGGTGATAATAGCATATGTATCCAAGAAAAAAATAAAAATATGTGAGTCAAGGACTGTCAATCAAAGATAGAGAAATGGACCACTGAGTGCCTTGAGAGAGGGTGAGAACACCATTAACATATTTCCCTTCAGGGAGATTTGTTAGCCTGTAGTATTAGGATTCCTGGGATTAATCACGTTATCTTTAAAAGCCCTTACTGTGAACACCTCTACTGAAGGAATTATGAGGATGTATCTCAGCCTAACCTTCCATTTCCCATTGTACTGTGTCTTAGTGGAAGTAAAACAGAGCTATCAAGGTGCTATGACACATCAAAGGACATTACCCGATAGAGGACAGGTCACTGTCTGTGGCTTCTCATCCATGCACACAACTGCAAGGTCACTCAGGTTTAGGAAACATCAACTAGATAGAGACTTACTTAACAAAGGGCTCTTGAGGCCACAAGTGGCAGGCAATCTCACTCCAAATGTAGTCCGTAAGCCCCCCTACTCCCCCCCCCAAAAAAATACACTCATCCAAGATGGCACCATTTTCTCAAGGAGGGCTGGAGGTCGTGGCACACTTGCAAGCAACAGGCCAGAACTCATGATGGCAGTTGGGACTGCTTACAGATGGAATCACTGAGATGATACCCTAGCAGCACACAGCAGTGGTGTGTGGGCCAGGCTGGACAGCACCAGATGCTAGACAGAGCAGTAACAGAGGTAAAAGTACTGGGAGGTGATGTCAGATAATCAAGAGCAGTGGAAACCTCTTAGAGGTGACCCAGATACTAACTGCTGGTCACAGACAGCATTGCTAGGTTTCACTGGCCAGTAGTGCTGGTCACCAGTCACCAGTTTCACAGCATTTTGAATTTTTGTTGGCCCATATAAGGAGCAATCAGCTCTTTTGAGAAACCTGATGTGCTCTTTTCAGGTGATGCCAGCAGCATGACTGGGGCCTTGGAAACAAAACATTTTCAAGATAAGTATGTTAATTTATTTCATCATGGTGTCAACTTGCCCTTTAGCATCTGCTCTTCCATAAGGGGCGCACTACATTTAATACTCTCTTCTTCATAGTGAATTTGATGCTAAGTCTTCTCAGCAGAAGTTTATTGCTCAGAGTCTTTCAGACTTGTTCCAGTTAGGGCAAACCTGCAAACATCTCTGCTGTCCGAGCAAATCTTCTCTAGTAAGTCCCAGGAAGTAATCTGTCTGCTAAATTTGTCTAACTGCTTGCATTCTTCCTTAGCTCTGTGGTGCCATATAAATTCTTTGTATTCTGCAATTTTTTTATTATTAACATTTAATGTCTCTGTATATTAAAATTGTAGTCTACCTACTAAATATATATATATATAATACATAATGCATTATATATAATGTGATATATGTGTGTGTGTGTGTATATGCATACATATATATAGGTATATGTATATACATATGCATATATGTGTGTATATGTATATGTATATATGTGTGCACATGTGTGTGTATGTATGTATGTATGTATGCATTAATCTTCTGATTGGACCAGGACAGATGCAAAGATTTTGAGTAGAATGTGTTAAAGTATACAAAGTTGTTATTTTTGGACTTTTGGACAATAGGCTTTATTGTGGGATAAGGCCAGAGGACATGATTTGGTCATGAACAGCTGGTTTGTTTGTTCTTATCACAAATATTTTCACTACCACTCTCTGATATTTAACCTCTCAAGCCTAATAGGGCACCTGCAACTTTTGACCTTGGCTGGTAACTGAAGTTTTTGGTTTTCTGATCCAAATATAATGTCTATTTTTTATATAAGTAGGAGTAGGGAGTGTGGTTCCCAGTGCAATATATAACAATAGCACCCATTCACAACTATTATCAGATTCTGAACCACACAGATGGAATCTGGTTTCTATTGCAGAAAAGATTAGAGATTTTATACATGAAGGGTAAAACATTTTGTGTCGTTAAAAATGTAATGATACTGGGTTTTACATTGATTAAACTAGCTAGTGAGAGCTAGAGCCAGGTAAGCATCATGATACTGGCACATTCAAAGTTATGAAAGGAATGGGAAGTACACCCCCAATTCCTTTTGTTTCTGCTTTGATATGACAGTGATATAAAAAAAACTGAGCCTGTGGTTGGGGACCAGTACCTGTTCTGAGATTCCTGCTTTAGGAAATGGGCATTGACATATTTTCTCTGTGTTATTGATTTGTGGTAAACATATAAAAATTATAAATCTAGAACCTCCCTGGTGGCGCAACAGGCAAGGATGCAGTACTGCAAGCTGGCCACAGCCGCTTCAGTGTGTTTGATCTCCAACCCTGGAGGTGATCCACATGGCGTGCCAGAACTCTCCTGGCCTGCCTGCTGCTCCCCTCAGCAGTGTACTTCATCGATCTGCCTGTTCTACTCCCCACTCTATCTCTGGTGAATCCTCTCACCGCCCATATACCTCTAGCCTGTACTGAAGTTCTGTATGCATAAATAAATAAATATTTTTTTAAAAATAAAATAAAA
>NW_004567145.1:3442082-3443200 GCF_000260355.1 Condylura cristata
TATATATAAAACTCTATATCCTAATCTCTATATCCTAATATTTTAGTTAATGTAAATAAGACATGTGTCATTACAAAGTGATCTGGTACATATTCTTAAGTATTGTTTTAAACTTAACTACCTTCTGTGTCATACATCACATATCACTATCTCATCATCTCTTCATTTCTCTATTAAAAGAGACATGGCTTTATACTTATACCTCCTGCTCTAATCTAGTACCACAGGGTTTTTTCTAACCTTTCTTATTTATAACATTTTTCTCTGAGCAATCTGGCTCCAATTATCTATCATCTACTTAATTGCCAAATCCTAATAGACTCATAGTTTGAGAACTACTAACCAGTACTACTGAGAGAAACATGTTTACCTATTTAAGTGTTAAGCATAGTTATTTTCATTTTACCCTTGCAATATTGGCCTGAAACACTAATTTGATCAACATCTTTACCCTACTACATTGGAGGATAGGGTGGGGATAGGAGCAATATGCTGTATGTTTGTAATTCACTTAGGCTCATTTGTTACAGTTTACATTCGATTCTGAGAGTCCAGAAACTTCTGTTTCTTTTTTTGTTTGTTTTCTTGTTTGTTTTTATAACAGTTTATTTTTACATCATTTTGTACATCTTTTTTTTTTTTCCATCTCAATTGTAATCCCCGCGGGTTTTCCATCACAAAGTCACCCGTGTGCCATCACCATAATCCCGTGCACTTCCCTCCCCACACAGCCCACATTTTTGATCAAATTCCTCACTTCACCCCCACAAAATGTCCTGGTATATGGCTGTTCATTATTCTTGTTATTTTCTCACCTGGTCCATTATACTCCTGCTATGAGTGAAACCATCTGGTATTTTTCTTTTGCTTTCTGGATTATCTCACTAAGCATGATTTTTTCCAGCTTCATCCAAGTTGCTGAGAAAGATATGTGTTTCTCTTTTTTGGTTGCTGAGTAATATTCCATTGTATATATGTACAACAACTTTTTAATCCAGTCATCTACTTTTGGGCATTTGGGCTGCTTCAATGTATTTCCAATTGTAAATAAAGCAGCAATAAACATGGGGGTACAGGTATCTTTTTCAATCAGTATTTTTGTGCCTTTTGGGTAGATA
>NW_004567145.1:3444343-3448832 GCF_000260355.1 Condylura cristata
GGGGATGTCTTTCCATTTCATGGTGTCTTCTTGTATTTCTTTTAACAGTGTTTTGTAATTTTCTTTGTAGAGGTCTTTTACCTCCCTTGTTAGGTGGACTCCCAGGTATTTGATCCTTTTTGTTTTAATTGAAAAGGGGATTTTTTTTTATTTCTGCTTCTTCTAATTGGTTGTTTGTGTGTAGGAAAGCCTCTGACTTTTGTCTGTTGATTTTATATCCTGTATCTCGTTAAACTGGTTGATGGTTTTGATTAGTTCCTCTGTGGAATTTTTAGGGTTTTCCATATAAATTAACATATTGTCTGCAAATAAGAATAACTTCTTTCCCTATTTGGATTCCATGTATGCCTTTTTCCTGTCTTATTGCTCTGGCTAGAACTTCCAGTGTTATGTTGAAGTGCAGTGGCGATAATGGACACCCTTGTCTTGTTCCTGATCTCAAAGGAAAGGCTTTCAGCTTTTCTCCGTTGAGGATAATATTGGCTGTAGGCTTATCATAGATGGTTTTTATCATGTTGAGGTATGTTCCTTCTATTCCGAGGATTTCAAGGGCCTTAAACATAAATGGGTGTTGAACTTCGGCGAAAGCCTTCTCCGCATCTATTGATATGACTATGTGGTTTATATTCTTCTGTCAGTTGATGTGATGGATTACATTAATTGATTTTCTGATGCTGAGCCATCCCTGTGCTCCTGGGATAAATCCCATTTGGTCGTGGTGTATTATTCTTTTAGTACATTGTTGGATTATGTTAGCTAAGATTTTGTTGAGGATTTTTGAATTGGTGTTCATTAGTGAGATTGGTCTGAAGTTTTCTTTTTTTGTGTTTTCTTTGTTAAGTTTTGGTATTGGTGTGATGTTGGCTTCATAAAACGTCTGTGATAGTTTTCCTTCTTTTTCAAATTTTTGGATGAGTCTATATAGAATGGGCACTAGTTCCTTTCTGAATGTTTGGTAAAATTTATTTGTAAATCCATCTGGTCCTGGACTTTCCTTTTTGGGAGGGTTTTGATTACTTCTTCTATTTCCTTGCTTGTAATTGGTCTGTTTAGCTGTTCTTTTTCTTCTTTATCTAGCTTTGTGTGGTTGTAGAGTTGTAGGAATTTGTCCATTTCTGTTAAATTGTGCAATTTGTTTGCATATAGTTGCTCATAGTATTCTCTGATTATTCTTTTGATTTCTGCTGGGTCTGTTGTGATTTCTCCTCTTTCGGTTATGCGGTTATGATTCTATTCATTTGTGCTTTTTCTTGTTTTTTTTTTTTTTTCTTTGTTAGTCTGGATAATGGCCTGACTATCTTGTTTATTTTTTCAAAGAACAAACTTTTGGTTTCATTGATTTTTTTTTGACTCTTTTCCTGACTTCCATTTCATTTGTTTCTGATTTGACTTTTATTATTTCTTGTCTTCTGCTGGCTTTTGTGTTACTTTGTTCTTATTACAGTTATTTAAGGTGGGACATTAGGTTATTTCTTTGAGCTATTTCTTGTTTCTTTATATGAGCTTGTATTGCTCTACATTTTCCTCTTACAATTGCTTTTTATGTGCCCCATACATTTTGGAGACTTGTGTCATCATTGTCATTCTTCTCCAAGTATTTTTTTAGATTTCTTCTTTGATCTCCTCATTGTTCCAACGGTCTCCCAGTAGTGTGGGTTTTAGTTTCCATGTGGTAGGTGGGTTTCTTGCCTTCTTCATAAGGTTTATTTCTAGTTTGATTCCTTCATGTTCAGAGCAAATAGTTGGTATGATTTCTATCTTAGTGTATCTATTGAAGTTTATCTTGTGACCCAGTATGTGGTCAATCCTAGAGAATGATCCATGAGGATTTGAGAAAAATGTGTACTCAGATTTTCTGGAGTACAGTATTCTATAGATGTCCACTAGACCCATGTTGTCCAGGTCCTTGTTTAGAGTTCCAATGTCTTTACTTAGTTTTCTGTCTTGTTGATGTATCCATTGTTGAGAGTGGCATGTTTAAGTCTCCTACTATATATGTATTCTCTCTGATAAACATTTTCATGGATGACAGTAGTTTCCTGATATATTTTGGTGCTCCTTCATTTGGTGCATACATGTTGACGATTGTTATTTCTTCTTATTGCGTTGTCCCCTTAATAATAATGTGGCCTTCTGTATCTCTTGTAACCTTTATTAGTTTGAAGTCTATTTGATCTGATATAAGTATAGCAGTTCCTGCCTTCTTTTTTGGTCCATTTGCTTGTAGGATTGTCTTCCATCCTATTATTTTCAGTCTGTTTTTATCTTTTGTAGTTGTGTTTCCTTCAGACAGCAGAATGATAGTTTCTGTTTTTTAATCCATCCTGCAACTCTGTGTCTTTTTACTGATGAGTTTAAGCCATTTACATTTAGAGATAATATTGATATAATGGCACCTACATTTTCCATTATGGTCCTTCTGGATTTTTATTCCTTGTTTTGAACTGTTCTTGTTCATTCTTCTGTTGGACTTGGTTTGAGGGCTTCTTGTAGTAGTTTTTGGAGTGGGTGTTTCATCATGAAGAAATTGTGGAGTTTCTGTTTGTCTGAGAATGTCCTTATTCTTTCTTCATAGAGGAAGGAGAACTTCACAGGGTAGAGTATTCTTGGTTGCATTTAATGCTTTGGAGTTTCTTGAGAATGTTCCTCCAATCTCTTCTTGCCCATAGTGTTTCTTCAGAGAAGTCTGATGTCATCCAAATCAGTTTCCCTTTGTAGGTTATTTGTTTCTTCCCTCTTGTCATTCTCATTATCTTTTCTTTATCTTGCAATCTTGGAATTTTGAATATGATATATCTATCTGTTTTCTCCTCTCGTCATGGTAGTTTGGGGTTCTTCTTGCTTCTTGGATGTCTACTTTAATCTCCTTCAACGTGGGGGAGTTCTCTTCTATTATCTCTGTGAATATTTTCTCTATTCCTTGGCCTTTCTCTTCGCCTCCTGGGATACCTATATCTCTGTTGTTTCCTTTCTTAATGGTTTCAGATAGCTCTTGAAGTGTTTCTTCATTCCTTTTCCTTTTTACTTCTCTTTCTTTTTCTTTTTTAATTCTCTTTGTTTCTGTGTCTTTGAGAGTGCTGATTCGTTCTTCCATTTAATCTGTTCTGTTTTCATAATTTTCCCCAGCATTCTTTATCTCTTTTAGTGCCCTTTTCATCTCCTGCATTTCTTCTATTTCCTTTTTTAATGTCTCATTTTCTTTCTTCAGTTTGCTGATTGCTTGTCTCATATTATTTTCATTTCTTTCATTCATTTCCTTCAACTCCTGGATGGCTTGCCTCATTTCATTTTGTTTGTTTATCATGATGAGTCTGAATTCTTTATCTGGTAGGTTGAACAGTTCTTCTATTTCTTTGGTGGTTTCTGTTGCCTGATCTTTTTGTGTTGAATTATTCACCTGTGGACTGCTTGAATATTTGTCTTCTTTTCCCTGTTGTGTATTTTCTAATACTTTCTATTCACTGAGATATGGTGTTGCTATTATTGGCCGTTTTTTTTTTTGGGGGGGGGTGTTATTTCTGGAATAGCTGAGGGACTTCCAGATACTTCAGTTGTGGAGGATATTCTGAGTTGTGTTATTTTTCCCAGCCCCCACTGAGTGTAATTGTGTCTGTGGTCTCAGCTGGTAACAGTCAGGGGCCTCTTGTTTTGTTTAGCTTCTTCTAGTAACACGTTAACACCGTGTTTCTGGAAGGTGTCTGTTGATCTTTGTAGCCTTTGGATGTCCCAGGTTCCCTCTATGCTTGGTGTTCCCATGGTGGTGATGATGAATTGGAAGAGTTGTTGGTCTCCCTGGAGCTGGGCCTTTGGCTGAGTCAGTGGTTCGCTTTATTTACACTCTAAGTATTGTGAGCTTTTCTGGCTCCCAAGTCTTCCGGCCTCTGTTGTGGAGGTGGGATCTCCCCCTCTCCACAGGAGTGCACGGGAGTGCCAGAGGGCTGAAATCCTCCCAGCTGAGCAGGCTTCCAGTTCTCCCTCTGAGCGTTCAGAGCTCTTTCTGTTTAGTTCAAATAGTCCCTCCCTGAGCAGTGCCTCCCCACTGCCTTAGGTCCTCTCATAGAGCCCAGCTGTAGCTCTTTAACTCCAGGGTTTTACCATAGTTCTATGGGTAGATATGGTAAGAAGGTAGACCCCTTAGCAAGTCTCCCTGTTTGAGGAACTTCCTAGGGCCTCTATATGTTGAATGTGTCCATGCAAGATTGTTAAAATTGCTGCATTATCCTAGGGTTGGGCATGTGGTTGGGTCGTGTCTAACTTTTTTTCCCCTTCTTTAACTCAGGGGCTTTGTGAGTCCTGTTGCCACGCCTTAAGAATGGCACCAAGACCTGACCAAACCCTAATGTTGCCTAGTCTCAGGTCTCTTTGTGGGGGCAGGAGATGAGAATAGGGCTAGAGGGCCCCCAATGTCAGTTCCTCTTCTCCACCTCCCGGGCTCTAAGTTGAGCGTTTTTGTTTGTTTGTTTATTTGTATGTCCCTCCCCTCCCCCCC
>NW_004567145.1:3449067-3449933 GCF_000260355.1 Condylura cristata
GTGCTGAGCAGCCACAGCTGCTGCCTCAGGCAGTTTCCCTCTGCAGTGCTTCCTGGCCTCTGGGCACCTAGATTTTTAAAGGAGCTGAACCAGTAGGAAGTCGCTGGCATTCCTGATCAGAGTTGCAGGGCTCATCTGATCCTGCCTGTGCGATCTGATCCTGCCTGTGCGGCTTCCCTTATGGGGACTCCCAAATCACCCATTCTCCCTCGGTTATCTTCCTTCTAGTGAATCCAGTGCGTTCTCATTTGAGTTGAAAGTTGTAGCATGTAAGTCTATAGTCCATTTTTATATAATCCCATGCATGTTTGGATGTACTCGTCTGGGTATCTTTATTCTGCTGCCATCTTGCCCGTTCAGAGCTGGTTGAGCTGATCAGCTGCTTTGCACTGTGCTCAGGCACTCCAGATCGGGTCTGCAGTTTCAGTGGTTTTGCCCTGTACCCAGGTGTTTTAGATCAGATTTGCAGTCTTTCTGCAGCCTGGGCTCCACTCCCTGAGCTGAGCCATCCCCCTTTACCTCCAGGGTTTAGCGTGGGGCAAAGCAGCTCCTGCAGCCTGCTGAACTCCCAGGCCTGTTTGTTTGTTTATTAATCTGTGTATCAGTAAAGTTCATCCTTTATAATTCTATAATCTTTCACAAGTACATGAAATCATTTATGCACCATAGACCATACTGAATAGTTCTGTCAACCTAAAATCTCTATCTGCTATATATAAAATATAAAACCCGGCCCTCCCTGTGGTGCAGCAGGTTAAAGCACAGCACAAAGAAGCTAAAGCCAATTACGCATGAGTTCAATCCCCACCTGCCCCGGAGGTGATCCACATGGCACCGCAGACCTCTCCTGACCTGCCCGCTGCTCC
>NW_004567145.1:3450033-3462426 GCF_000260355.1 Condylura cristata
ATATTTATATATATATATATACTTGGCAACACCCATATCTTTAATTGTATATATATAGTGGAGTAATAACTCCACTATAGGTATGAAAGATAAGTCCATCCAAGCATCAAGAACTTACCTGCCTCAGAATGTAGAAATTAAAGTATCCAAAATATAGTAAATATCTTTTTAACCAATATAAACAGGTTGTTTAGTATTGAACTTAATTGTATGGCAGTTGTATATTATTGAACTTCATCCTATATTAAAGTACAGTATTAATTTTCAGTATTCATTTTTGTTGTTGCTTTTAAAAATGATATGTTTTTAGTATTTTTATTGGGTTGCCATTATATTTAGCAATCTTGTTGAATTGTTGACATTGGGCAATGTGACTGAATATATTTGGAGATAGGAAATAAAATATAAGTTAATATTAAGGCTTTGCTACAAATTGACCTTGAGGTCAGTTTTGCTACTACACTGCTCATGAGTATTTCAAACTGATCACCAACCCACCAAAAGAATAATATTAGAATCCATGATTTAAGATGATGTAACATTAATTGAAGTTTGAGTGTGTTTGTGTATATTTCTTTTCTCCCTTATAACTGGACTAATCAACTTAGCATTATTTCTGGGGGTATTTGTATAAGTGTGTCCAGAGAGTTTAACATTTTAATCAGTGATCTCAAAAAGTAGATTGAGCTCCCCAATGTGGTAGGTATCAGAACTTCAGTGACAAATTGAATAGAACAAATGGTAGAGCTTAAGGTGAAACGTGTTACTTTTCCCCTGATCACTGTTTAAGATGGGTAATCTCATTTCATCCTTTTGAGCCCTCAGAACATTTATACAAAATGCTCACCTAGCTCTCAGGTCTTCAACCACAAATCCAATTACATCAGCAATATTTCTGGAAAATTCTCAGCTTGCATTATCACATGAGCCACTTCCTCATGATGAATTTCATTTAGATAGATCAATAGATCGATCAATACAGAGATTGATAGTGTGTGTGTGTGTGTGTCAAAAATATATGTGTTTGTATAAAAAGCATAGTTAATACGTCCTGGCTATTCTTTCATCTTTTTGTTTGGAATTATGAAGATTTTTACTTGCAGTCAGTATACTTGCCCCTGAACTTAATGTGTTTCAGTGCTTTCTGCAATAAGTTGGGGAAATCTGATGGCAGCTCTGTTTTGAAAATTGTGGCTTCAGACCTAAACCATGTCTACAACATCTCTAATAATAGTACAGGTCACCTTCTATTTGCCATCATCTTGATTAATTTGTTTCTTACATTTTTTTTTCCATCTGGCAGGAAAATAAGAATGTTCAATATATAGCATTAGATAAGAGTGAAGGGAATTCATTTTTATTAGATTCCTACTCTGTATTAAACTCTATTTATTGGTTGTCATGAGCAATATGATTTATAAAATTACTCTCTAGTGCTCTAGTTGTTTTGATTCTCCATCTTCTCACTGCAGGCCCTTAGGAAGGATATGAGTACATTCATTGATTTTGGGTCAGGGGGAGATCCCATGAGGCACTTAGGAAATTAAATGACAAGAAGGATTGGTAGCTAGTCAGTCAGTCATATATCATTGAACAATTTATTTTGATGGCAAATGCTACAGAATCTCACTGCATTGCTGAGAGCACATATGGAACATCTTATAGTTGTCATCATGAGTAAACTGAATTATTAAAAAATCAGTAAGCACCTCTCATATCTGAGAGTTTTCCCTAGTGTGTTAACTTAGCTTGTTTAACTTTCCTATTTCAAGACTACACATCTCTAAACCAGAGAATGCCTTGTGATTGTATAAAACAAGGAAATAAATACATTATGTATGACATTACTAGATTCATTAAAGGCAAAACAGACAAGAGAGTGACAGGGACCACAATGAGTACTATTTATATTTTACTGATGAAGAAACTGAGCCCCAAGTAACATTGCAGAAGTCAGACATCAACTAATAGCTATTGGATGAGACACAGTCAACTATTTTCTGCTGTATGAAATGCCTTCCCTTTGCACTGTCTTGTCTCCTAATGCAGGGTATTGCAAGTCATAAATAAATGAAAGGATGATTGTCTCTTTTGATCTGATTAAAATAATAGGTAAATATTATGTATTTATAGATGAAAATCACGAGCTGTGAGGGTCAACATGCTAGAATTCTAGAATGTGCCACTACATAAAAACCATCTCTCCTGGACCAGAAATTTACCTAGGAAATTTTAATTAAACTCTGACAAACATTTCTCCTACTTAGTATTGTATGAATAGGTGTTACTGGAGAGCAATGTGAAATCGATGATCTGGCACCCTTAAAGTATTTTTGTGTGACCTCCTTTTTCTCCATTCTTTTAGTAACTGACCTGCGAGCTGGCATGCTGAAAAACAGACTTTACCCATATTTACATTATTTTCATTTTTTAATACTTTTTTATATTTTAAAGTAAAAGTAAAATAAAATATCCATTACTATTCAAGATACTCCACTTACTCTTGTTCACAAACTCCACTTTGTAAATATTTAAAACATCCTTTCAGTGTCTATGTTGACTAGTTCACATTTATTGGTTTTGCCTTTTCCTCAAGTTTTACATATATGTAAAATCATCCAAAATAAGTCTTATTTTTCTCACTGGTTTCATATTTCATGAACTCAATGGTTGCTTCCATTTTCCTGGAAATGGCAAAATGTATCCTTACATGAGTATTATAGATATTCTTTATCCAATCATTTCTCAGTGAGCACCAATGATGCTTCCTTCTAATGTCTATTGTAAGTAAAACAGCCATAGAGCCAACCCATATATTGAGCAGCAGACCTCTCCTGTCATGCCTGCTATGAAGCTATTACAGGTGCTGAACAGGAGTTCAATTGTCTCACCCCTCATATCTCTGTTGTACCTTCTAGCTCTTATATGCATAAATACATATTTATATATATATATATACTTGGCAACACCCTTGACACAGAGCTTATATATTTAATTATACTTTTTCATTTAAAGTGTTTTTTGAAAATTTGATTTTTAATTATTTATTTAACCTGAATACTTACAGGACATTTATTAAAGTTAAAATTCTGTAGTTTGGGTTTATTCACTTAGTATGCAATTATCAGATGATTTAATTTTAAATGTAATCCAATGGATTTTCAGAGAAATATATGGATCTTCCCTTATATATCTTGCTAATTCTACTTTTTCTATGACAACTTGTCACTCTGCTAATTCCCATTGTCCATGAATATTAAGAGCTTAATAATCTTATAAGATGCCTAATTTTCTTTTATACTTATGTGATTTCTGAACAATAACAACAAAATCAACTCTAACACCTCTCATTTTTTCTCTTTCAGTATTTGTCACTGTCTTAACAATATATATATATATATATATATATGCATGCAGTTTTAAAAGGTAAACCTTAAAAACTCACTAAAAATCCAAAACATCCATAAGGCATAAGGAGTAGGTAGGTTTAGGAAGCAAAATGGGTTGTGGTAGCTGACTTTGGCCAGCTGTGGGTGAATAGGTGGCTGATACACCCTAGGGAAGCAATGTGTTATGGGGAGTGTACAAACACCACCACAATTAAAATAATAAATTATCATTACAGAACTTAAAAGCAGACAAACAAACACATGAACATATAGACACACAGAAACACATGGCCATCTTAAATTTCAGTGAATTAAAGCACAGTGAATTACAGAAAACACTAAGTTCTTACATTTAAGATGGATTTTTAGAGGTACATAAGATATTTATGAAGTCATCTAGAAAAATAAAATTTTAATACTCAGGGCTGTTGATTAAAAAATAAACAAACCATTAGGGATGAATGAGACTGCACAGACTTCATTCAAAATAACAGTGCTAGAAGAAATGACTGGCAAACACTAAGGGACTTTTCTCAGCTTATTATGAGATTGATAAATAAGATTTATAAAAATGTTATTGCTTATAGTATATCTTTATTATTAATATATTTTTACCTCTCAATAGGCTGTTAAAACTTGAAAAAGTAATATAAGTTCTTGAAAGAACAAATATTTGAGGGAATTATTAATAACAAGTAAGACATTTTCCAAGTAAGCTTTAATATCCCATTTTGGCTTCTGCAAGTATTACCAATTATGCACATATTACTGAAATGGCTTTTGAATTAGTGAACTTGACTGATGATGGACTGCAGTTTTTATGTTGAATTTGATATTGTAAAGATTTTATTATAAATTGATGAATTATTCCATATTCATTTGAGTTTTGGATTTGCTCGTACAGTTAAAGTTTGTATTTCCTTTGAAAAACTCTGTTACATCATCTAAGTTGGCCTGCCAATCCCAACTAATGCATCAGCCATAGAATCATAAAACAGCAGTTATTGACAGCCAGATTCAAAGTGATTCAAATGATTTAGTCTACTACACATATTCATGATTTCTCTCTTTTTTAAGAATTATTTATTTTCAATCAAAGAAGATAAAGTAATGCCACTTGAAGCAGATGGATAGAACTGGAAGGGATCATGCTTAGTGAAATAGCCAGAAAGAAAAAGGAAGAAAAAAAAAATACTGGATAGCTTCAGTCACAGCAGGTGCATAAGGGGTCGAAAAAAAGAAAAGAAAGTTGTAATACAATAAAAACTAAAACAACTATAAACCAGAGATATCTTACAGGAGCAGAGAGGGGAACAGGATAAAAACTGGGGAGGGAAGAGCACACAGGGTTACGATGAAGGCACACGGGTAAATTAGTGGTGGAAAATCCATAGGGATTACAACCGAGATGAAAAAACAAAATAAAGAATGATGGAAAAAATAAATATTAAAAAAAAGAGGACCCTCCCTTGTGGTGCAGCAGGTGGAAGCACAGCACTAAGAAGCTAAAGCTACTTCTGCATGAGTTCGATCCCCACCTGCCCTGGAGGTGATCCACATGGAGCCGCAGACCTCTCCTGATCCAGCCGTTACTCCCCACTCTGTCTCTGGTGAATCCTCTCACAGCTCCTGTACCTCTGGCCTGTACCCCAGTTCTGTATGCACAAATAAATAAATCTTAAAAAAAAAAAAGAAAGAAAAAGAAATGTATTTATGCATACAAGAACTGGGATAAAGACCAGAAGTGGAGGGTAAGAGGACTCATCAGAGGCAGAGTGGGGAGCAGAATAAGTGGATTGACTTAAATACACTGCTGAGGGGAGCAGTGGGAGAGACAGGAGAGGTCTGCTGAACATATAGGTCAGTGCCCTGGCCAGGGATCAAACTACTGATTCAGTGGCTACTGTTAGCTTCACAGTGAGCCACCAGGGATGGTCCAACCAGTTTTTTTTACAATATATTTATCATATATTAGTTATTCTATGTGAGTTTTCACGTACTTATAGAGTGAGCAGCTCAATTTTACTAATTTACTCAATCAAATTACAATTTTGATATAGCTCAATTGTTTTATTATAAAATGAGCATTGAAAAATAATAAGTAATCAACATTTTTATGTCTTCCTTTAAAGATTTTTTTGTCTTATAATATTGTATTTAATTTCAACATTCGTAGTTTTATTTTGAAAACTTCACTGAAGTTTATGTTTGAACACAAAAAAGAGAGAAAGTTCATTTTCTGACTATCTTCTGTTTCCTTCACTCCTAAATTTAAAAAGCTTGCTAAAATAAATTTTAAAAATATTTTCTAATAGTCTTATAATTTATGGACTTAATGAGTGCTATTGGCAATATTAGTGAAAATCAGCTAAGGGTCACTTTGTATACAAAGAACTGTGTTTTGATAATTGTGCCTTTTTCCTTTTTACCAAGTATAGGTCTTAGAAAACAGAAGTTTTGTAAAATGTAGGTTTTGAATTAAATTTGAGACCCTGGTCTAGCTGCAGAAGGAGAGTAGAATGAAGACTTCACCATAGACTATGCAAATACCTTTTGTATAGGACAAGAAATAATGTTTGTGTTTTGTTTTCTTATCTAATTAGGACAGGAAGCTTTGTTGATATTGGTCACATATTTTTAATATATTTTTTTAAAGTTTCACACTTCTCTAAAATCACACCTTCAAATAGAGTACACCCTATAGGCTCCACAAAAATATAAAATGCTTATGATTATGACAATCATAATGACATAGATAAGCACACTGTCGTTTCAAGGGTAGAAGAAAGAGATTGTGTTTATTAAGAATCCAGAAGAGGACTGCTTTCCTTTGAGAGAAATGGTAAAATTACTGCTATACATTTTCATACTACTAAAACAGATGGCTGGAACACTGAATGGTTCCAAATGCTAATGTCCTAGTTTTTCAGTCCATCACTCTCTATGTATGTTCTGTCTAACCACAGTGCCAAATTTAATTCTGCTTAGCTATATCATTGCATTATTATATTTTACAGGTCATCTTTGCTATGAACACTATATAAAATATATAATGTGAGTTGGAAAATGTATCCAACTGGTCTAGTAAACTTAAATGTTTGCAATTTTATTTTACCTAAAATTATGTAGACATATTTAAGTCATTTTTTTTCACAGAATTTTGGATGAGGTGATTCTCAAAAATAATATTGAGGTTAATTAATCCTTCAATTTAAAGTGTTTTAGGTAGTGATGATTATTAGTTTTCCTCTTTTGTTAATCCAACACAATTATTTTGCATTTATTTCATTGCCATCCATTTTTGTATGTACAGTGTGTACATTCTAACACATTTACTCAGATTTGTTATAAATATATTCTTTTTTGCATGCTTACTGGAGTTTTATATTATAAATTTACATTAATTTTACTCTCTTTGGAATATAACCCAAATTTCCATTTAATATTATGTATTTGAGAATAAATTCTGTTATATCTGGTCCTAGTTTATTTCATTCTATGGGCTCATGTATATACCACATTTAAGTTTTTGTTAGATAAAATCAACAAACTTTATAAAAAATTTGCTTTCACATATAAGATTGTAGCAAATATCTTATTACATATAATATTTTGCATCTGTGACTGTAGAGTTTGTATCCAGTAACATGGCTGTGTGTGTTTATGTAAAGGAAGTAAAAAAAAAAACAGCTAGATAATGTTATACCTAATCAGGATACACATTACACATTTGACTATGGTGAGAAATGGAGGATAATTTAAATTAAGTGAGTAAAGACGATCACAACTAGTCTAAAAAATATTTTAACTTTACTGAAAACATCTGAAAGAAAATGATAAAGTCTGAGCAATAATAAATGATTAGATGTGTTTGTATAAGTTAAGACTATTATCCCAGATGTCTTTATGTACTTATATAGCTGAAGATTTATTTCTGCTTTTGAAACAGAGGGGGATATAAAATTACAGTATTATAAATGTAACATGTCTTACAGTAGGAATATAGTCAACTGATATATCAAAGTTTTTGTGAAGTAGAAAGGAGGGGTCACAAATAGTCCAAATATTATATTTATGTCAATTACAGATGATTGAATATTCATGAGTTAAGCAAACAGAAAACTTCAAGGCACATCTGAGACATACAAACTCTATTCCCTTCCCAAATCTTTTGGTGCTTTGGCATTAATATGTAAAAAATCTCTCCTTGCTGCCAACAGAACTCTGACTATATTTTTAGTCTGCTTTAATAATTTAGCTTTGTTTCTACTTTGTTTCCATGGAGAGATGGAAATTAACTAACATAGTCACTAACAGTGTACTTGGACTTCTTCCATGGGCATTTGGCACCCATCAAGCAAAGACAAAATGAGTCTGTTTAGATAATTTTTGTTTATAAACCAGTATGTTACCTGTTATATCCCCCAACCCAAGCAGCTACAGAACAGCCGTGACTTAAGGAGAGGTAAATTTAATTCCTTCATCTAGCTGTCAAGGTTACATTTGAGAACCAGGAAGTTCCCAGGTGCACATCAATGCTAGAAGAATTACAAAGTGGATGACTAGATACCCAGAGATCTGAATCATAATTAGGTTTATTCTAGCCCCAATTAATATTGATATAGTATAGAGTTAAAATCCCATGATCCATTCTTTGGTCTGTAAGTCTAAAGAATGAAGAATTTTAAGAGAATTAAAACCAGTGTTTAATTCTCAACCAGAACACTAAGTTGTTCTGCACATGAAAGATAAAGAACAACTAACCAAAATAGAATTGTATACCAGCCAGGGGAAAAAAAAAAAATCAGAAATGTGATTCTACTCTGAGAAATAGGAAATTATTGTATTACATCAAGACTGTGGAGCAGATAAAAGTAGAAAATTAATTATAAAATGGCATTGTGAAATATGGTTTAAAAACATTAGATATCATAACTAAGATTTGCTGCAGAAAAGCAAATGATTAAGCTCAAGGAAAAGGATGAATTATTGCCTAGGAAAACAGTACAGATGTCGAAAGTTGAAAAATATAGAAAAAACAATATTATTAAGATTCAGAAGGGAGTTTTCAGAATGAAGAACTTGATTGAATAATGGAAAATCAGTAGGATAAAATTAATATACAATGATTTATTAGAGCAAGTTGAAAGACTTACAGTTTTCATTTAGAATAGAATAAAAGAAAATCTCCAGCAAATCATATATAAACTTCAGAATGTAATGATAAAGAAAAATCCCTAAGCTTTAAAATGATGAAATAAATATGTTGAATAAGGGCCAAAGTGATGCTGTCATGGAGAAACTGTAGGACACAGTATAAAAACAGAGACGCAAAATCTGGCCTCAATATTATCTTTGCAACATTCAATACTTTGGTACTCCAGAGATGTTATCCCTAAGATGAAGACAATTAGTACTTTTTTTAGTAGGTATTTAGGAAATTAAATATATAATATCATAAAATTATTAGGACAGTGTCCGGTAAACAGTGTAAGTTGTTATCTTCTGATTTTTTTTT
The DNA here is from genome assembly GCF_000260355.1 of Condylura cristata. NCBI lineage: Eukaryota > Metazoa > Chordata > Mammalia > Eulipotyphla > Talpidae > Condylura > Condylura cristata. The sequence goes on from NW_004567145.1 coordinate 3,458,941, forward strand.
TTTTTTTAAAGATTTATTTATTTATTTGTGCATACAGAACTGGGGTACAGGCCAGAGGCTCAGGGGCGGCGAGAGGCTTCACCAGAGACAGAGTGGGGAGCAGAACAGGCAGATCTACGAAGTACACTGCTGAGGGGAGCAGCGGGCGGGTCAGGAGAGGTCTGGCTCGCCATGTGGTCTCCTCCGGGGCAGGCTGCAGGCGGGAATCGAACTCATGCGGAAGTGGCTTCAGATTCTCAGTACTGTGCTTTAACCCGCTGCGCCACCAGGGAGGGCCCTTCTGATTTTTTTTTTAAGGATGTCCTGGGTACAAGGTCTGTTAATCTATATTTGAGAAATGTTTAAGAAATTCAGAATTTAATCCAGAACAGCTGAACAATCATTCATATCTGAAGATAATATAAAGGTCTTTCAGACATTTGAAATTCAGGGTTTCATTTAGGGTCTGTTTTATGTATGAGTGTGAGTGTGTGTGTGTGTGTGTGTGTGTGTGTAAGTATAAAACATCACCCTTGAATTTATTACTAAAGGTATGTTTCATCAGAGAAAATATAGTAAATCTTTACAGAATAAGAGACTTCTACAAATCAATGGTCAACTAAGAAGTTAGTAAAATGTGTAGTTGGATAAATAAGTTATGGTTAAGACAAATTATAAGATGAAGAACTTAACATGTCTTTCATTAAGGAAGAGAGAAATTAGAGGATAGGTAGAAATAAAATTAATTAAAGATTAGAAAGTTTTATTCTAGAATTTAAAAAGTTAATTGAATTTATATATATATATATATATATATATATATTAGTAACACAAATTGATCAAAATTTCCTATTTAGACTGAAAATATATAAATACTCCAAAACTCTTAAAAACTATTTGCAGACAAAGGTATACCATACAAGTTTTTAAAAAGTGACCTACATTGATTCAAAAGGACACCTGCAACACTATGTTTACCCCAGCATAATTTATAATAGGTTAACTATAAAAGCAACCCAGATGCCCAAAATTAAATGATTAGATCAAGAAGATGTAGTATATTTACACAATGGAATATTTACTCAGCAATCAAAACGGATAAATTCATCCTTTGCAGCAACATGGGTGGAGCTGGAAGGAATTATGCTCAGCAAAATAAGCCAGAATGAAAAAGTAAAACATTGAATGGTCTCACAGGAGGAAGGTAGAGAAAACAAACAAACAAAAAACAAACAAACAAACAAACAAAAAGGAATCAAGAAAGAAAGAAAAAACTATAATAAATTAAAAATCAAACTCATCATACAACTATAGATCAGAGATATTCTGTATGGCAGTAAGTGGGAGAAGGACCAGGACAGGGGTGGGAAGAGCACAAGGGACTACAGTGATGGTGCTTGGGTGAATTGGTGGTGGGGATTTCACCAGAAGGCATACATTAAATGAACAGGAAATTCCCAATGACTTTACCTTAAAGGTAGACAAAATAATCTCTCAATATTTTATTTTCTACAGAATTAACTGCTGCATTTTGTAAAGGACAAAAACATAGAAAACTAAATAAAAACTGTAAGATAGCCTCACAAAACTATGTCTATGTAAAAATTTACATAACATAAATCCAATTATTCTTTCTATATTTAAAAAATAATAAACTAATTGCATATTGCTACATATGTATTCATTGTCATTTAAATATCAATTTAATTAATTATATTTTCAAATGAAGTCAGAAAAAAGTCATCAATCATATAGTTCCATAAAAAAAGTTTGATGCGTTTTAATAAATCTTTATTGATATTTAGATAAATACATACATACACACACACTATATATGTATATATATATTATATATATACATATACAAATATATATATAGCCAAAATTTTAACTCATAATGGATTAAAATTTTAACTCATAATGGACTGGAATGCGAAAGCAGAAACCATGCAATACAAAGAAGAAAACCTAGGAAAAACTCCACTACTTTGAATTCCATGATGTACATGTGCTTCATCTCTGAAAGAGACAAAGTGATTATAAACAATTGGGACTGTATCAAACTAAAAAAGCTTATTTTCAGCCAAAGAACATATTATTGAAATAAAAAGTCACTCTAATGATTGGGAGAAACTTTTGCACACCACATATCTGACAAGAGGCTTGCATCCAAGATTTATGAGTAATTCATACAACTAAATGGAAAACTAATTATCTAATCAAAAAAATGAGGGAATAGACAATAGCAGTAGACTATGAGTGAGTTAATGGGGGATATACTGTGTGGTGATACCTGGTGAGGTTACCCAAATATAACCTTAATTACAATAAATTAATTAAATTAAAAATGGACTGAAGCCAATATAAGTTTAAAATAAAATAAAAGAATGGGCAGAATTACTAATAATCACTTATCCAAAGAAAGAATGCACACAGATGTTCAACTGACACATGAAAGAATAAATGCTCATAATTACTTATTATCAGGGCACTACAAATAAAAAAAAACACAATAAGATATAATCTCACACTTGTAAATGAGCCATATCAAAAAGATAAGAAACAAAAATTATTGGGAAGAAATGGCTAAAAACAGAAAAGAAAGAAAAAAATCTTAACACACTGTTAGGAGGATGTAGATAGAATATTCCACCACAGTGGAAAGCATTGCTGAGATAACTCAAAACATTAAAAATGGATCTTATTTTGCTATGATATAGTAATACCAAAGAAAACAAAATAGTAATTCAAATGAATTTATATTTACCCATTTGTTTGCAGCAGTTCTATTTCAGTATCTAAACTATGAACACAATCTTAGTGTCTAAAGACAGATAAGTTAATTAGGAAGATGTGATATAAATATTCACGATTGAATAGCACTCAAATATAATATGAGATTAGTTTGTTGATACTGGAGGGGTCATGGATATTTATTCATTTGTTTATATCACCTGCTGTTTCCCATTAATGCAATTGTAAAATTTCATGCATTTTCCTGGTCAATAATTTCTGAGATAATTTATAGCACTATTATTCCAGTAAACAGTGTCTTACATTCTATGTATTAAAATAACATATTTATTTTTTTTATAGTTAAAGTAATGGAAACAATTCTGATTCCAATAATTGTTAGTTAGTTTTCCCAATTCCCAAGCCTATTACCTTGTATTAATGTTAGTACAATCCTGTTTCTTCCTATTGTACATTATACTATCGGCCAGGGATTGCAGCACTCTGCTAGCTAACAAATAACTCAGGTAGCTTCTGACTGTTACTGATTTGGAAGGAAATGCTTGTATTATTGTAACTCTCTATCTACCTAATCATGTCATCTATTTTATCTACTTATCTATTATCTATTTTACACCATAAAATCTAGGAAAAACTGGCCCTCCATGGTGGCGCAGCTGGTTAAAGCACAGCACTAAGAAGCTAAAGCCACTTCCACATGAGTTCGATTCCCCCCTGCCCAGGAGGTGACCACATGGCATGGCAGACCTCTCC
>NW_004567145.1:3467656-3471468 GCF_000260355.1 Condylura cristata
GTTGTTTTTCCCAGCCCCCACTGTGTGTAATTGTGTCTGTTGTCTCAGCTGGTAAGAGTCAGGGGGATGTTCTTTCTGGAATAGCTGAGGGACTTCCAGACACTTCAGTTGTGGAGGGTATTCTGAGTTGTGTTGTTTTTCTCATCCCCCACTGTGTGTAATTTGTCTGTTGTCTCAGCTGGTAAGAGTCAGGGGACTCTGTGTTGTTCAGCCTTTTCTAGTAACACGTTGAGGCCGTTTCTGGAAGGTGTCTGTTGATCTTTGTAGCCTTTGGATATCCCAGGTTCCCTCTATCTTGGTGTGCCCCTGGTGGTTATGATGAATTAGAAGTGTTGTAGTTCTCCCTGGAGCTTTTCTTTTGTTTGATTTGGTGACTGGCTTTGTTTAAGCTCTAAGTACTGAGAGCTCCCAGGTCTTCTTGGGGCCTCTGTTGTGGGGGTGGGATCCCCCCTTCCCCACAGGAGTGCAGGGTAGTGCTAGAGAGCTGAATTCCTCCTGGCTGAGCAGGGTGCCAGTCCAGTCTTTGAGCTTTCAGGGCTTTTTTTGTTTGCTTGTTTAGTCCAAATAGTCCCACCCAGAGCAGTGCCTCCCCTGCTGCCTGAGGTCCTTTCACAGAACCCAGCTGTATCTCTTTAACTCCAGGGTTTTACTTGTTTTTTTGGGTAGATGTGGTAAGCAGGTAGACCCTTGAGCAAGTCTCCCTGTTTAAGGCACTTCCTAGGACCTCTCTATGTTAAATGTGCCCATGCAAGGTTATTAAAATTGCTGCAGGGTTGGGCCTGTGGTTGGGTCCTGCCCCCAGCAGCAGCTTGGGATCCACTCACCTAGCTGTGTTGTCTCAGTTTATATCCAGGGCTTTGTTGGGGCTGCTGGGGCAAAGGTCAGCAACAGGTCTGTGGCATATCCTCAGGTCTCTGGTTCTGATCTGCAGCCTTTTCCCAGGATTTGGTTTCCCCTCCCTAGCTGAATTGTCTCAGTTTTTCTCCAGGGTTGAAGCAGGGCTGGGACAAAAGGCTGCTGAGCAGCCTGCAGCTGAGGCCTCAGGCAGGTTCCCTCTGTAGGGCTTCCTGCCTTTTGCCGCCTAGATTTTTAAAGGAGCCGAGAGTGTTGGAAGCCGCTGAAGTTCCTGTATCAGTTCCTGCCTGTGCGGCTTCCCTTATGGGAACTCCCCAATCGCCCGTTCTCCCTCGATTATTTTCCTTCTAGTGAGTCCAGGGCGTTCTCATTTGGGTTGAAACTCGCAGCATGAAAGTCTATAGTCCGTTTTTGTATAATCCCGTGTGAGTTTGGATGTAGTCGCCTTGGCGTCTTTATTCTGAGGCTATCTTGCTGTTTCACAAGCTGGTGGAGCTGATCAGCCGCTTTGCATGCCCAGGTGCTCCGGATCGGGTCTGAAGTTTCAGCGGTTTTTCTCTCACCCAGGTATTGAGGATTAGATTTGCAGTCTTTCTGCAGCCTGGGCTCCACTCACTGAGCTGAGCCGTCCAGCTTTACCTCCAGGGTTTAGCGTGGGGCAAAGAGGCTCCTGCAGCCCGGGGAACTTCCAGGGCCCGGGTTTTCCCAGGAGTTCCCTTCTGGGAGCTCCCCTATTACTGATTCCCTCTCAGTTATCTACCTTCTATTGAGTCCAGGGTGTTTTCGTTTGGGTTAAAACTTGTAGTAAGTGAGTCTATAGTCAGTTTTCAGTCCTCAATTCCTATGCAGGCTTGGACGCGGTGATCTGAGCGTCTTTACTCTGCCGCCATCTTCCGAAAGTCCTTTTGTTTTTTATTACATTAGCTAATATTTATAACTTTTGTAACTACATTTATATTTGGAATTATAGCTACATGTTCTTGTTATTATATCTCTTTAACTACACTAGACTAAAAAAAAATGAAATTGACAGGTGTAATTATTTCAACTATTTTTAAAAAGATAAAATTTAGGGCTCTCCTTGGTGGTACAATGGGTTAAAGTACTGCATTATGAAGCTCTCTGAAGCCACTGCAGCAAAGTTAGATCCCAGCCAGGGAGCTGACCCACATGATGTGGCAGAAGTCTTCTGAAACTCCTGCTGTTTTCCTCAGTGGTGTACTATGCCAATCTTCTTGTTCTACTCTCCACTCTGTCTGGTGAATCCTCTCACCTACCACACCTTTGGTCTCTATCTCAGTTCTGTAAGCATAAATAAGTAAATTTGTTTTTAAAGATAAAATTTACCACTAAATGATAGCATTGATTGTTAAATCATCAGTATTAATTAGAAAGGTATGGGAAGATTTGCAATGCTTTTATTGGTTGATTTAAGTATTTGTACATTTTGTTTGCCTGTTTAAGCATTTATATTCATTTATTTTCCTTCATGTTTTTCGAAGTTTATAAATTAAGATCATAATAAATGATCACACAGTAATTTGTGCTTTTTTTTTTCCTGTAGATACAATTGACATGACAAATTTGTTTCAAGTCTACAACATAATGTGTTGATATTCATAGGCATGGAATGAACAATGTATCAAGTCAAGTTACCTTCCATCCCTATACATAACTACCATTTTTTTCTCCTTGCAAAAAAATTTAAGATATACTCTCTCAGCAATTTTACATATACAATATAGTACTATCAATTATAATCATTCTATTGTTAATTGTATATCCAGGGCTTTTTAAATTGTAATGTGTACTTTTTTTTAAGATTTATTTTTCTATGAATATAGAACTGGGGTGCACACCAGAGGGGTATTGAGAGGCTTCACCCGAGACAGAGTGGGGAGTAGAACAGGGAGATTGATGAAGTACAGTGCAGAAGGGAGCAGTGGACTACTCAGGAGAGATCTGCCGAGCCATATGGATCACCACTCGGGTAGGGATCAAACTCAGACTGAATTGGCTTTAGCTTCTTAGTGCTGTGATTTAATTCACTGTGCCACCAGGGAGGGCCTGGAATGTGTACTTTTAAACCCTGTTCTTCCATTTCACCTATTCAAGCCCCTAGAATTTTCAGATCTGATTACAATTTATCTATTTTCTGTATCCATAGATTGTTTTTATGTTTGAGAGTTTTCAGCTAGCTTTTTAGGTTTGCTTCTTCTAAATTTCACATACAAATTATTAATATTTTATGATTGTGTGACACTTTCTGTCTGACTTACTTCACTTGGGATAATGTCCTTAAACTCTGTCATTGTTGCAAGTTTTCAGGAAGTTTATGTTTGTGTTATACTATCAATGATTAACTTATTTTTAAAACAGTGCTTGCTTGTTTTGCTTATATTTTGGGCTTCAATATGAGTGCAGCTTTTATATAGAATGATCAAAAGGAAATCTAAAATCAGGTTGGAGACTTTGGTTATGTTTTCACTACAGTAATTAGCCATAATAACCTCCCACACCCCTTTTAGTGTCTTCTAGTCCCTAATTCTCAGGCCTACTTACAAATTGTCCCATTCTACCTCTAGTGCTGTATGGCCCTGACACTTCTAAGGCAGATTTAAGGGTTCTTTGGCTTGTATGCATCTGACTAACAGGGATGGAGACAACAAAGATGCTTACAAACCTATTTATGGTTGTGAAAGAACCTGGAGCTGAGAGGATGGCTGTACTGAGGGACAAGCAGACAGAGGAAAATCTATTCATCTTAGCAACTAACTGCACTTGTTTCTATACAATTATCTGAAGGTCAAACATCAATTATACCATCCTGCAAATATTTTTTCTACACCTTAGCAGACTGCACATAGAAATTAAAAGTCCAGGCCCTCCCTGGTGGCGCAGCGGGTTAAAGCACAGCACTAAGAAGCTAAAGCCACTTCCACATGAGTTCGATCCCC
>NW_004567145.1:3471774-3484512 GCF_000260355.1 Condylura cristata
AAAGATTTGAAGAAAATTAAAAAATGCGAATTATTTATTTTATACTGATAAAATAATAACCAAATGAAGTGTCAAATACCATCAAACAGAATGTTATAACATATGATACAGCATAGAGATATTAACAAAGGTGTCAACTAGTGAATTATATAAACAAAATATCAGCTGATTAATTATTCTACCTATTTCTCAAAAAATGTATAGCTTAACAGATATTAAATTTTGTTTGAATGCTCAAAATTAATCATGGAAAAAAGATGGATGTCATCATTGAAAATATAAGAAAACTGAACTTTTTAAAAATAATAAAGTAAAAAGATACAATCTTCTAAAAATTGGCAGAGTTTCAGAAGGGATATTGATGCTAATATGAAAAATACTAAACATACAAGCACAGGATACTAATATACAATGAACGGGCTGTATCCAAATATGTTTAAAAAATCAATTAAATCAGTCTTTTTCTTCAAATGTGTCTTTCTGGGTATATCAAAACGTCTGTAGATGATTCATAATTCTGGAACTGGAGTGCTATGGCACACAGGCATCAGGAGAATTGTTGGGAGCTTCTCTGGATAGAGAGCAATATGCTCCTCAGGCTTCCACTGAAGGAACTATGGTGATCTGTCGTTTCCAAGTCACCACCGTGAGACTCGGTTGCAAGGTATTTCTTTGTCCTTAAGTCAAAATACTCTGAATACCAGAGGAAGGTGTCTAGAGGACAGCAATTCAGAGGATCCTGGCATGGTTTGATTTAGAAACCTTCAATTGTAGCCGTATCTGTTGAATTTCAAAACTTAAACAATTAGAAGAAACTTTTTTCACGAATAATTTCAGTTTTGTGATACTTTAAATAAAACTCCTCTTTTTATGTCTAGATAGTAGTCCACTTGAATTTGCCATTTAATGCAGCATAGCTTGACCTGGACGGGATTTTTCTAAGAAAAACCTATTCAACAGATGAAAGACTACATTATATCATTCATAGGTTAAATAAATAAATGAATAAAAGAGAAAAATATAAGTTACAACTATTTAGAAATATGAGTGCAGAACTAAGACTAACAGGGAAGGATGGTGATAGGTAAGACTATTGGATTGTGGGTCCAAAAGGCAAGGGTGGGCATGGTATGGAAACATGTATTTGCCAACGTATACCCCTAAAGCTTATACAAGTTGTAAGTGAACATTACATCAATAAAACAAATTACAGCTTTTAAAAATGAAATAAAGTACAGTAAGGATGAACTGGTAACTAAATGTTTTTTCTTCCTAATTCTGTGAATTCTATAATTTAGCAAAATAATTCTAATTTTTTAGACAAAAATGGACATATATTTTCCTATATCATTTCTATGTAAAGTCAAAAACACATTTACTGTTGTATAGATCATAAAATGTGCCTTTTCAATCATCAAACATGTACCTATGATGTCAATCTTACAGGTATCAGATTTCCCTTGGCAAAATACTTCCATTTTCATTGCTGTGTGTTTGGATGATTTTCACTGGATAATCAATGAAAGTTGTGATGAAATAATTTTCACCCATTTTTCCTAGAAAATCTTTTGTAAATGAACCTGGAAAGATCTTATAAATAAATGTTTACAATCGCTTATTTTACATAAATGGTTTTTAGAAAGATTTAATAAATTTCTCAAACACATGAGTAAAACAAACTAATGAAATGTCTTATACTTTATAGCCATATAATGACTATGTTTCTATTTATCATTAATTTTTGCTGACATTATCAAAAGAAAAGAGTGGGCATGAGATTAATTTTTATGTGCATGGTTGAGTAAGCATATGTTGATTTCAAGATAATGTCCTTGGACTACATTCATAATGTATATTATCAAGGTATATCTGAACTAATAACAGAAAATAGTTAGATAATTAATAATAGAAACAATAGAATTAAGAATTTATTTAATTATAAAATATTTTATATAAAATACAAAAATATATAATTTGATTTTCCTCCTAGAATATAAGAAAAATGATTTTTAAAAAATGTGATTTATTACTACATTACCAATTCAAAGGTAATTATACTATTTCTGGCTCTTGTAAATGCATAATAGACATAATAGACAAATGGCTGTTTAGAAAAAGAAAATAAAAGTGTATAATTTTCAGTGTGTCCTTTCAGTAGATCCCTAGGAATGGAATTGCAGGGTCATATGGTAGCTCTGTTCTTAGCATTTGGAGAAATAATTTTTATTCCCACTAGCAGTGTAGTAGAGTTCATTTTCATCACATCCTCACCAATATTTATTGCCATTTTTTTTAATATGTGTCATTCTTACTGGTATAAGTTGGTATATTATTGTGATTTAAATTTTCATTTCCCTGATTATGAGGGATGTTGAACATTTTTCATATGCTTGTTGGCCATTCACATTTCTCTTTGGATAAATGTCTTAAATTATTTTTCGTATTTTTTTTATAATTTTTTTTAAAGATTTATTTATTTGTGCATACAGAACTGGGGTACAGGCCAGAGGCTCAGGGGCGGTGAGAGGCTTCACCAGAGACAGAGTGGGGAGCAGAACAGGCAGATCGATGAAGTACACTGCTGAGGGGAGCAGCGGGCGGGTCAGGAGAGGTCTGCCACGCCATGTGGTCACCTCCGGGGCAGGCGGGAATCGAACTCATGCAGAAGCGGCTTTAGATTCTCAGTGCTGTGCTTTAACCCGCTGCACCACCAGGGAGGGCCTATTTTTCGTATTTTTAAGCTGGATTTTCTACTTTGTTTTTTTTGTGAATTATTTGTAATTCTTGGTAATCAGCCACTTATCAGTTGTATGGAATACAAAAATTTTCTCCCAGTCAGTGGTTAATATCTCTTTTGCTGTACAGAAACTCTTTAATTTTATGTAATTCCAACTGTTCCAACTGTGTATATGTCACATCACTTTCTGTACCTTAGATGATGTGTCTTTAAAGATGTTACTTAGCTGTATGCCATCTAGAGTTTTGCCAACATTTTCTTCTATAGACTTTATAGTTTCAGCTCTTATGACTAATTGGTTGATCCATTTTGAATTGTTTTTATACATGGTGTGAGGTAGTAGTTTATCTTCATTCTTTTGCATGTAGCAGTCCAGTTTTCCCAGCACCATTTGCTGAACAAATTCTCTTTGTTCCATTGCATATTTTTTGTTCCTTTGTCAAAGATGGTGTCCATAAATCTATGGGTTAATTTCTGGGTTTTCTATTTGATTCCATTGGTATGTATGTTTTTTTTTTTGTTGTTGTTGTTGTTCTATTAGCAGCTTTTATTATTATGACTTTATATTATAGTTTGAAGTCCAATGTTTTGATAACTTAATGACATATGAGTAGCAATTCCATCATAATGATCTACCCAAATGACACAAAATTAATACAAAAGAATACATGCAATGCTATGTTTACTGCAGCACTGGTTATAATAGTTAAAACCTGGAGACAGGCTCCTCCCTGGTGGCATAGGGATTAAAGCACACCACTGCAAGCTAGCTGCAGCACTTCAGAATGAATTTGATCCAGGACCTGGAGTTGATCCACATGGTATGGCAGAGCTCCCCTGCCTCTCCCACTGCTCCCCTCAGCAGCATACTTCTCCAGTCTGCCTGTTTTACTCCCCACTCCGTCTCTGGTGAATCTGATTACCACCTCTGCACCTCTGGCCTGTACTCCAGTTCTGTATGAATAAATAAATAAATCTTAAAAAAAAAAAAGCCTGGAGGCAATTCAAATGCCCCCAAACAGTCAATAAGCTCAGGAAGATGTGCTACATATAAAAAAATCGAATACTATTCAGCAATCAAAAAAGATACACTGAAGACATTCACAGCAAAATATATTATGCTCAGTGAAATAAGTAAGAAGGCAAAAGAAAAGTACTGGATGCTCCCCTTATCAATATATTTCAGTCAATCTGCTTGTTCTGCTCCCACTCTGTGTCTGGTGAATCCTCTAACTCCTCCCCCCATAAAACACACACACACACACACAAACTTTATTTTATGATTCACCCAATGTATGATAGTTTGTCTTTTTAAAAGCCCATTTGGGCTGACACAGTGTCCAGACCAGTTACCATTGGATAAACTACTCTGACCAAAAACAAAACAACCACAGAAGTTAATTTCCTTCTCAGTCGCAATTTCACTAAGAGACATTTGAAATCTGGCTTGGTGACTTCGCTTCATGAAATGCTCAGGAAACATGATTCTTGCATTTCTTCCTGCTTTCTTTCCCACCTGCTTTGAGTTTGGGTTACATTTCATTCACTCTTTATTAACCTTTCACCTTTGCATACACATTCCAAGCAACATAGCAAAATCTTCCTGGAAGCTACACACAAAATTTCTCCTTCTATTGACCATAATTTACCACAATCTTCTGTACTCATAAGGAAGACTAGAAATTTAATATTCACTATAGAGTCATGTACTAACTCAAATTTTTGTTTGATAATCAATACAGAATACTCAGGGCAGTAGGAATCAAAAAATCAATAATACATGGATATTTTGACTTAGTTCTCTTCTGTAGAAAAGGATTTTCAGTTTGAAGGATAATTTCTTACTTTTAAAAAGAAAAATAGTTTAACTTTTAATTTTTTTTAAATGTTTAAAAAGTTAAAAAGAAGTACCTCCCCAAAATTTACTTAACTGAAAACTCTTATATAGTATTTATAGTATTCACATGCAGAAGTGTTCTTTTTTTTTTTTTTTTTTACCTTCTGTTTGACTATAAAGCTATTTCTAATGTCTTAGAGACACATAGATTGTGGGTAAGTAACATTTGCTCATACTGCTATTTTTATAAATAAATTATAACTTTTAATTTTTTATGATAGTCGTAGATGTTAACAGATAGTTTTTGAGTATATTATGGTTATCTTTGACAACTTCAATGTAATGAGTTGGCAATTGGAATATTGTCCCTGAGAAATAGAAAATAAATTAGAATTACTTTTCTAGGACCCCTTTCTCTCTACTATTTAAGCTCTTCTTTGACCATGAAGGATATGTTTTCGGGTCTGGGGTGGCAGAGAAACAATATATTAGGATGATTGTAACTGCAAAGATCAGTTATATAGTAAATGTGGAGGGCTGTTGGTCCTAGTACATCCTCGTTTCTCCAGTAACCCCTCTAGCTCTACTGGCATGACTCTGGGAGGTCCAATTTAGTCACCATTAGAGAGGGAAGAGTTTTGCCATCACAAAGAGGAAAGACATACCAGCCACTGAGCTAGTCACTTCAGCAGTGAGAGAATCTAACCCTGGCAAGTTCCAGCAAATGTCTCATTAGAACTGGTTCATATTCATACGTGCTGGTGGCTGTAACATTTTTGTCCATTCTAGTTTTTTTATTTTCTCATATCCTCACAAAACTAAATAATGTCACATTTCTACCATAAGCTTTTATTCTATAATATTTTCTACTATCACTATACCTGCCTTATTATACCATGTAAAATATAGTTCAAAAAGGTTTATGTAATAAAGAAACTTCTATATTATGTAAAAATGAACAATTATGCAACCAACAATACTTTAGTTTGCATGTTAAATAATTAAGCAATATATATTTCTTGCAAAATGTGAAATAATAATCTTAAGAACATTGTTTTTGCTTACTATGAATCAGCAACTAGGGCCTTCCTGGTAGTGCAGAGTTTAAAGTCTCAGTACTCTCAAGCTATCATCAGCTATTGTAATATGAGTTTGATTCACAACCAGAGAATAGTTAACCCACAGGGCAGAGTAGACCTCTCCTATCACACCTGCTGCTCCCCTAAGCAATATATTTCAGGGGGTCTGCCTGTTCCGCTCTCCACTCTGTCTCTGATGAATCTTCTCAATCTCTGCATTTCTGGCCTACCCCCAGCTTGTATATGCATAAATATATAAAAATAATATATTTTGAATAATCAGCAATGGATTATTTTATTTACCTTTAATTTTCCAACTATATAATATTCAGTTTCTTCATTTGTTGAGAAATAGTTTATACCAGTGTATTTGATATACACATATTATAGGGCTATATGATCTATTTCATAGTTTCTGTTGAATTAGGCTAATTGCCTTAATTAGCAGAATTTATACATTTCTCAGAGATTATAATGGTTAATAAAGATAATACTAAACAACAACAAAACCTAGGTGACTTTTAGCTGTACATTGTTCCTCTTTCATGCTTGGTTTTTATAACAACACATAACAACACTGCCCCACATTGTTTTGGCATCAGTGCAGGCTGATGAACCAGATTCAATCTAAAGCACAGGAACATAGAGCTTGCAAAGTTTCTGCCAGAATGAAAACATGACACATTTACTTCTTTTTATGGATAAAATAAGTCATAAAACTAGGATTGATGTCAATGAGATGGAGAAGTTTATTTCTTTCCAAGTGATGGGGGAATGATAGCTTTGGTGCAATTATACCCTGGAGTTTATCTTTATGGACACTAATTCTTTTCCCCTTCTTCTCCCTTATGTATGAATTACACTTTCTCTCATTAAGGGCTTCATGCCCAAATCCAAATAGCATGTTCAATTTCCTGCTAGTCTCTATCTGGTCTGGGGCTGTGTACATTTTATAAAGGGACCTATACAGTGAAATGAAGTCAGTTCTCTCTTCATGGAGAGAACTATATATGGAGGCACAGGAACAATATAACTAGAGTAAAACTTTCACTTGGAAAGAGGAACAGCTGGAAGCACTCAGCTATCTCTGGTCTGCAGTAATATCCCAAACATGCTGAGCACATCTTCTGAGAAGTTCCTATTCTTATATTTGGGTGTGTTGCTTGGGCCTTGACTGTAACATTCACCCCCTCTCCTCATATATCAATCTTTCTGCCCCTTTATCCCATTTTTTTTTAACGCGTACTTCATTTTACTTTGTACTATGAAAAGGGCATTGACAACAATCCCCCCTGGTGACTAGAAATAGTCAAATTCTCTTTGGGCCCATGCTGATGACATTGAAAATACACTTTCCCCCAAATAGCAGATTTTAACATCTCTCCTGAAGAAGAAGAAAAATATTTTCTTAATATTAATGTAGTCTATATAAAGAGATGTAGTTAATATATAGATATAGAGAAAAACATAGCCCCAGATTTCATGAGCTTTATATATTTTATAATTAGATGTGACTTGATTTTGCTACTGGAAACAACACTGCAAAGGACACTTAGAGACCAGGTCCTTCAGGTGAGATTCTTTATAGTCACCATTCTTGATCAAATAGATATGTGTCTACAAATGAGCATATACAGCACATGAGGTCTCACAATCTACCAAATCTGTTAACTAATATTTGTACTCATCAATTACTACAATCTGTCTTTCATTAGCATCCATGTACCACTCTTCATTCTGTTTTACATATCAGCACAATAAGTACAAACCATCTCAACAGAACTCAAATCCAGTACCACATGGTTTCATAAGGAATCTGAATTGTCAGTGATGATGCATTTATTCAAACAGCAAATGGGAAATATATAATTCCAAACAAATATAATATGGGCAAACTACTATAATATCAAAATTAAACAAAGAAATACACAACATTAAAATTACAGATCGACCTCCTTAATAAATAAAGATGTTCAATTACTCAATAAAATATCATAAAATAAATTAAAAATTCATTGGTGTGATTATTCATTATGTCCAAGTGGGATATATACCAGAGACAAAAGGATGGTTGAAGATCTGGTAATCAATCAACTTAATTCACAGCCCCAAACATAAAGAAATATATAAACATATGAACTTACAAACAGAAGCTGAAAAGCATTTGATGAAATTCAACATCTACTGATGTTGAAAAATTTTCATAAACTTAAGATTAATGTAATATAACATAATAAAATCATTATATGGCAACCTACAGATAGGAAAATTCTCAATGGTGAAAGATTGGAGGTTTTTTAATTAAGATTCAGTACAAGAAAAGGATGGCCACTTACACTTCTTCTCAACATAATATTGGAAGATCTAGGTAATTATGGAAGGAATACAATTGGGAAAGAAATAAAGCTATCATTAATTGCAAATAGAATGACAGTCAACACAGAGAAGTCCAAAATATTCAGAAAATAAACAAATCAGCTCAATAAAATGACAAGTTACAAAATCAGTAAACAAAAATCAATTGCCATCCTATATGCAAACAATAAGTTAGAGCAGGGATATTTTTAGAAAGCTATCCCATTTACAGTCACAAACTTAACAAGGGAAGGACATGAGAGGACATATATTATTGAAACTAAATGGCATTGTTAAAGGGAATACAATGCAGAAAAGTATCCCAAAAGACAAATTCTGAATCTGTCATATGATTTAGCAATACCATTTCTAGATTTTGATCCAAAACATTCAAAACTCTAAATTGAAAGGAAACCTACACTATTAACAATAATCAAAATGTGTAGTCCTTGCAAAACTCCCAACTGAGAAATCAAACTTTGCACAATAATGAACAATGATATAATATGTAAATATATTTGAAAACAATAACCAAATAGAAACAAATTTAGTGTCTGAGAACAGATTAGTGAATAAAGATGTTGTATATATATACAATAGAATACTAGTCAGTAATTTAAAATAAAATTCATATTATTTGTGGCAACACGGATGGAACTAGAAGGGATTATCCTATGTAAAACAAGCCAGAAAGAGAAAGATAAATACAGAATGGTTTATTTATATGAATACTATAGAGACAATAAATGGAAGATTAGATAAAGTCAAACTTTAAAACCCATTTTGAAAAGTGACCACTGAGGCTCTCCCTGGTGGCACAATGGGTTAGGACTCAACACAGCAAGCTATCTCTAACCACTGCTGCTTCCATGTGATATTGATTCCTGGCCCAGGAAATATTCACATTTCTCTCCTGTGTAACCCACTGCTCCCATCAGCAGTGTACGTTGTTGATCTACCTGTTCTGTTCCCCACTCTGTCTCTGGTGAAGCCTTTCACTGTCCCTACTCCTCTGTCCTGTACCCCAGTTCTGTATGAATAAATAAATCTTCAAAAAAGAAAAAACAAACAAACAAACAAAAGGGAAAATGAAAAGAAAAGAAAGAGACCATTGATCTGACGCTTTCAAGACCATTGATCTGAAGCTTTCAAAAAGAGAGAACAACAGGGGAATTGAGGAGAGAATACAGTGGGCTATGGTGGAGAACTATGGATTCTTTGCTGTAATGAAGCAGGGCTATAATCATTACATGGAAGTAATCCTATAGTGTCAAAGTACTACAAGGAGATATCAATTACAATAAGAATAAATTAATTTATAAAGTTCTGTCATTTCCCCTTACATGAACAGATAAAATTTTGTTTACTTAGATTAGGTTAAATGGATTTTTATTGCCTGCAAAAAAAGTCTGTATAGTAGAACTAACTGTAATTAGTAATGTAACACCAGGACAGTGATTGTACTACAGGGAATTTCTGACAACAAAGCTTTCTCTATTTCCAGCTAAAAGAAAATTCATATTATGCAGTGACAAAGTATCTTCATAAATTGTTGTTTTATTATGTACTGTATGACTATTGAGAAAAGAAGATAAATTTTGTAATACAAATTTTATCAATTCTACTGAGAAATAATTCATGTAACACACTAAAACTAGAATGTCATCCACTGTATAGCAAGCATTGATATATTATTGTATATTTATATGTTCAGCCATAACCATAATATATTTTTGAACTTTATCATCTCCAAAAATCATGTCTAACTAATCAATAAGCTTTTTTAATCAATAATCAACAAGTCAAATCTCTCCCAACTCTATTCCACAGTACAAATCTAGTCAATTACTTTCATTTCCATATTTAATCATCCTGTCCTTTTTATATTACTGAAACCATATTCCAAGTTATCCACCCTTCATTATCCTATGTTTTTTTTCTTATTGCCCAGTGATAATGCTTTATATGGATTATAATACAAACTATCATCCTCTCATCAACTGATAAACATTTAGGTGATCTCAATTTGGGGCTGCTGTAGATAAAATTGCTATGAACATGCATGTGCATACATTTTTTACACGGAGATCTCTTGTGTATATTTTCATTTACTTGGGACATATATCTAGGATTGAAATTGCTGTTTCAAAGTGTTTAAACTTTGAGTAACAACCAAATTGCTTTTAAAGAAACTGAAAAATATACTCTTACCAGCAGTGGTGACGATGCTTAAGGATTACAGTTTCTCCATATCTTTCCCAACATTTGTGACTATAACCACTCTACTGTATGTGAAGTGATATGCCATGGTTTTAATCTGCATTTCCCCAACAGTGCTGAGCATCTTTTCATGAGGTTATTAATTACCTCTGCAACTTCTTTAGAGTGACACATATTTTTATCCTTTTGAGACAGGTGCCATTCAGCTTACATGGCAGGGCATGCAGGTTTTATTGGTGCCATGTACTCTTAGGTTTCTCTAGGGATGGCTGTGGCAGTGACAGTGAATTTCTCATATCATCACCTAAGGGTAGCATGCACTGCCTGTTGGAAGAGCCCTAAGCTACTCTGAGAGTGGTAGTGGTGATGACAATAGAGGCCTTGCTTCAGAGCAGACCAGTCCTAGGACTCCAGCACCCAAATTCTGTAGCTCTTGATTCAGGGCCACTTGGAGTAGTGTTAGACCACATTGGAGCACATCTGGCTGCCATCACTTCCTGAACCCACAGGATGTTAGGGGAGTGGCACACCAGGACAACACAGCAAGCTCCCAAGGAAGCCTTTATTGCAGCTGCTAGGAACTTTATTCAGCACTGCTACAAGATTAGTTTTTTAAGTTTGGTTTTCTACTTATGAGGGTAATTTTTAATCTATAAGAATGTCAGCCTTTTTTAAGCGAATCATTTTTTTTAAAGATTCATTTATTTATTCATATAGAACTGGGGTACAGGCAGAGATGCAAAGGGTGAGAGGATTCACCAGGTACAGAGAGGGGAGCAGAACAGGCAGATAGATGAAATACACTGCTAAGGGGAGCAGCGGGCGGGTCAGAAGAGGTCTGCCGCGCCATGTGGATCTCCTCCCTGGCAGGCGGGGATCGAACTCATGTGGAAGTGGCTTTAGCTTCTTAGTGCTGTGTTTTAACCCGCTGCACCACAAGGGAAGGCCTAAGCGAATCATTTTTAAAGTGAGGGTTATTATGCCATTTTTAAAAATTTAATCATTTTAAAATACTTGACTCTCTAAAGAAAAAAAAACAAACAAAAAGCCCAAATTTACTGGTACATATAACATGCAGAAACACAAATGTGTGAGGTATATAATATATATACTTATAAAACAGAATAAAATATGGAATGTATTAAAGAAAAATAAAATTTGTTTTTTCTCATACTGTCAGTGAAGAAGATATTTTTTGAAATAACATTTTTTAAGTTACAATTCTTAATGAAAGTTCTAAAAATCCTTTTAAAATATTTAATTAAGAATATTATAATGGGTATGTACAATTCTAAAAAGAATGATTAATGTTAAAAAAGGCAAGCAAAGAGAATAGTGGGTAAACATAAAATATAAAGGTAATATAATTTAATAATGTGATGCAATTAAATTCATCATATCTGGATATTTTATAAAATTTCCCTTCAGTGATTCTTCTAGTTCATTAGTGAGATACATGGACTTTGTCATGTACTTGACTTTAGAGGCAACTTTTTCAGGTTCTTTCTATTGAGTATGATATTAAATGTGTGTTTGTCATATACAGACTTTATTAGGTTATCTTACTTCGAGCCCCATTTTTTTGAACAGTTTTTGTCATAATGCAAAAATGAATCTTTTCAAATGCCTTCTCTGCATTTATTCACATCATCTATATTTTTAATGTGTCAAATTGCATTAATTCTGTTGCAGATGTTGAACCATCTGTGCATGCCTAGAATAAATCCCATGTGGGCATGACTTATTATCCTTTTAATGTTTCATTGAATTATGTTTGCTAAACTTTTGTTGAGAATTGTTGCTTCTAAGTTTATTAGGAAAGTTGGTCTGTAGTTTCCTTTATTTGTGATGCTTTAATATGGTATCATAGAAACTTTGGCTTCATGAAATGTATTTAGAAGTGTGTAAAGTTTAATAAATAAACATATATGGTATTATTATATTTGTACATGTCCACATATTCATTTTATTGTGATCTAATAGTGGTCAATCGTATAAAATGTTCCATGAATAATTGAGAAAAATGTATATTCAATGTTTTTTGAGTTGCAATGTCCAATATGTTTCTATTAGACCCATATTTTCTAATTATTTTTTAATGGTCATCTGGTATAATTTATTTATTGGCTACTTGATTTACTTATTGGTGAGAGCAGAGATTTTAATTCTACTGTCACAAATATGTTTTTTCCAATGTCTCTATTCAGTGTTGAGAATGATCACCCAATATAGTGTGAAAGTACTTAGTCTTGTTAGTATTCATTGATGAATGTTATGTTGTCTTGAGATAGTGTTACTGTCATCATTATTTAGAGTCCAACCTTGTCTTCTATTATAATCATTTTTTTTAAAATTAAGATTTATTTATTTGTGCATACAGAACTGGAGTACTGGCCAGAGGCTCAGGGGTGGTGGAAGGCTTCACCAGAGACAGAGTGGGGAACAGAACAGGCAGATCGACGAAGTACACTGCTGAGGGGAGCAGTGGGCGGGTCAGGAGAGGTCTGCCA
>NW_004567145.1:3484702-3521662 GCF_000260355.1 Condylura cristata
TAGATAGATAGATAGATAGATAGATAGATAGATAGATAGATAGATAGATAGATAGATAGATAGATAGATAGATAGATAGATAGATAGATAAACTGATAGATAGATGTCCTTGTTTTCTTTGGTTGCCATTCACTTTTATGATTGTATTCAAATTCTTTAATCTTTGTTTACCTTTGGAGCTCAGTATGTTTCCTGATAATAGCAGAAAGTTGGATTCTTCCCATTTTTTTCAGCAATTCTATTTGGCCTTTTGGGTGGTGAGTTACATGAAGCAGGCCCTCCCTGGTGTTGCAAAGAGTTAAAGACCAACATGATGAAGCAGCCAATGCAGCCCCTGAAGTACAAGTTCCATCCCCAGCCAGGGAAGTGACCCATATGGTGTGGCAGACTTCTGTACCATCCACAGCTTCCCTCAGCAGTGTACAGCCAATACATACATTATACAGTATATTTCAGTATACAATACAGTATACTTCAGTCAGTGTATGCATAGGAGTATTCTGTTAATCTTTCTCTAGTGTATCCACTCACCTCCCACACCTCTGGCCTGTCTCCCAGTTCTTGTATGCATAAATCAATAAAATCTTTAAAAAATAGTTTTACATGAAGAGTGGTTATTGATATGTAGCTTGTTACTGCCATTTGGCCCATGGTTTTCTGGTCCTATTCTATCTGGTCCTAATGTTCAACCCTTTGCAAATGTTCATATCTGTTTAGACTCAAGAGTTCTTTTTTCCATTTTTTGGAGGGTAGATTGTAGCTTTTGAAAATTCCTTTATTATCTGTTTGAGTGATTAGATGCCTTTATTTATCTTTCATATCTTATATAGAGCCTTTCAGGGTTGAGTTTTCTTTTCTGACAGCTTTTTGTTTTGATGCATTTTTTATCAAGACATTAAATTATCTTCTTACCTATGGTTGTTCTCAAATTTCTCTGATGATAGCTAGTATCCTTTATAGCTTAACTATAAAGGACAAAGCATTCTAACTTCAATATCCTTTATTTGTCTTAGACTCTTGGACACATGTTTGTACCTTCATTAAGGTCTCAATTTTAGCTATTTCTATAACTAAGTTCTTTATTAGTGTCTCTTTCTTATCCTTTCTTGGATGCCCATTTTTTAACTTGCATTTTTTCATGCAGTTGTCTTGTTCTTGAAGTGTTTATTGATTTAAATAAAAATACTGCAACATTTTTTCTTCTGTTTCTTTGTGCATTACAGTTTCAAGGTAACTGATTCAGTCTTCTATTGGGTCTATTACACTCCCATGGTTTCCTCGATAAATCTTCATCTCCTCTATAGCTATTTTTGCATAAAGCATACATGTTATTCTCATAGAACCTTGACTTTGATCCCATGCATAAGAAATTAAGTGGATAGTCTCTGAGCAATCTTACTGGTTCCAAATAAAGACCTGTAATTGCTTACATTTTGGGTTAAAATAATGACTGGCTCTCTTCAACTACTTTATAAAAGTTTTTGTCTTAAAGACAGAGCACCCAATGCCACAATATTGAAGGCAAAGATAAATAGATGGGACTACATCAAGTTAAAGAGCTTCTGTACAGCAAAAGAGACATTACTAAAAACAAACAGACCACTAATTGGGAAAACATTTTCTCAACCAAAAGTAGCGATAAAGGACTGATCACAAAAATATAAGGAGAACTGATGAAACTCAACAAAAATAAAGTAAACAACCCCATCAAAAAATGGGCAGTAGAGCTAAAAAGACACTTCTCCAAAGAGGAAATTCAGATGGCCAACAGGCATATGAAAAAATGTTCAACATCACTCGTAATAAGGGAGATGAAAATTAAAACCACAATGAGATACCACCTCACCCCAGTGAGAATGGCACATCTTCAAACAAATAGCAACAACAAATGTTGGCGAGGATGTGGAGAAAAAGGAACTCTCCTGCATTGCTGGTGGGAATGCAAACTAGTACAACACTATGGAAAACTGTTTGGAGGATCCTCAAACTGCTAAACATGGAGCTTCCCTACGATCCAGCAATCCCACTCCTACGTATCCACCCAAAAGACACAAAAACACTGATTGAAAAAGATACTTGTACCCCCATGTTTATTGCTGCTTTATTTACAATTGGAAAAAAAATGGAAGCAGCCAACTGCCCAAAAGTAGATGACTGGATAAAAAAGATGTGGATGTGGTACATATACACAATGGAATATTACTCAGCAACCAAAAAAGAGAAACACATGTCTTTTGCAGCAACTTGGATGGAACTGGAAAAGATCATGCTTAGTGAGATAAGCCAGAAAAAGAAAGAAAAATACTGGATGGTTTCACTCATAGCAGAAGTATAATGGACCAGGTGAGAAAATAACAAAAATAATGAACAACCATATACCAGAGACATTTTGGGGGGGTGGAGTGGGGAATGGGATCAAAAATGGGGGGAAGTGAAAGGAGGGAAATGCACGGGACTATGCTGGTGGCACAGGGGTTATTTGGTGATGGGAAACCCGCGGGGATTACAATCGAGATGGAACAAAAAATGTGCAAAATGATGTAAAAATAAACTTTTGTAATAAAAAAAAAGTTTTTGTCAAGGCAATTCAAAAAGAACTTCCAATTAACAGTAAAATACTTTGCTTTTGATTTTTAACTCTTTCAAAACTATTTTCCCTAAAATACTATAAAGATAAAGTATCCCAGGCCCTCCCTGGTGACACAATGGGTTAGGACACAGCACTACAAGCTAGCTATAGCCACTCAGCACAAATTTAATCCCCCACTCCAGGTGTCGTCCACATGATACAGAAGACCTTCCCTGTCACACCCACTGCTCCTCTCAGCAATGCACTTCATCTAGCTGCCTTTTCTGCTTCCTACTCTGTCTCTGGTGAACCTCTCTCTACCCTTGCAACTCTGGCCTGCACCCCAGTTCTGTATGCATAAATAAATATTTAAAATATAAGGTATTTAACGATATTTTTAACAAGTTCTCCTTTAAAATTATTAATAAATTTGCATATTCCTATGAATGATTTTCTATGAATTGACTAAAATAAAGAAGTAAAAATGTGTGAAAAAACCGAGAATGCTAAAGGACAAATTTAAATGCTTATATGTCTGAACTGAAATAGAAAAAAATAAGAGGTAAGCAATAAGTTTCAAATTTCCAGTATCGAAGGTAATGGGTTATCATATAAGACACATCCATGGCCCTCCCTGGTGGTGCAGTGGGTTTAAGCGCAGCACTGAGAAACTAAAGCCATTTCTGCATGAGTTCGATTCCTGCCTGCCCCGGAGGTGACCCCATGGCGTGGCAGACCTCTCCTGACCTGCCTGCTGCTCCCCTCAGCAGTGTACTTCATCAGTCTGCCTGTTCTGCTCCCCACTCTGTCTATGGTGAAACCTCTCGCCATCCCTGAGCCTCTGGACTGTACCCCAGTTCTGTATGCACAAATAAATAAATCTTTAAAAAAATTTTTAAAAAGTCATGTCCACAATGAATGCCACAAACACACACACACACACACACACACACACAAATATACACTCAAACTGCATCCCTGGAATATTTTAGAGATAATTCTATCAGATCCATTGGGATGAATTAGTTCACTATACTGAACTAGGAATCAGACTACCACACATGGTATGGCTACCTGCGTGGGAAATGGAAGAGAGTGAATCAATCCTCTTAAGCCCTGATAGGAATGATTTTAAAAGGGTCATCAAGAGGAAATGAAAATTTTGAAACATGTTACTACTTTGTGAATTTATGTCCACCATTTCTTGTTCACCAAACTTTTGATAGTAGACAACTGCAGCTGTGCATCAAGTCTGAAAAAATTTTTAAAAATACCAGTTTTATGAAAGTGGAACAGAGTTAAAAGAGAATCCCCATGAAGTATTAGAAGAATACAGGTATGTGCATAAGCATGTAATTTTTTTGATTATTTGTAAGTGAATAAGCTATAACTACAGGCACCACAAGAGAAATTTTATAATATCAGATGGATATATCTATGAAATCATTGTACAAAAAAAGGAGGTAAAATAATGAGTCAAAAAATAATACAGGAACAAATGATAAACAAACATGGCTGGAAAGAACTCTGTATAAAATAATACAATGCAATATGCTTTCATTTTTCATAAGAAATAATTAACTGATGATAGTACCATGATGATCTTGAGATTCCATATTCATGAAAGGTGAAAAACAATTCCTGTTATGATGAAGCCAAAATTTAGTAATAAAGGGGTCACTACTAGCAGTTTTACCAAATTATGTTTGTCGAAGTCTCTCCTCAGCACACTGAACAATCTTGTAACTCCATCCAATAGGATACTTTCAGGTCTTGAGTCCAGGTCTTAATGTTTCCTTAAATCAGGTAAAACTGAGTGGTATATAGGAATACTGAATCTTAAGGGGTTTGCTATAAGTTTTCAGTCACCCATGTGCATAAAGCAAGAAAAGCAGCCTGATAAGTTTAAATGACATAGAGAGATGATTAAATATTTCAAACAACAAGCTTTTAATCAAACTCAAAAACTACCTTTCCCTTTTTGCACAAATGCTCAGGCAAACAGGCTGGGCTCAGAGCAGGACAGCTGAGACCTGAAAACTTTCCAATAGAGAACTACAACAAAGGTGTTTGTCATGTCTCAGAGCTGGGACAGAATGAGAGGCCAACATTCACAATGCACTTTTTGATCTATAGAGGTCAAAATATAAAATTAGCTATTTTTTTACATGATTATGCACATACTTGTATTCTTCTGATTCCTCATGGTGATTCTCTTTTAACTGTACTCCACTTTCATAGCACATTTTTTTTAGACTTGATGCACAGTTGCAATTGTCTGCTCTACTATCAAAAGATTGGTGAGCAAGAAATGGTGGATATAAATTCACAAGGTTTTAATATGTCTGAAAATCTTCATCTCCTCTTGATGACCCTTTTAAAATCATTCCTATCAGGATTTAAGAGGATTGATTCAGGCTTTTAAAAAGTCTGCCTGAAAATAACATCCAACATGTCTGATTACTTTTTCTTTCATACATATAAAATTTGAGATAATTAAAAGCTATAATAAAGGTTAAGGGCATAGAAGTGTGGTCTAGAAAAAAATGTGCTCACCCCATGTTCATTGTGATGAACATCTCCCTGTAACATTCTGATTATTAAAAGTGTCTTAAATGTCCATTTCCCCAAATAAATGAAATTTTAAGAAACATAGGTAACACTAGACATGCCTAAAAGACAAACACAGTTATGAAAAAGGTCCTTTAATGAATACATTTTAAAGATGTACAAATTAGTAAAGGAGTGTACAAAAGAAGTGGATTCATAAAAAAAAAAAGTAAGTAAACAATTTCTATGCGTACAACATCAAGTTTGATTTATTCACATGTATTTAACATAAACAGGCTTTGGAATTACCTATATACATATATATAATTAATAAGGCTTTTCTCTAAATGTCATTGTTATATATTTAATCTGATATGTATATATATTAAATGTTTTTAGTCTGATAATTACATTATTTGAGATGATATTAAATATATAATAATATATACAAGCACCTATTTTCAGGAGAATAATTTTTTTCAAGCCAACTCAAAAATGTCACAGTTGATAACTTTTAAACTTATGAATCAAAACCAAAATAGATCACTTCAATGTGAGTTTTCTGGATGATTTCCAGCAACCACATTCAATTGTGAAAACTGAAATTTTGATGAATATTTTTGTTCTGTTAAAAATTGACATTTGTGAAACTCATTTTTTTAAATAGAGCCTGAACCATTACAAGGAAATCACATTAACCTCCCTTGTTTGAACAAGGTCAGAGACCTCTAGACTAGGTCAAAATAAATTATTTTGAGAAAGCATCAAGCAAACAGATTTTTAAGGAGTCAACTAGATCATGAGACTAATGATTTTGGATTTTTAGACTGGTGGATAAGAATAAATCAATGTTCATTTCTGAATGATTATGAATAACTTGTTAACATTGATCAACTCTTTATTTTAATGACTTATCTCATTTTCCTCTTGCCTATTCATAAACCCCCACAACTTTATCCTTTCTTAGGAAACACTTTAACTTTCCTAGTTATATAAGTGGTTATAAGTGCACTTCATTCAAATTGTATTTCTTTAATCCAAATAAGTGAGCTTAGACTTTTTCATCACCCCTTTGAATTTTCTGGTTGACATTTCTCTCTGACAATAAAATCCATAATTCAGAGGAAAGGCTAGTAAAATGAACAAATCAATCACAAATTTTGAAATAAACTTTTGAGCATAACTTTAACCCTATTCTAATAGGAAGCATATAGTGAATACATAAGTCTCTACCATATTATAAACTATTCCTAGATATAGATTATGATAGAAGGAGATATTACTATGAGATTTGATTTAGTAATTACTTAAAACTCACTAGAGGGACACACCTATTAAGTTCAATTTTATATTTATGTATGTTAGCTAAATGTATCCTTTAAGATATAAAAGATCCACCTTCGAACAATACCCTTTATGTTCCTTTGATGAATATCAAACACAAATACATGGAGCCATCCTGATTCTAGATTAAAATACCAAATGGTGTACCAGATTCTGTTGGGACATGTTCAAAAACAGGTCTCAGGAATGTCCAAGAATCTAGGAATGTTTGAGCATGTGCAGACACTTCCTCAACCGAGGAAAAAAGTAAATTTGCAAGTCACACCAAAATTTCTCATTTGCCTAACACAGACCTAGCCCTGTACATTTTGTCCATATAAGTGCACTCTGCCAAAGTGCTCTGGTTTTCAACTCAAGTTCTTGAGTTTTCACTCCCTGAATTGCAGACCCAAAGCCCAAAATAATTTTCTCAAACTGTAACATAGTCAAGTACTCATACTTTACAACTCAAACTGTAACATATTCAAATATTAAGCAAGAACCTTCAGACTTTAAGAATAATTCTAACTGGGCACCCTGTATTTTATCTGCAAACTAACTTGCTAATTAGTATAAATAAATTGGTTAGCTTAAATTAGGGCTGCTTTCCAGAAAAACAGACCTCTCTTTGCAAAGCATCTTCTGGCCCTATCATCACTGTCTTGTAACAAAGGGGCATAGGAGAAGCAGTGGAAGTGCTATTTATTGCCTTGAGAACTAACCTTTAATCTCTAATTTATAGGTCTCCAGTCTCTGTCAGCAATCAACAAAATGGTAGGTTTAAGTTTATAATTAGACTGAAATTTCAGACATGTCATAGTTCTTGACATTGAGCTCCCTCAGTAAAATTTAAGGGTCTTTGAAAGTATAGACTAGTTTTGTTTTGTTTAACATTGTGTTTGGAAGATTACCCAGTAGCTCTGACTGGATAAATAACTATGGAAAAGATGAGTAAAAGAATAATTGAATGTTCTGTCAATTGAATTTCAGCTGCTAAACTCAGGCAACTTTTGATTATAGACTATACACCATTGAGATTCTCTTTAATGTTCCTTTCTCAAATACAGTCTCTCTAAAATTTTTCTCAATACATTTTATCTTTACCATCATCTCTTTCTTGAGTCTCAGTTTCAATCTCTCAGGTCCTGACTCTTCTATCATCCCTACATTTAAAGCTAGCAGTGCTTAAAAGTGATCAGAGAACTGAACTACTTCATTGATGGGATCTACTGAGAAACAGAATCCATAAGAAGTCCTCAATTCCAGCATTTTCATGATATTTTCCAAAGATATTTTATTAGGGTATGCTCATAACACTTGGACCTAATAATTGATAACTATCAATTGAAAGGATAATATAGCAATGAATGATAAATACATATTCACTCAGTTGAGAATTGAGAGCTATTTTCTTAAAACCTGGTCTCAATGTTTCATTGCACAAAGAAAAGAGTCTCAAAATGTTTGGTTTACCTACATTTATAAAATTAGTGGTGAGAAATACTAACTTAATATTGAATTAATCCTCTAAGGGCATTTGAGATATATTCACATATAAGGTATTGAAAAAAAATCATAGTATAAAAGTGTTCTACCAGCTATGATATTTGAGAATGTTCCTACACCTGTATTTCTGTATCTCTCTCTCTTTTGTTAAGATTTATTTATTTATGCATACAGAACTGGGGTACAGGCTAGAGGTTCAGAGGCAGTGAGAGGATTCACCAGAGACAGAGTGGAGAGCAGAACAGGCAGATTGATGAAGCACAATTGCTGAGGTGAGTAGCGGGTGGGTCAGGAGAGGTATACGTCGCCATGCGGATCATCTCTGGGGCTGGATATCAAACTCACGCTGAAGCAGATGCAGCTAGCTTGCAGTGCTGCGCTCTAACCCATTGCATCACCAGGGAGGGCCATATTTCTATTTTTCTTTATATCTTTTTCTATCTCTCTATCCATCTGTCTATTGCTAAGGTGATCAAAATTCTTAATTATTTTTCAGATAAACATGTAACAAAGTATATATTAGTTTTATTAATTCAGATTAAACTCTTCAACAATAAAGTTGCCTTTATCTCTCCCTCATTTTAAAATTAAACCTGGAACAAACAATAACATAACATACAAACATACAAGAAAATGATGTTTGATAAAGACAGCCTTATCCCCTTATTCCTGAGAGCCCTCATTCTTGGTTGAAGCTTTTCCATATTTTATTTATATTTTCTATTTTATAGCTTTTCATGTTGAATCTCCCCTCTGCATAGGAATGTAAGTTCTGAGTTTGAGATGTATGTGTACATTACAGGAAACAATAGTCTAATGGCCAGGAATTTAAAGAAAATAAATAACATTTGAATCTCTGTTATGCCTCCCATTAGTTTTGTTATGCCTCCCATTAGTTTGTAATTTCATACAATTTACTCTGACCTTCAAATCTTTCCCAGACTTTAAATCAAAATAACATAATAGTTTCAATTATAAAGATTAACCATATGAATCATCTGACCGACTGTGGCACAGAAGAGAAGCAAAATAAGTAAGAGAATATATTGTGGTCTTCTCTGGTATAACGATGGATTAAGGCACAGTACTATGAAGCTATTACAGCCACTGTAGCATGAGTTTGATCTCTTGCCAGAGAGGCAACCCACATG
Source organism: Condylura cristata (assembly GCF_000260355.1). Classification (NCBI taxonomy): domain Eukaryota; kingdom Metazoa; phylum Chordata; class Mammalia; order Eulipotyphla; family Talpidae; genus Condylura; species Condylura cristata. Next base: position 3,493,802 of record NW_004567145.1, read on the forward strand.
GTGTGGCAGACCACTCCTGACTGACCTGCTGCTCTCCTCAGCATTGTAATTCATCGGTCTGTCTATTCTGCTTCATACTCTGCCTCTGGTGAATCCACTCATCCCTTGCACTTCTTTATTGTACCCCAGTTCTGTATGTATAAATAAATCTTTAAAAAAAGAAAATAGATTTTTTATAAGGGTTCAGATACAATATGTGTTGGTTACAGCAAGGTGATTAAATATCCCTGTGAGTGCCCATGAACCAAAAAGCTGGTTTTCAGGATGTATTTACCTTGAAAGGTTTCATATAGAATGCACAAAAGTGTATGGGTCTCATGTCAGTAATAGAATCAGGTACTAGTCAGGAATCAGGTACTAGTGATAAAATGTAATATGTGGTTTGGGTCTCACATGTTAGCTTTCACATAATTGTGATTGTGCATAATTGTCACTGGGTGGAGAGGTTTTAATTATAACTCAGTCTAATCATAATGTGTGATTTATTGGCGGAAATCCACAGTAGAATAACATAACCTGAAGTCTTAACTGGACATAACGAGGAGGGAATTATAAACCAATATGACAAAGTTCAGAAAACCAGAGAGGGTAGAGCATTTGGGGTTTGGAACTTGTTCCCTTGATGGACCAGCTGTTCTGAGAGGGTGATATTGCCTTCTTTAGTCAATGCTATAATCTGGAGATGCCCAGGACATGGAACCCAAAATATCTCAAATTTGCCTATCAGCTCCTATATTTATGGTGCTTCAGAGGTGTATTATCAGAAACACCTTTTATATTTTTGGATTTGTCCTTTTAACCCAACTACGTTTTTCTTTCTTTTTTTAAAATTTTTTTCCCTATTGTGACAGGGTGGTCTCCAAGAAAAGGGGAGGTTTCAGGTTTCCGGCCCCTCCCATAAGGAGGGTGGAGCTGAGTAGGGAGTAGAAGAAGCTAGAGAGGATACTGACGAGAAAAGAAGCGGGATAGACAAACAGAAGGAGACCTGAGAGAGGCACACAGAACAGAGAAATATGTGAAGTTTTGTATTGTTTCTTGGTCCTGGACTGGATGAAACAGATGTGAGTGAGAGACCAGTGTGAAGGTTCACTATGGTAGTATTTATCTTGATTTTGCTCTTTTCCTCCCACACTTGTCTGGCCATTTCTGACCCTTTCCATGGCTCTCCTCCATAAAGTGCTTTAGACTTGTGGAAGGTTTTCAGGCCTTCCTTTAAGGCAATCACTTTTAGCTATGAGGGGATGGGTAACTTTGGGTGTCTGATTTAGAAACTGTATACTATCTATTTGCTATGTTGCACACTGATTGTATAAAGGTTATCACCATAGTCCAGTGCATTTTGCTAGCCCCACTCTTTTTTATACCATTCCCTACTCAACCCCCATTAAATATCTCTTGCATGTATCTGTTCATTGTTATTATACTTTTCTTGACTGGTCTCCTATATTCCAACTATAAGTGAACCCATCTGGTATTTATCCTTTTCTTTATGGCTTATTTCACTAAGCATGATCTTTTCCAGCTCCATCCATGTTGCTGCAAATGACATGTGTTTATCTATCTATCTATCTATCTATCTATCTATCTATCTATCTATCTATCTATCTATCTATCTATCTATCTATCTATCTATCTATCTACCTACGTACCTATCTATTTATTTGGTTACTGAATAATATTCCATTGTGTTTATGTACCAAGATCTTTTTAATCCAGTATTCCACTTTTGGGTATTTGGGCTGTTTCCAAGTGTTTCCAATTGTAAATAAGGCAGCAACAAACATGGTGGTGTATGTATCTTTTTGAATAGATGTTTTTTGTGTCTTTGGGTAGATACTTAGGAATAAGATTGTGGGGTCATATGGAAGCTCCATGTTTAGCAGTTTGAGGAACCTCTAAACAGTTTTCCACAGTGAATGTACTCATTTGCATTCCCACCAGCAGTGTAGAAGAGTTCCTTTTTCCCCACATCTTCACCCACATTTGTTGTTGCTAGTTGTTTTAGATGTGCCATTCTCAGTGGAGTGAGGTGGTATCTCATTGTGGTTTTACTTTTCATCTCCTTTATTACAAGTGATGTTGAACGTTTTTTCATAAGCTTGTTGGCCATCTGCTTTTCCACTTTGGAGAAGTGTCTTTTTAGCTATTCTACCCATTTTTTATGGGGCTGTTTATTTATTTTTGTTGAGTTCCATCAGTTCTTTTTATAGCTCTGTGATCAATCATTTATTGTTAGTTTGGTGTGAGAAATTTTTTTTTCCCAATCAGTGGGAAGTCTTTTGTAATGTCTCCTTTTACTGTACAGAAGCTCTTTAATTTGATGTAGTCCCATCTATTTATCCTTACCTTCACTATTCTTGCATTAGGTGCTGTATCTTCAAAGATGTCACTGAAGTGTATGTTGTATAGTGCTTGGCCTGCCTTTGCTTCAGGTATTTTATGATTTCTGTACTTTGCTCCATTGTATCTACTTTGCCCCTTTGTCAAAGATTAGCTGCCCATAAACCTGTGGGTTTTTATCTGGGTTTTCCATTCAAATCAACTGGTCTGTATGTCTGTTCTTGTCCCAGTACCATGCAATTTAATTATTATGGCTTTGTAGTATAGCTTGAAGTTTGGGATTATAATACCTCCATTCTCTTTATACTTAGTCATGAGAGTTTTGGATATTTGAGATCGTTTGTTGTTCCATATGAATTTCATATTTTTTTTTATTTCTTTGAAGAATGACATAGAGACTTTTATTGGGTTGGCATTAAATCTGTATATTGCTTTTGGTAAGATGGCCATTTTGATGATGTTAATTCTCCTGATTCATGATCAGGGATTGTCTGTCCATTTCATGGTGTCTTCTTAATTTCTTTTAACAGTATTTTGTAATTTTCTTTGTATACATCTTTTACCTCTTTGTTATTGAATCCTAGGCATTTAATTATTTTTGTTTTAATTGAAAAGTGGATTTTTTAATTTTTATTTCTGCTTCTTCTGATTGTTTGTGTATAGGAAGGTGTTGATTTTATATCCTGCTATCTTGCTAAAATGGTTAATGGTTTTGATTAGTTTCTCTGTGGAGTGTTTAGGGTTTTCCATGAAAATTAACATATCATCTGCAAATAAGGACAGTTTTACTTATTCTTTCCCTGTTTAGATTCCTTGTATGCCTTTTTCCTGTCTTATTGCTCTGTCTAAAACGTCCAGTGTTATGTTGAAGAGCAGTGGTGATAGTGGACACCCTTGTCTTGTTCCTGATCTCAAAGGAAAGGCTTTCAGCTTTTCTCCGTTGAGTATAATATTGGCTGTGGGTTTATCATAGATGGCTTTTATCATGTTGAGATACGTTCCTTCTATTCTCAGGATTTGGAGGGCCTTAAACATAAATGGGTGTTGAACTTTGTTGAATGCTTTCTCTGCATCTATTAATATGATTATGTGGTTTATATTTTTCTGTCAGTTGATGTGATGGATTACATTAATTGATTTTCTGTTGCTGAACTATCCCTGTGTTCTGAGATAAAGCCCACGTGGTCATGTATATTATTCTTATAAAGCATTGTTGAATTCTGTTGACAAAGATTTTGGAAGAATCATTGCATCGGTGTTCATTAGGGAGATTGGTCTGAAGTTTTCTTTTTTGTGTTTTCTTTGTTAGGTTTTTGTATTAGTGTGATGTTGGCTTCATAAAACGTATGTATGTGGTAGTTTTCCTTCTTTTTTGATTTTTTGGATGAGTATGTGTAGTATACTCACTAGTTCTTTTCTGAATGTTCGGTAAAATTCATTTTTAAATCCATCTGGTCCTGGGCTTTTATTTTTGGGGAGGGTTTTGATTACTTCTTTGATTTCCTTGCTTGTAATTGGTCTGTTTATTTGTTCTATTTCTTCTTTAGCTAGCTTTGTGTGGTGTAGAGTTGAAGGAATTTGTCTATTTCTTCCAAATTTTTAAACTCATTGGCATATAGTTGTTCATAGTATTCTCTAATTATTTTTTTTAGTTTCTGTTGGATTTGTTGCGATTTTTCCTTTTATGTTTATGATTCTGTTTATTTGTTCTTTCTTTTGTTTTTTCTTTATGAGCCTGGCTAGTGGCCTTTCTTTCATGTTTATTTTTTCAAAAAACAAACTTTTGGTTTCACTGTTTTTTTTTCCCTTAACTTCCATTTCATTTATTTCTGATTTGACTTTTATTTCCTTTCTTCTACTGGATTTTGGGTTATTTTGTTGTTCTTTTTCCAGTTCTTTAAGGTGGGACATGAGGTTGTTTCTTTGAGATATTTCTTATTTCTTTATGTGAGCCTGTATTGCTCTATATTTTCCTCTTATAACTTTTAATGTATCCCATAAGTTTTGGAGGAGACTGGTGTTGTCATTGTCATTCTTCTCAAGATTTTTTTTCAATCTCTTCTTTGATCTCCTCATTGATCAATGGTCCTCCAGTAATATGGGTTTCAGTGTCCACATATAGGTAGGCTTCTTTCCATCTTCACATGGTTTATTTTTAGTTTGATTCCTTTATGCTCAAAGAAAATAGTTGTATGATTCTACATTAGTGTATCTATTACTATTTATCTTGTGACCCAGTATGTGGTCAATCCTAGAGAATGGTCTATGTGTATTTGAGAAAAATGTGTATTCAGATATTTTGGGGTGCAGTATTCTATAGATGTGTGTTAGATCCGTGTTGTCCAGGTCCTTGTTCAGAGCTTTAATTTCTGCTTATTTTTTGTCTTGTTGATTTGTCTATTGGTTAGAGTGGCATTCTACTTTATATGTATTTTCTCTGATATATGTTTTCATAGATGACAATAGTCTCATGATATATTTTGGAACTTCTTCATTTGGAGCATACATGATGATGATTATTCATTTGGAGCATACATGTTGGTGATGTTATGTATTCTTGTTTTATTGTCCCCTTAATCATAATGTAGTGGCCTTCTGTGTCTTTTTTAAACATTTTTTAGTTTGTTGCTGCCTTGTATTTTGGCCCATTTACTTGTAGGATTGTTTTCCATCCTTCTATTTTCAATCATTTTTTATCTTTTGTAGTTAGGTGTCTTTCCTGCAGACAGCAGAATGGTGGGTTCTGTTTTTTAATCCATTCTGCAACTCTGTGTTGTTTTTTTTTTTTTGATGAGTTTAAACCATTTACATTTAGAGATAACATTGATATACTGGCACCTACATTTGCATTTTTATTCCTTGTTTTGAACTGTTCTTGTTCATTTTTCCTTGGATTTGGCTTGAAGGCTTCTTGTAGTGTTTTTTGGAGTGGACGTTTAATCATGACAAAATTGTGGAATTTCTGTTTGCTGAAAATGCCCTTATTATTTCTTTGTAGAAGAACGAGAGCTTCCTCTGGTTGGCATTTCATGCTTTGGATTTGTTGAGTATCTCCCTTCACTCTCTTCTTGCCCATTGTATTTCTTCAGAGAAGTCTGATGTCAGCCTAATCACTTTCTCTTTATAGGTTATTTGTTTCTTTCCTCTTGTCATTCTCATTATCTTTTCCTTGTCTTGTACTGATGGTAGTTTTATTATTATGTGCCTTTCTGTATTTCTCCTGTTGCCATGGTAGTTTGGTTTTCTTTTTTGCTTGTTGGATGTCTACTTTCATCTTCTTCATATTAGGGAAGTCCTCTTCTATTATAGCTGCGAATATTTTCTTGTCCTTTCTCTTCACCTTCTGGGATACCTATACCTCTGATATTTCCTTTCCTCATTGTATCAGATAGCTCTGAAAGTGTTTCTTCATTCCTTTTACTTTTTACTTCTCTTTCTTTTTCTGTTTTAATTATCTTTATTTCTGTGTCTTCAAGAGTGCTGAAGACACCTATCCTGTTTTCATTATTTTTCCCACTGTTCTTTATCTCCTCTAGTGGCCTTTTAATCACCTGCATTTCTTCTATTTGCTTTTTTAATTTCTCATTTTTTTCTTCGATTTGTTGATTGTTTGTCTCATCGTTTTTTTCTTTATTTCTTTCATTCATTTCTTCATTTACATTCTTCAATTGATGACTTGCCTCATATATATATTTCCTTATCATCTTCTTTTTGATTGTTTATGTTTATCATGGTGAATCTGAATTCTGTATCTTTTAGGTTGAGCAGTTTTTCTATTTCTTTCGTGATTTCTGGTGACAGACCTTTTTGTGATTTTTTCTCCTGTGGACTTGCTTTGGTTATTGGTTGTCTTCTTTTCCCTGTTGTGCATTTTCTTACACTTTCTATTCTCTGAGCCATGATGTGCTATTATGGACAGGCATTCTTTCTGGATGTTCTTTCTGAGATAGCTGAGGGATTCCAGATACTTCAGTTGTGGAGGATATTCTAAGTTATGCTTTGCTTCAATATCTCCTGTTTACCTAGCCTCCCTGTGTGGAATTGCGTCTGCCATCTCAGCCAGTAACAGTCAGGGGTCTTTTGTGATGTTCAGCTTCTTCCAGTAATACATTGAGTCCTTGTCTCTGGAAGATGCCTGTTGATCTTCGTATCCTTCCAATGTCTTGGGTTCCCTCTATGTCTGGATGTGCCATGGGGAGTGGAGTATGTTAGAAATGTTGCAGGTCTCCCTGCACCTGGGCCTGTGGTTGAGTCATTCACTGATTGTGTTTACTTTCTGAGCTTTGTGAGCCTTTCTGGCTCACAAATATTCAGGGTTCTTCTGTGGGGGCAGGGTATGCAGGGGTGCAGGGATTTCCAGAAGGGCTGCAAGCTTCCCTGCTGTGCAGGCTGCCAGTTCTCCTTCAGCTCCTCCAGGGCTCTTTGTGCACACCCCAAGCAGTCTCTCCCTGAGCAGTCTTTCCCCACCACTTGGGGTACCCTTAAAGAGTTTAGTTGTCTCTCTTTAACACCAGGGCTTTAGTTCAGGCTTTGTGGGAAGATGTGGTAAACAGGTAGACCTGTAGCAAGTCTCCCTAGGGACTTATTCGTCTCTCTTTATCTCCAGGGCTTTAGCAGCCAAAGAGCAGAAAGTGTCTTCTCTGTGGCACTTCTAGTGCCTGAAAACCCCTAGGTTGTTTTTTTTGTTTGTTTGTTTGCTTGTTTTTTTAATATGTGTTGACATGAGTTTTTCCAACGTCTTGGATAAGAGTTCTTCATCAGATATATGGTGTGTGGATATTTTCTCTCATTCTATATGTTGCCTTACTTTACTAATAATTATTTCACTGTAATTTATGTTCAAATAGACCAAATTGTTTATACTAACTTCTTTCCTTTCTATTGAAGACACATTCACAAAGACATCATTTAACAGTTGTCATAGTGTTTTGCTTATGCTGCTCTTTTCTTAAACACGGTTTTAGGTTTTCAGTTTTGTCTTTGTTCCTTTGTTATATATCAATAATACTAAGAATTAGACTTTTTTTTTTCTGGGCCATCAAGTCTATGTCAAAGATTCACACTGTTTCGATTGTCATAATTTTATAATATAGTTTAAAGGCTTGGAGTGTGACATGTCAACATCACTTTGAAAATTTGGGATCGTCTCTGACTCCACATCAATTTTAACAGTTTGTTCTACATTTTATTGAAGGATAAGACTGAATTTTTGATAGGTATTGCACTGAATATTTATATTGCTTTGGTTTAGATGGCCATTTTTAAAATATCATTTACTCCAATCCATGAGCAGGGAATATCTTTCCATGTAATTGTGTCTTCAATTTTACATAACAATTTCATATTTTTCATTGTATATTTCCTTTACCTTGTAAAGTTTATGCTTAAGAACATCATTATTTTGATTCACCCACAATGGAATTTTTCTTGAGCTCTTCCTATCTTAGCTTATTGTTTGTATGTAAGAACAGAACTCATGTTTGTACATTGATTTTGTAAACTGACACACTCCTAAAATTATTTTTTTATTTGTCTTAACATTGGGGCTTTAGGTATTTTTAGGTTATTATGTTATTTGCAAAATAATCAGTTTTACTTCTTCCTCAGTTTGGATTAATTTTCTTATTTTTACTAAATGCTGTCATTGTTTTCCTATATCATGCCTAATGCATAGAGACTATGTCTTATACCAGATCTCAGTATGAAATATTTTCTTTATACTTTGAAAATTATGCTTGTATTTTTATTTTATAATTACCCATTACTAAATTAATACAGTTCATTAATATTGGAGTCTTTTGAATTTTCTATATATTTTATCATGTAATTTGTAAATAGTAATAATTTTACAGCTTTTTTTTTCCATGAGAACTACCTTTACATGCTTTTCTTACTAATTGTTTTAGCTATGACTTTGGATACTATTTTGAATTTAGTGGTGATTATAGACACCTTGTCTTGTACAAGATTGTAGTGGGAAATGTGTCATTTTGTTTTGTTTTGCTATATTTATTTATTTTGCATGTGGGTATGTTAACTGTGAGTTTTGCATTCATGGTCTTTGCTGTATTTAATTACTTTGCATCTATCTCCAGTTGAAATCACAACTGTATTTTAAATCTCATCAAATGTTTTCTAAACCTTAATTGATATGATTTTTGTCTTTTCATTTGTTGATTGTGGTGAATTACATTGATTATTTTCTTCACTCAGTAAGCCATTCTTGACTAAATCTCACTTGATCATGGTGTTTGATTATTGAATAAAGGTTTGCCAAATGATTTTGCATTTATGTTTTTTTGCAGAAATTGATATGTAGTTTGTTTATTGTGTGTGTGTATATGTTTGCCTAGTTTTAGTACCTGGGTAAAAATGGCCTCATAATATGTAATTTTAAATAATTTATTTTATTACAGTCTTTGAATATTTTAAAGAAGGATTGGTATTATCTCAACTTGAAGATTTTGTAAAGTTTACTAGTTAAAACATGTGATCTTTGACTTTTGTTAGGATAATTCTGATTACTGTTTCAATTTAAGTTTTTGTAGTAGTGGTCTGTATTTATGTATAATTCTTACTCATTTAACCTGAAAATTTGTATGCAATTTTTATAGAATTTTCTCTGGGCTACCCTAGTAGCCTTTGGGTTAAGTTCCATTGTTATCACATGTAAAACCTGTGTTTGATCCTCAGCCAGGAAGCAAAATGACCTATGGTGCAGCAGAGCTTTCCTCACCTGCTGCTTCCTGTCAGCAGTGTATTTCATTCTTCTACTCACGCTGTCTCTGATGAATCCTCTCACCTCCCCCACCTGCATTTCTGGCATATACCCTTATTCTTCTCTTCTATGCAAAAGTAAAAATAAGAATTTGTATTTATAGTTTAGATTATTGAATCTATTAACATACCAATATTCATAATAATCTCTTACCAACCTCAGAATTTCTGAGAAGTCTGTTCCATCTTGTCATTTTCCACACCTGATTCTCATTTTCTATTTTTTTATTATGAATCTAACTAGTTTTTTAAACAACAAAATTGTTATTTTATTAATATGAATAAATTAATATATCCCTGCTATAACTATTATTATTTGCTTCATTCCACTTTTGCATGTTTTTATGTCCAAAAGTAAACCATGAAGATACAAATTACCTTTGTTTTCTATCATATAGAGTTCAAAATTTTGTTATATAAAAAAATATAGAGATGTAATAAAAGATAATTAAAGTATATAAGAAGACCCAGAATAACAAATGAATGGTCAGAGAAATAAAATAAATGAGTTGAAGATAGAAGCCAAATATTAAAGTATGAAAATCATGGAGATGTAAATTGATAAATTGAGGAGGTTAAAAAAAGTTGTAAAGGAAACTAGTGAAGTGTAAAATAACAAATAAAAGATAAAGGACCAACGGCATAGATAGGAATGCACAAATTCAAAAGGTGGAAGAAGAAATAACAACGAAGAAACCCTTAGATAATTATCTGAATCCATGAGTAACACATTAATAAAAAAAAATGATATTCCCAAGAGGAAAGAGAGAGAACAAAACATAGAACATATTCCAAAAAACAATAGAGGAAAACTTCTAAACATAAAATAAATAAGTAAAATTCCAAAATACCATGAGGATACCTGTTACCAAGGGGAAAGAAGGATAAAGAGAGACATGCATTAATATACATAATCACAGCCCTCCCTGGTGGCATGGCAGGTTAAAGCACAGCACAAAGAAGCTTAAACCATTTCTGCATGAGTTTGATCCCCACCTGCCCTGGAGGTGACACATGGCACAGAAGACCTCTCCTGACCCACCCGCTGCTCCCTTCAGCAGTGTACTGCGTCTATCTGCCTGTTCGGCTCCCCACTCTGTCTCTGGTGAATCCTCTCACCTTCTGCACTGCTGGCCTGTACCCCAGTTCTGTACAAATAAATAAATAAATCTTAAAAGAAAAAGATACATGATCCCTAAACTTCCAAAATTCCAAGTTAGAGAAGGGAGAAGAAACAGATAAAATAAAATACCCCTATCAGATTTACATTTGACACTGTCACCAAGGAGATAATGCAATAATGTGATCAAAATAATTAAATAAAGAAACTGAAGACCAAGAATATTCTTTCTTGTATTATACTCCTTCAGCTATTAGTGGGGGAAAAAAAGTTTTTAGTAAAACAGAATCTGAAAGAGTTTGCAAACATTAAACCTACCCTCCAGGAAATGTTTAGAATTATTATATATAAGTAAACATTTCCTCCAGGAAATGTTTAGAATTATTATATATAAGTAGAAGAACTAATCAGAGGTATATATAGGAACCAAAAAACTAATAACAAAATGGAAATAACCCACCCTCCGATGTCAATAACCAGCCTAAGTGTAATTGCATTGAACTCACAACACAACTTTCTGCTTTCTCCAAGAAACAGACTGACTTCCAAAGACATATATAGCCTCAGAGTAAATGTTTGGAGAATATCCTTTAAAAAACAATTTCCAAATGAAAACAGAGATAGAGTTCCAGCCAAAAGTCAATGAGATACAAGGATGAACAATATTTAAGAATTAATGAAATCATATATCAAGAAGATATAACACTCATGACTATATATTCATAAATGAAGGGTCATCAATATACATAGGTCATTTAATAAAAAAAAGCTCAAAACAGACATTGAGTAAAACATTTTTGCATCTGGAAAATTCATTACTCTACTTCCATCAATGGATGTATTGACAAAACAGAAAGTCAACACAGACACAAAAACTTTAAACAAATAATTATACTGCATATGCTTACTCAAAATGCTGAATACACATTCTTCTCAAGTGTACGGAGATCACTGTCATGACTGGCCCCATACCGGTCATTCAGTGCATATTATTCTATTATGTAGAGACTAAATAACACAGTATTGAATAACTATTTAGTTAATAAGAATGACAAGTGAAAAAAAAAAAGAAATTAAAAATTACCTCAAAACTATATATATATATATATATATAGGTGTCAATGACAAATTTATTTCCATGTTGTGTCTACTCCACATTTTAACATTTTAACACATAAAGTTTAAACAAATAAAGGACATTAATTTTATGTTATGAATTACCAGTAACAGGGTTGGATCACTTAGCTCTATCTACTGTTTATGTATGTGTTTGCTCATGTCTATCTAATGAGAGTAAGTCTTAAGTGGCTTCTGTTAAGCACTGTGAATGCTAACATGTGCATTTCACATTAAATAAACTAGAAACTAAAGTGATTAGTTGTTGTTTCAGGACTGGAAATAGAGTTTGTTTTCTAACATCTTTGATGACATTTTAAGTTTTTATACATTGATCTTGTGGTCCTCAATTTGAACTAGAGATAAATAGGGGGAAAAAGCAGTCCTCATTTAAATAAATAAACAAACAAATAAATAAGTACAGGTAAACAAGAAATGTTCCATGACTACAGATTCTTCATATTTTAAGTAAATTTCTGGTCAGGTAAAAATTATGCTTGCATTTTTTTCCAGGCTAATGTAACAAATCACCTCATCATTGGACTTTAAAAGAATGGAAAATTACTACCACAATTATTTAAGCCAAAAGCCTAAAATAGGTGTTGGCTGAAACAGTCACTTTTGGAATTTATAAAAGTTAAAAACATTACTTCAACATCTGGTCTTGCTAGATTTTCTTAGATTTTTTCTAGATTTTTTTTTCTTTTATCAATATAGTAATCTCTTATCATTCTTCATATTGCCTTTTTCATGTGTCTTCTACTTTCTTAAAGGGAATATACACTGAATTTAAGGTACAGTAAATTAACCTGCTGTGATCTCACTTGGTTTCATGAAACCAAGTGATATATTTATAAATAAGTTTTCATTTTCAGATTCTGGATAATCACTTATTTTGTCAGCCTCCATACATACACTATACTTAACTAAGCTATGATAGAAACCAAACCTTAGTTTAAAGCATTTTATGCAAAGATTAATATACTCAAAATCATGCAGTTTTTATCTTATTATATGTTAAAATAGATTTACAAAGGAGGTTAGAGAAGAAAGTATGCATGGTAGGTGATAACTGGTATTATTTTTCTTGTTTCAAGATAAAACAGACTGTTAATGTGAATTAGATTCATCTCAGACAAAACTACTAATGATTTAAGAAATTTTCAGCATGTGAATTTGTTATGAAAAAAAAGTTTTGCCAATTAATGGAAAATCTAAATCAACCTTTCCCATGTCAGATTCTATTATATCAGTTATTAATAGTAAATATTAAAAAAAATCTTTCGAAATTAACCGAAACTGCAAAACTGAAATGTTTTGCCAATACTAGACCCATTACTATAAATGTTCAAAATAGCTATTTTATATAACAGGACTAGAAGAAAAATCACAAAACATAATAAAAATAAATTATGTATCTCCAGAAAGCTCAAGACAAAATAATAGCAGCAAATCCTCATGTCAGTCACAACTTTATATATAAGTGAATAGAACCTATTAATAAAATAGCTGAGAGTGACTGATTGGCTCAGTAAACAAAACAACTTCCTGCTGTTATGACATAAATCTGTGTTCCATCGATAAACATAGAATCAAAGTAAATGGTTGGACAACAAACCAACAAGAAAATGCCCCTCCCCCCAAAAAAATAAAAGTAACAGAGATAAACATACTTATATCAGGTAAAATAGATCCAGAGAAAATAAATCCATCAGGAAGGTTTATCATTTTTCTTTCTCTCTCACTCTCTCTCTTTTGCTCTCTCTTTACACACACATGCACACACACACACACACACCAAGTGTAGGCACATCAGCACTTATAAGGCAAATATTTAAACAGCATAAAATATAAAAGCATTAGGGACTTCAACAGCCCACCTATACCAACAGATCAAACAGAAAAGTAAGTAATATATTTAAACAAGAAATTCGAGTGGATGATCATAATAGCTAATGATAAAACCCTGCATCCCCCAAAAATGTTGAGTACACATTCTTCTCACATTCAGTTCAGTTCATAGTGCTGATTTGTGATTGTAATATCACCAATTTTTACTCTAAAGTTATAAAGATGAGTTATAAAGTCTATGCTCTCTCAGTATATTTCACAAAGTCATCCATTCCTAAGAAGTCGTAGAAGGAAGATGTAGTCCAGAGCAACATCTCTGGTTTTACCAAAGTTATATGTGCACAGTTTTACAGCTCTCTTCTGTGTTTACCCTTTTATTAACTTTTTGAGGATGTGAAGATTTAGCTTTTCTGCCTTTATTTTTTAATTGGGTCCTTGTTTTCTTTCTACTAGCTTGTATGAATTCTTCATATATCTTGGGTATTTTCCTCTTCTCTGATGTGTGATGCACAGATATTTTAATTACATACTGTGCCCTTTTGCTTTACTGATTCCATACAGAAGCTTTTTAGACATTTGAATGACTTGTTTATTTTTAACTTTGTTTCTCTTAACACTGGATACAAATCATCAAAAACTTTTGAAACACTGATATTTAATCACTGAATTTTTGTATAAAGTGTAATATAATGATCTATATCCATTCTATTGAATATCACTGCCTAGTTTTCGCTAAGTTGCTTTTGAAGAAATTTATTTTCTATATAGTATTATTTGCTCTGGAATAACATAAATTATAAAAAGTCTCCTATAATGTGAAATAAATTATCTCTAAAACTAAGTGGCACACTATTGAGCATCAGAAAATATTTGCACAATGTACATCTGACAAAAGATTGATAGCAAGCATCTCCAAATACCTCATATGACTCAATAAAAATAAAGAAACTATCCAATAAAAAAATAGGCAGAAGAGCCAATAAACATTCCTACAAAGTAAGCATAAACATGGCCAAAATACACATAAAATTTCTCATCATTATTTATGAACAGAGGAATGAAAATCAATCCATAATGAGATACCACTTCATTCAAAAACCGAAGATCACAGTCAAATACTCACAAAAATATGGAGAAAAATGAAACTTCTCATAATGTCACTGAACGCTGCAGCCCCTATGGGAATCAATATGGAAGTTTCTCAAAATATTAAAGTTGGCTCGGCCATATAACTCAGCAATTTCTCTCCTAGGTATCTACCCAATGATTTAAAAAAAAAATACTATTTTCAAAGGAAATATGCATACCCACTTTCATTGCATTCACATATACATATACACATACACAAATCAATTATAGAAACCCCAACATTTATGAGACATATATTTAAGCTTCAGAAAACAGTGAAATAGTTACTGGAAACAACAAAAAGTACTAGGGGACTCAACTCCCCACTTTCACCAGTAGATAGATAAAGTAGAAATAAAATTTATAGCAAAGTAAACTTAAACAAGAAATTTGAGCAGAAATGTTTAATAGATATTTCTAGAACTTAGTACCGCAAAAAAAAAAAAAAAGGCTATGTTCAAATTTTTTTCTTTCCTGCACAGGGGTGATTTTCCAAGGTAGACCACATTTTGGATCACAAAACAAGTGTCAGAAAATTCAGGAAATTTGAGAAATTATCAAGTATTGTTTTATATCACTATGGCATCAATGTAAAAATCAACCACAAAATGAAAGTTAGGAAAAGCTCTAATAATCTCAGACTGAATGAGACATGCCCGAATGACTATTGAACTAATAAGTAATTCACAAAATAACTTCAAAAATAAGTACATGTATGTAGAAAAATTAAAATGCAGACACATCTACCATAAACTATGGAATACTGCTAAAACATAGTACCAAACAGGGACATATTAGCAATGCCGGCTCTCATAAGAAACAAGAAAGCTGAAATAAATAATTGTGCCACCCATTTAAGGAAGTAGGAGAAAAAAATTAAGAAAATACATAACTAATTTTAATTGTAGAAAGGGAATAATAAAAACTTGTGCAGAAATAATATATATATATATATATATATATATCAAAACAATATCAAACAATATCAAAACAATGAAATATGTGGTGTCAAAATTAAGAACTAAATTGATAAAGAAATAAGAAGCTGGCCCTCCCTGGTGGCGCAGCAGGCTAAAGCACAGCACTGAGAAGCTAAAGCCACTTCCTCATGAGTTCGATCCCCTCCTGCCCTGGAGGTGACCACATGGTGTGACAGACTTTTCCTGTCCCGCCTGCTGCTTCCCTCGGCAGTGTACTTTCTTGATCTGCCTGTTCTGCTCCCCACTCTGTCTCTGGTGAAGCCTCTCACCACCCCTGAGCCTCTGGCCTGTACCCCAGTTCTGTATGCACAAATAAATAAATCTTAAAAAAAAAATAAAAAATAAGAAGCCTAGCTAGGCTCATTGAGAAAGAAAGGAACAAAAAGCTAATAAATCAAATTAACAGCAAAAGAGAACTTTCAACAGAAATCTTAGAAGTACAGATGACCGAAAGGGATAAATATTACAATATAGTATGCTATTAAGTTAGATAAAGTAGGGGGGTAGATTAATTACCAACATTATATAACCATCACAGCCTGAATCAGGAAATATAGAAAACCTAAATAGACCCATGATACAAAAGGAAACTGAAAATACACAAAGGCAACCCCCAAACAAATGCCCAAAGAACATGTTTTACTACTGAGTTCTACCAAACCATCAAATAATGCTGAAACCTGCTATTCTCAAACACTTCCAAAATTTGAAAAAGAGGGATAGCTTTAAAACACATGTGATACATCCAATATCAGTCTGAAAATAATAACAAAACATATAAAAATGTGTCACAGAGAAAGAAAATGGAGACTGTGGCTGATGAACTTAGATCCAAATATAATCAACAAAATATTAGAAATTAATAAAGCCTCAAAATGTTCATATGTGACAACAAAGTAAGATTTATCCCAAGCACAAAGATAATAAAACATCTTAAAATTAATCAATGTAATTCACTTCATTAACAAAAATCATATGATAACATAAATAGATGCAGTGAAAACATTTGATAAATTGTGTCATTTATGGAAACCTTAAAATATATTAAAGTGATGTTTGATGGAGCATACTTCAATATAATAAAAACCACATATGAGAATCTTAAACTAACATAAAGTTCAATGTTGAAAAAATGAATTATTTCATCTACATAACAATTATGTCTGTCGGGGTGCCCGGGACCCCAGCCCCATGATTCAGCAGCCAAAACCGCCTATATAAGGAAGTTAATGCTTCCGCGTGATCAATGTATGCTCGTTGTGTGTCCTGCCCAAATATGCTTGTTGTACACTTGAGCAGTGCTCTGATTGGCCAATGTGAGCAGTGCTCTGATTGGCCAATGTACACGTGAGCAGTGCTCTGATTGGTCAGTGATTGCTATTTAAGCAACTGCCATAACGAACTCTGGGAGGGGGGCAGCAGAGAGGAGGCAAGCAGGGGGAGAGAGAGAAGCAGGCAGGAGGCGCACGCACGAGAGGGAAGAATAAAGGGTCCAGAAGAAGATATATCGTGGTGTCTTTCTATTGGCAGAGAGTGTGCCACAATGTCCATTTTTGCTAACATAATAGTGGAAGCCCTGATTGGATCAATTAGTCAAAAGACAGCTATAAAAATGAATCCAAGTTGAAAAGATGAAGCAAAATTATCACTATTTTGGATATATGAGGGTTTAATTAGAAAACCTTAATACCTCCTACAAAAAGTACACCTAATTGAACAGCAAAAGAGTAAGTATTTTTTTTTTTTACAAAAGTCAGTTGCAGTATTATAAGCAAGTGAATTATCAAAAGGAAAAAAATCTAAAAAAAAAAGACCACTCTTTTGCAGTAGCATCAAATAATTTAAATTTCTAGGTGTAAAGATACCAAAGGGGATGCAGGATCTATATAGTGAAAACTAAAAGACATTGACAATAGAGGTAGAAGCCATATATAAATTGAAATATACTCCCTGCTAATCAATTGGAAAGCTTAAATTGTTAAAAAGGCATTACATTGTAATCCTTATCAAGGATTCATTAAGATTTTTCAGTGGAATAAAAAAGAAATTTCTTTTGAAGTTACTTAAAGCAATTCTGAGCAAAAATTAAAAAGAATGATGATATCACATGACAAGGCTTTGAAATATTCTACAAAGCTACAGTTATGAGCCAAGAGAAGTACAGCAATAATAATAAACATAGAGGCCAATGGAATAGAGTTGAGTGCTCAGAAATAAACCCTCTCTTTTATAATTATAAATATACAACAAAAAAGCAAAGAATATACGTGGGAGAAGGAAATTCTCTCCTGCAAATGGTAATGGGAAAATTGTCAGCCACTTACAAAATAATAAAATTAAGGTACTATCTCATATTATATTTATTTACATTTAACTTGGTGTAGTTGTTAGTGTTTTTTGTTTGTTTTTTAAATGAAAACAACAGTTTTCTTTTCAGAATGCTACTTTTTAGAATATATATTTTAAAAATAAGTAGTATTTATAAATATTGTGCAATAACACTGTGATAATTAAAATTCCATATAAATATTTTAAGAGTGTTCCCAATACTCCCTGAAGGAAATAATTCTTACTACTAACCCTATAAACTAATGTGAAAACAAAAGGACAATTTTCATTGGAAGAACTGCTTAGTTCCACTTTTTAACAAATACATAACTTCCTCATCTGCTGTCTTCTTGTTCTCTTTATGATGTCCTTGGGCTCAGAATTGGAGTGATCACTTCCTTATGTACCAAATACAGTTATAAAAATGTTTAATTTTTATGGATTTGTTTTATTCTTTGTTAAATGAAGATATTCTTCCATGTCCATGTTAATTGGGTTATGGAGGTTAACTTTTTTCCTGTGGTGTACTTTCCAGAAGGTCCTGTTTGATCGTTTGTAATTTTCTTTCTTTTTAAGATTTATTTATTCATTCATACAGAACTGGGGTATACAGGCCAGAGATGCCAAGAGAGAGGATTCACCAAGGACAGAGCGGAGAGCAGAACAGGCAGATCGACGAAGTACACTGCTGAGAGGAGCAGAGGGTGGGTCAGGAGAGGTCTGCCACACCATGTGGATCTCCTCCGGGCAGGCGGGGATCGAACTCATGCAGAAGTGGCTTAAGCTTCTTAGTGCAGTGCTTTAACCCGCTGCACCACCAAGGAGGACCCGTTTGTAATTTTCTATGTTTCTATTGTTAGCCTTTGGATTTTCTCTGTTTGTAGTGTCCCTGTACCACTTGTGCTGGTGAGAATGACTTCTGACTTCTCTTGCTGAAGAGTGGATCTGTTTACCTAGTGTCCAAGTGGCTGTGTAATGAAAATAATTAAAGTTAAGATAAAACACATTAAGCAATAAGAATATAATCAACTAACTGAGGAAGAAAGTATAAGAACTGGAGGCTCTCCAGAGGTAATCAGATGTGCTCAGGAATTCTGGGAAAAGCCGGGAAAATAGAATGAAAAAAATGGAGGGGCAAATCCATACTCTAGCCGATACAGGCAAAAAAAGAACCAAAGGTAAGAGAAGTACAAAGACAAATAATGAAAAAAAAAAAAAACACTTCTAAAACTATCTGACACCATGAGGGAAGGAGATATAAGAGACATAGGAATACCAGAAGGTGAGGAGAAAGACAAATGCACAGAGAAAACTTCACAGAATAAAATTGAAGAAACCTTCCCATACATGAAGAAGGAAATGAAAATAGACATACAGTAAAGTACAAGGACACCAAATTACCAAAATGAAAGGAAAACTACAGCAAGACACATAATAGTAAAGTTTTGAAAGGTTCAAGGCAAAATAAAAATAATGAAACTGACAAGGGAGAAGGAATAGATAAACTACAAAGGAAAACCAATTAGACTGAAACCAGATGTCTCCAAAGAAACACTGCCGTCGAGGAAAGAATGAAATGACCTTTTTAACAAACTCGAAGTCAATGTTTGAATGCTAACCAAGGATATTCTATTCCACAAAACACTCCTTCCTCTACAAAGGGAAAAATAAAAGGCTTCATAGAAAACAAAATCTCCAGAAATTCACTACTACTAAACCCCCACTCCAAAAAAAAAAAAATGTTGCAAGATACTTTAAAACAAAAACCAAAAGAGAACTGAATAGGAAGAACAGAATAAGGTAAGGAACAGAATCACAAAAATACAAACAACATGACGACTACGAATGTCAATGTATCAATATTAATTCTAAAAGTAAATGGGTTAAACTTATCAATAAAAATGCAAGAGTGGCATGCTAGATTAAAAGAGAGAGCCCAGCAGTTTTATTTCTTTCTCTTTTTTTGGGGGGGGGAGGATGGTCTACAAAAAAAAACATTTCTCTACAAAAGAAACATAAGTTGAAGTAAAGGTTGCTAAATGATCCAACAAGCAAATGGACCACAATAGAAGGCAAGGACAGCTATACTTAAATAAGATAAAATAGGCTTCAAAGGAAAAACAGTAAAAATATACCTAGAGGGTCACTACATTAGGATTAAGGGTAAAATATGTCTAAATAAAGACTGAGACCTCACCGCCTTAACAGACATCTATTGGACATGCACCTAAAGAAATCTGAGTACACATTTATCTGAATTATACATGTATTATTCTCAAGAGATAAGCGCACACTGGGATAAAAAACAAACATCAACAGATACACAAAGATCAAAATCATATCAGCTATCTTCTCTAATGTCAAAATTATTGTACTAGAAATAAACTATGAAAAGAAAGCAAAGAACACTCCCCCTTCATGGAGACTGAAACCTACTCTATTAGAAAAGCATTTTATTGATAAGGAGATCAAAGAAGAAATAAAAAAATATATATTGATAAGAATGACAACAAGTTCACAACTTTACAGAATGTTTGGACACAGCAAAAGCAATTATAAGAGGATAATACATAGCAATACAGGCTCACATCAAGAAATAAAAAATAATTCAGAGAAATAGTCTAATAGCTCACCTTAAAGTACTGGAAGAAAACAATACAAAATGCCGAAAGCCAGTAGAAGGAAGAAAGGAATAAAAATCAAAGTGGAAATGAATGAAATAATATTTTTTAAAAATACCAAAAAACTGATGGATATGAACGCTGGTTATTTCAAGAACAAACAAACAAAAAGCAAACCTCTAGCCAGGATTACAAAGGAATGATACATAGGATGATAAACAAAAGAGAAGAAATTGGAACAGATACAGCAGAGATAAAAAAGAAACATCAGAGATTACTATGAACAGCTATATGCAAACAAGTTCAATAATCTAGAAGAGATGGAAAAATTTCCAAAACAATACAACTATCCAAAGATAGATAAAGAAGAAATGGAATATCTAAATGAAGCAATTACAAGCAGTGAAATTGAAATGGTAATTAAAACTCTTCCCAAAAATAGATAGCCAGTATCAGATGGATTCACAAATAATGTTTAAAGAACATTCAGAAACAAATAGTGCCCATCTTATACAAACTCTTGAAATACTGAGAAGGAAGGGATAGAAGAAACATAACATAATAAAAGCCATATACAGCAAACCTAAACCCAATATATTTCTCAATGGTTAAAACTGAAGGACTTTCTCTTAAGTTCTGGAATAAGAGGATGTCCACTCTCACCACTGCTTTTCAGTATAATATTAGAAGTCTAACTTAGAGCAATATACAGGAGAAAGATATACAAAGAATCCAAATAGGTAAAGAAGTAAAAGTATCACTCTTTAAACATAATATGATGATATACATTGAGACCTATAAAATCACCACAGAAAAACTAATCAAAATAATCAACCAGTTTAGTAAAGTAACAGGATAAAATATATTTAAAAAAATCAGTAGCCTTCTTATGTGCAAACCATCAATCTGCAGAAGAAATCAAGAAAAAAACACCCCTTTAATAATTAAAACAAAAAAGAATCAAATAAATCAAATACCTGACATAGACCTCAAAAAAGAGGTAAAGGGGGCCCCTCCCTGGTGGCAGAGCAGTTAAAGCACAGCACTAAGAAGCTAAAACCACTTCAGCATGAGTTTGATCCCCACCCTGGAGGTGATCCACATGGCATGGCAGACCTCTCCTGACCTGCCTGTTGCTTCCCTCAGTAATGTACTTTGTTGATCTGCCTGTTCTGCTCCTCACTCTGTCTCTGGTGAATCCTATCACCATACTTTCATCTCTGACCTGTACGCCAGCATGTATGTATAAATAAATAAATCTAAAAAAATATAAAAGATGAAGGGACTAAACTAACAACATTATAAAATATTGTTAAAATAAATATAATAAGACACAAAGAAGTAGAAAAATATCCCCTGCTCATGGACTGAAAGAATCAACATTATGAAATGATCATGCTACCAAAAAACAATTTATAGATTCAATGTTATTCCGATAAAAAGTTTTAATGACATTCTTCACAGAGATAGAACAAATATTGATGAAATTCATATGGAACCACAAAAATCCTCAGATATCCAAAACTCTTAATCAAAAGGACAATGGAGGATTCACAACTCTAAACTTCAAACTATACCGGAAAGCCATAATATATTTTTTAATTATTTTATTATACATATAATTTAACACCATTTTCATTTTTGTACATGCATAGTTTTTTATCTCGAGTGTTATCATCATGAAGTTCCTACCACCTTTTCACCAGTTTACCATCACCATGGTTCCTTGTGCTGTTCCCACCCCAGTTTTGATTCTTCTCTCCTCTTCCTTCCCTGCAGACTGTCTTTCGTTTATAAGTGTCTGTCAATTTTTGATATTTACTTAATTATACTTTCTTTTATTTTTGATCATTTATTTGTATTCTCTACATTTCTCTTAAGAGTGAAACCACACGGTATTTTTATTTTGCTTTCTAGCTTATTTCTGGCTCCATCCATGTTGTCACAAATGACATGAGTTTATCTTTTTTTTTATTGCTGAATAATATTCTATTGTGCATATACATCAATTTTTGTGATGCAGTCATCTATTTTTGAGCATCTGGGTTGTATCCACAGTTTACCTATTATAACTGTGCTGCAGTAAATATATGGGTGCAGGTGTTCTTTTCAATTTATTTTGTGTGTGTGTGTGTGTGTGTGTGTGTGTCCTTTGGGTAAAAACCTAGGAGTGGAATTGCTGGGTAACATGGAAGAACCATTTTTAGCAGTTAGAGGAACCTCCAAATAGCTTTCCATAGTGGTTGAACCATTTTGTATTCCCACAAAGACTGCAGGAGTGTTCCTTTTTCTCCACATACTTGCCAACATTTGTTATTGCTAGTCTTCTTAATATGTGCCGTTCTCATTGCTGTGAAGTGGTATTTCATTGTAGTTTTGTTTTCATTATAGTTTTGTTTTTGAAGTGGTATTTCATTGTAGTTTTGTTATGAGTGATGTTGAACATGTTTTCATATGCCTGTGGGCAATTTGCATTTCCTCTTTGGAGAAGTGTCTTTTTAGCTCTTCTGCCCATTTTTTCATGGGGTTGTTTATTTTTGATGAGTTTTATCAGTTCTTTGTATATCTTTGTGATCAATTCCATATTGCTAGTATCATGTGAGAAAATTTTCTCCCAACCAGTGTGCTGAATTTATTTTGGTTAAAGTCTCTTTTGCTGCACATATACTCTTTAATATGATGTAGTCCCAGATATTTATGCTTACCTTCACTATCTTTGCTTTGGGTGATGTGTCATTAAAGATGTTAATGAAGTGTATGCATTATAGTGTTTTGCCTATATATTTTTTCTATATATTTCATGGTTTCGTGTCTTATGTGTAATTCTTTAATACATTTTTTTTTAGGGTGGGGCATGGTGTGAAGCAGTAATTAAGCTTCATTCATTATCCAAAGATTTTCCAGTAATGTGGGTACCATGATGTAGGAGGGATCCTTGCCTTCTTTTCTTTGTTTGTTTCTAGTTTGAGGCCTTCATAAAGAGAAGAAACTGTTGGAATTATTTTAGTTCTCAGTGAGTTTGTTGATGCTTACCTTGTGTCCCAGAATATAATCAGTCCTGGAAAATGAGCTGTGAGCACTTGAGAAAAATATGTACTCAGATATTGGGGGAATGCAGTGTTCTATAGATATCCGTTAAGCCCATGAGATCTATATTCTTACTTAGAGGTGTAGTGACTTGAGATAACAAAATGAAAAAAAAAAAAGTAAAAGAAAAAAATAATGAGAACTAAAATGACAACTCTCCAAAGAGGAATTTTAAATTGCTGATAAATACATGAAAATTATAACATCATTGCAATTAGGGAAATACAAATCAAACCAATAGGATACCAACTTACAACAATGTGGAAAACATATATTAAAAGAATGGGATGCAACTAATATTGGTGAGAATATGGAGAAAAAGGAACTCTCTGGTGGTAATGCAGACTTGTCCAACAAGTATGGAAATCTGTGTGGCAGTTCCTGAAACTACTAAAAATGGAGCTTCCATATGACCCAGTAATTCTACTCCTAGGTATTCTAGGTATTTAGCCAAATGATACAAAACTAATTCAAAAATATACCTGCACCCCTATGTTCAGGTAGGCAAACAACCCAAAAATAGGAGACTGGGTGAATAAACACAATGAAATACTATTCAGCAATCATATATATATATACATATATATATATATATATATATATATATAAATTTGTGATTTTGCAGCAACATGGATGGAGCTGTAAGCCAGAAAGGCTAAGAGAAATATTTAATGGTTTCAATGATATGAGGAATATAAGGAAACCAAAAATGGATCTTGAAAAAAAATACAAAAATTTAAAAATAAATTGGCAGTTATTCATCAAAGCCACTCTTCAGAAGAGGGAGAAAGATCAAAACAAGGGAAGGAAGGAAACAATGGATTAGAGTAATGGTGTATGTGTGAATTTATGGTTGAAATTTTACAGGAAAAAATATGATTTGTAGATAAACAAAAATTATGTAAAACAAACACACATACATACATGCATATATACACACATATATATAATGAAATTTTTTTTTTAAAGATTTATTTATTTTTGCATACAGAACTTGGGTACAGGCTCAGGGGTGGTGAGAGGCTTCACCATAGACAGAGCGGGGAACAGAACAGGCAGATCGACAAAGTACACAGCTGAGGGGAGCAGTGGGCGGATCAGGAGAGGTCTGCCACGCCATGTGGTCACCTCCGGGGCAGGCGGGAATCGAACTCATGCAGAAGCAGCTTTAGATTCTCAGTGCTGTGCTTTAACCCGCTGCGCCACCAGGGAGGGCCTATATAATGAAATTTTAACTTGTTTAATTTTATATGCAAATATATGACTGCATATGCTATTTACATTTATAAAGTCTCATTCTAAAAGCAAGTACTATTTCTTTAAAATTAGACCTGAAATTTATTTTTTGAAGCTTAATTAAAATAAGAAAGTGTTTGATGTGATTCCTTGAAAATTAACCCTGAATATGAAATGATTTTTGCTAGTGACCACAATAAAAATATTTTTACATCCACTGTGCATTAGGAAAAAAAAAAATGATTAGCAGCATAATGACCATGCTCCCATCTTCCTTGGATTTAGAATATACATAATGTGTTTTTTAGGAATTTGAGCCCAAAATCAGTTCACCTCTGTGGTGTATTGTTTTGATTGTCTAGTTAAAGCTTCATTTTACCATTAAGTCTTATGATTTTTACCACCAAATACTTATTTTCATAACAGAATTAGATGTTTGGATAAGTAGTCAAATGTTTGCTATGGGATTTTTTTTTCATAATTGAGGCTTCTTTTTTGTTTTGTTTTTTAGTAACAAGAAATTAATTCACGAAGTTCAATAAGAAAATTTCTTCACCCACAATAGACATAAAATAATAACCCCCCCACACACATAGAAAATGAAACTTGAAGTATCTCTAAATTGCCAAAATGTGTTTCACTTTTATTATCATTGTGATATTTTTAGTAATCTCCCTAGAAATGGAACAGATGGTTTTGTGTTATAATGGAAGACTGATTATCATTAAATGGGTAATGATCTACAACATGTGAGAAAGAAGAGAATAATCTTTCTATAGATTACCAAAAGATATGTCTCTCATGTCTAGGTAATACTTTTGTGCCCTGCTCGACAATTCTTTTGAGCAAAAAGATAAAATTACAAGTAAAAATGCATCCATATACAGAACTTTTTTTCAGGATGCATATTCTTTTCTCTCATCTTCTCTGTAATTATTCCTCCAGTTGATATGACAAAATCATGTAAACAAACCACCATATGACAGTATGGTCATATTTGAAAATACTTGTAACTGTGTGGTCATGTTTGAAAATACAAGGTGTAACTGAGAGTTTCCTGGCTCAAACAAAATGAAGGGGACATTTTTGTTTGTTAACAGGAGGTTAAAATAAGTCAGGTAGAGAACATTGATAAAATCATGTTCAGCTATTGCAATAACCAGGTATTGCCATTAAAACACAGATATTATTGCTGAAATTAAAAAAAAAAAAACTTAGGGGATAAAGAGAGAAATTGTTATACAAACAGTTAGATTTTCCAAATTTTTCTAGGGTAAGTGATAAAATTTGGACACCCACCTCAGCACAGGGTATCTCTATAACTAATCTCTCAACTCCATAATTCCAGCCTGGACACAACAGAAAGAGGTATCTCAGCCCCTAAAAATATGTGAACTATGTCTAAAGGAATAACATTGCAGAAAGAATAAGAAATGATTAATGGAGTCGGAATAATGATTAGATTTATTCTGTGGAATTATTTTAGTTTTTTTTTTCTAAGATTTTCTTATTTATTATATAGAATTGGGGTACAGACCACAGGAGCAGGGGCCTTTGAGAAGGTTCACTACAGACAGAGTGGGGAGCAGTACAGGAAAATATATAAAGTACACTGCTGAGGGGAGGAGCGGGAAGACATGAGAGGTCTGATGTACCATGTAGGTCACCACCCTGGCCAGGGGTCAAACTTGCTCTGAAGTAACTGTGGTTAACTTCCTAGTGCTATGCTTTAATCCATTGTGCTACCAGGGAGGGCCCTGTATTGTGATTTTTTTAGGTCATGTTTCTTATGAAAGTACTTGGTTACCATCCCAATAAGTATATATACCCCAAGCCTACAATTTTATCCTCAGATTAGTCTCTACATGAGGATAAACTTTTTTTACATTCCCCACCTATATACACACCTTCCAATTACAATGTGCCTTATAGAATGGTCATCCCATTAAAAACAAATTTCTACATCCTTTCACCACTCTGGCAAGCATTCACCAAATCTCCCGACATTAGTTTATTACTTTGACTAAGATACTTGAGGTGAATGTGCATTATCTCACTCTTCACATACTACCTGATTGGGAAGCATCACTGGATGCTAGTAAGTAACTATTGAAATGATTAAAATGTGTAATTTGAGCTCATGCAGAAATGTCACCTTTTTTTCATAAACCATGTTCCTTTGTTCCTACACTCTTTTTCCTCTTAATAATTTCTCCATAAACACACTTTCCTCTACACCTTTGCTTTTGTTGGCTTAAATATCCATTATCGCCAACTTTCAGATTTCTCTAATTATGCTTTAGAAACTCTTCCTTAATCCATGCTCTGAAATGTGCTATTCTAAGAGAGTTCCACTTTTTGGATATTAGCTTCTTAAAAAAATTCAGTCCTTTAGTATTTTTTTAAAGATTTATTTATTTATGCATACAGAACTGGGGTATAGAGCAAAGGTACAGAGGCTGTGATAGTATTCACCAGAGACAGAGTGGGGAACAAAACAGGCAGATCTACAAAGTACCCTGCGATGGGGAGCACAGGACAGGCCTGATGTGCCATATGGATCGAACTCCAGCTGAAGAGGTTGTGGCTAACTTAGTGCTGGCTTCAACCCATCATGCCACCAGGGAGAGCCTCTCTAATAATTTTTTCTTCATCCCTCAAAACTGTAACCCTATTTGAACTACTATGGGAAATTGTTAAGTGACCGACTTCAAAGAAGGCTTGGATTTCTCACTCCTTCCCTCAGAATCTGGAATTGGAGGATTGGATATCCTTACTTTGCACAATGTTTTTTTTTTTTAACTTCTTTCTTTCTTTAGTTCTCTTTTTTAACATGAATAATTAACTGAAAACTCTTCCCAGATTAAATGTGGGAAACTAGGACAGTCTTTCTGGTTATTCGTATTACAAATTTGTGCCTCACATTTCTGTGTTGAGCCCATTTATATTTTACTGATGTTTTATATGCACTAATATCTATTATTTTTCTCTATTTTTTGTGGTATTTTTTTATTATTTAATTATTACAAAAGTTTATTTTTACATCATTTTGTACATTTTTTTTTCCATCTCGATTGTAATCCCCGCGGGATTCCCATCACCAAATCACCCGTGTGCCACCACCATAGTCCCATGCATTTCCCTCCCTTCCCTCTCCCCCCCCGTTTTTGATCCCATTCCCCACTCCACCCCAACAAAATGTCTCTGGTATATGGTTCATTATTTTTGTTATTTTCTCGCCTGGTCCATTATACTCCTGCTATGAGTGAAACCATCC
>NW_004567145.1:3527097-3565268 GCF_000260355.1 Condylura cristata
TCTCATTTTCTTTCTTCAGTTCGCTGATTGTTTGTCTCATATTTTTTTCATTTCTTTCATTTGTTTCCTTCATCTCCTGGATGGTTTGTATCAATTCTTTTTGTTTGTTTATGATGATGATTCTGAATTCTTTATCTGATTGGTTGAACAGTACTTCTGTTTCTTTGGTGGTTTCTGTTGCCTGATCTTTTGGTGTAGAATTTTCCCCCTGTGGACTTGCTTGAATATTTGTTTGTCTTCTTTTCCCTGTTGTGTATTTCCTGATACTTTGTATTCGCTGTGATACGATGTTGCCGTTATTGGCCGGCATTTTTTTTTGGGGGGGGTGTTCTTTCTGGAATAGCTGAGGGACTTCCAGACACTTCAGTTGTGGAGGGTATTCTGAGTTGTGTTGTTTTTTCCAGCCCCCACTGTGTGTAGTTGTGTCTGTTTTCCCAGCTGGTAAGAGTCAGGGGACTCTTGTGTTGTTCAGCCCTTTCTAGTAACAAGTTGAGGCCGTTTCTGGAAGGTGTCTGTTGATCTTTGTAGCCTTCGGGTATCCCAGGTTCCCTCTATGCTTGGTGTGTCCGTGGTAGTTATGATGAATTAGATGTGTTGTAGTTCTCCCTGGATCTGGGCCTTCGGTTGTGTTGGTGACTGGCTTTGTTTACACTCTAAGTACGGAGAGCTCCTGAGTCTTCTTTGGGCCTCTGTTGTGGGGGTGGGATCTCCCCTTCCCCACAGGAGTGCAGGTGAGTGCCAGAAAGCTGAATTCCTCCTGGCTGAGCAGCCTGCCAGTCCTCCCTTTGAATTTTCAGGGCTTTTTTGTTGTTTAGTCCAAATAGTCCCACCCAGAGCAGTGCCTCCCCCCTGCCTGAGGTCCTTTCACAGAGCCCAGCTGTATCTCTTTAACTCCAGGGTTTTACTACAGTTTTTTTGGGGTATATATGGTAAGCAGGTAGACCCCTGAGCATGTCTCCCCTTTTTAGGCACTTCCTAGGGTCTCTCTATGCTAAATGTGCCCATGCAAGGTTGTTAAAATTGCAGCATTATCCTAGGGTTGGGCCTGTGGTTGGGTCCCGCCCCCCGCAGCAGCTTGGGATCCACTCACCTAGCTGTGTTGTCTCAGTTTATATCCAGGGCTTTGTAGGGGCTGCTGGGGCAAAGGTCAGCAACAGGTCTGCTGCATATCCTCAGGTCTCTGGTTCTGAGCTGCAACATTTTCCCACGATTTGGTTTCCCCTCCCTAGCTGAATTGTCTCAGTTTATCCCCAAGGTTGTAGCAGGGCTGGGACAAAAGGCTGCCCAGCAGCCACAGCTGCCACCTCAGGCAGTTTTGCCTCTGCACTCTTCCTGCTGTCCGCTGCCGCTGCCTAGATTTTTAAAGGAGTTGAGCGAGTTGGAAGCCGCTGTAGTTCCTGGAACAGTTCCTGCCTGTGTGGCTTCCCTTATGGGGACTCCCCAATCGCTGGTTCTCCCTCAGTTATTTTCCTTCTAGTGAGTCCAGGGCGTTCTCATTTGGGTTGAAACTCGTAGCATGAATGTCTATAGTATGTTTTTGTATAATCCCGTGCTAGTTTGGATGAAGTCGCCTCGGCATCTTTATTCTGCTGCTATCTTGAGGCTTCCTGAGATGGTGGAGCTGATCAGAGGCTTTGCGCGGCGCCCAGGTGTTCTGGATCAGGTCTGCAGTCTCAGCGGTTTTTCTCTCACCCAGGTATTGAGGATCAGATTTGCAGTCTTTGAGCAGCCTGGGCTCCACTCACTGAGCTGAGCTGTCCAGCTTTACCTCCAGGATTTAGCGTGGGGCAAAGCGGCTCCTGCAGCCTGCGGAACTTCCAGGGGCCCGGGTTTTCCCGGGTGTTCCCTTCTGGGAACTCCCCAATCGCCAATTCTCTCTCAGTTATCTACCTTCTAGTGAGTCCAGAGTGTTTTCGTTTGGGTTGAAACTTGTAGTAAGTGAGTCTATAGTCCGTTTTCAGTCCTCAATTCCTATGCAGGCTTGGACGCGGTGATCTCAGTGTCTTTACTCTGCCGCCACCTTCTGGAAGTCTGTCTTCAGATTGGAGTGATGTTTTGATGCGATGTTGGGGTACAGCACACAAGGCCCTTTGGTTACCTCTTAGAAAATTTCTGGCAGAGTTCCCCTTTCAGTGCCCACCATGAGTCTACCAAGTAAATGAAGTCAGCTGCATAGTATCAGACAGGCGAAGGTTACATTTTAAGGACAGTTCTATTAGGAAAAGGAGGGAAGAGAGGACTCTTCATAGTCGCAGCTGGGAGGTGAGCTGCTGCCGATTTGCAGAAATAAGATTTGTGAAAATCTCAGGCAGGTGGGAGAAACGCCTTTTGCCAGAGCACAATAGGTACTAATATCATTTTTATCCAAAATTCTCAACTTTATTTGACTCAAATTCCATCTTTTGGACAATGACAGAGACCCAGAAAAGAGAGAGCATATTTTTAATGATTTTTTATGTACTATAATAGTTTATTTTTACATAATTCTGTACACATATTTTCATTTCTATTGTAATCCTGGTGGGTTTCCCATCACCATGTCACCATTGTGCCATCACCATAGTCCAACAAGCTTTTACCCTCAGTGTTTTGATCCCATTCTCCATTCCACCCTCATAAAATGTCTCTGGTTTATGGCTATTCATTATTATCATTATTTTCTTGTCTGAGGCATTATACATCTGCTATGAGCAAAACCTCCATCTATGTTGCTTCAAAAGACATGTGTATCTTTTTTATGGTTGCTGATTAATATTCCATTGCGTATATGTACCAAATATTTTTAATCCAATAATCTACTTTTGGACATTTGGTTTGTTTCCATGTCTTTCCAATTGTAAATAAAGACGCAATAAACATGGAGGTGCAGATATCTTTTTCAATCAGTGTTTTGTGTATTTTAGTTGGATACATAGGAGTGAGATTGCTGGGTCGCAGGGAAGCTCCATGTCAAGCAGTTTGAGGAACCTCCAGTTTTCTATAGTGGTTGTACTAGTTTTCATTCCCACCAGCAGTGCTGGAGAGTTCATTTTCTCCACCTCCCCATGAACATTTGTTGTTGCTAGTTGTTTTAAGATGTGCCATTCTCACTGGATTGAGGTGGTATCTCATTGTGGTTTTAATTTCTATTTCCTTTATTGCAAGTGATGTCGAACATTTTTTTCATATGCTGTTGACCATCTTCATTTCCTCTTTGGAGAAGTGTCTTTTTAGCTCTCCTGCTCATTTTTTGATGGGGTTGTTTATTTTATTTTTGTTGAGTTTCATCCGTTCTCCATATATCCTTGTGATCAGTCCTTTATCGCTAGTTTTGTGTGAGAAAATTTTTCCCCAATCAGTGGGATATCTGTCTGTTGTACTGCCTTTTTTGCTGTACAGAAGGTCTTTAACGTGATGTAGTCCCATCTATGTATCCTTGCTTTCACTATCATTGCATTGGACGCTCTATCATTTTTTCTGTTTTCTTTGTTAGGTTTTGGTATTAGTGTGATGTTGGCTTCATAGAAAGAGTGTGGTAGTTTTCCTTATTTTTCATTTTTTTGCATCAGTCTGTGTAGAATAGGCCCTAGTTCTTTTCTGAATGTTTGTTAAAATTCATTTGTAAATCCATCTGGCCCTGGGCTTTTATTTTTGGGGAGAGTTTTGATTAATTCTTAAATTTCCTTGCTTGTAATTGTTTACTTGTTCTTTACCTGGCTTTGGGTGGTTGTAGAGTTGTAGGATTTTGTCCATTTCTGTTAAATCATCAAACTTGTTTGTATACAACTGTTCATAGTATTCTCTTATTATTCTTTTTTATTTCTGATGGATCTATTGTGATTTGTCTTCTTTCATTTATGATTCTGTTTTTTTATGCTTTCATTTGTTTTTTTTTTTTTTTTCTTTGTGAGCCTGGCTAGAGGTCTGTCTATCTTGTTTATTTTTTCATAGAACCAAATTTTGGTTTCATTGATTTTTTGGACTGTTTTCCTAAATTCCATTTCATTTATTTCTGATTTGACTTTTATTATTTCCTGTCTTCTGCTGGCTTTTGGGTTATTTTGATGTTCTTTTTCCAGTTCTTTAAGGGTGGGGCATTAGGTTGTTTCTTCGAGTTATTTCTTGTTTCTTCATGTGAGTCTCTATTGATATATATTTTTCACTTATAACTGCTTTTAACGTGTCCCATAAGTTTTAGAGAATTGTGTTGTCATTATTCTCCAAGTAGTTTTTAATTTCTTCTTTGATCTCTTCATTGATCCAATGATCTTCCAGTAGTGTGGGTTTTAGTCTCCACGTGGTAGGTATGTTTCTTGCCTTCTTCATATGGTTTATTTCTAGTTTGATTCCTTCATGATCAGAGAAAATATTTGGTATGATTTCAATCTTAGTGTATCTATTGATATTTAGCTTTTGAACCAGTATGTGGTCAGTCCTAAGAATGATCCATGTGGATTTGAGAAAAATGTGTACTCAGATTTTTTGGGGGGTGTAGTATTCTATAGATGTTTGTTAGACCCATGCTGTCCAGGTTCTTGTTCAGAGCTTTAGTGTCTTGGCTTATTTTTGTCTTGTTGATCTGTTCATTGTGGAGAGTGGCTTGTTAAAATCTCCTATTATACATGTATTCTCTCTGATATACATATTCATGGATGACAGTAGTTTCCTGATATATTTTGGTGCTCCTTCATTTGGTGCATATATGTTGATGATTGTTATTTCTTCTTCTTGTAGTGTCCAGTTAATCATAATGTAGTGGACATTTGTGTCTCTTTTAACCTTTTTTATTTTAAAGTCTATTTGATATTGACACAAGCTATGCAACCTCTAACAACTGACATATTCCAGATGAAGACTGAAATGCTCCAAAAAAAATCAAACTTTCCATGCTAACTTATGTTATGACCTCCCTTTTTTGTATAAACAGAATATCAAAATATTCTGAGCAACCATCAACTTACAATTGGATTGCCTCAGCCTCATAAGACTCTATCTGACCCTGACAAGTAAGTACTGCAGCAGGGTGAGAAATTCCTCTTGAATTCAAAAGTCATTAAACGACTGGCTGATTAATAAAAACAAATGGCTGTTACTGCAAAGTCTCTCTCACTGACAGACTGAGGAAAACCCAAATCTTATCACTATATCTCACATAGCCTTCTATTCAGTTTCTAAATAAACACTCAAGGTTTCTACTATCTAGTCTTTGGATATGGAAATTCACCCAAATCACCTATTCAGAGCTAATGAGGTTTTTTACCTTCTAGACTTCAAGGAAACTCACTTAAACTTTCTAACAAGTTTTTCAAAGAACTTTTACCTTAATTTGATTTACAAGAAGTTTCCTCTTCCTGCCCTCACTTTACTTTATCCCCAGGATGTCTCTGAGAATAAAAGCCATTAAGTAATAGATAATGTTTTAAGGGACTTTATTTTGGTTAATCTTCACTGTGGTAAATATAGTAATATTAGTCTTAAACTTTGTGAATCTATGTACCTGTTTTAACCTTGCTAGATTGATTTTAAAAATATTATAATCTCAACTAAAGGTCAAAATGACCCCAGACTATTCTTAGAAAAAATGTGATTGTGATCTCAGCACATTTCATATGCTAATGCTATCCCTCTGCCTGCTTGAAATGTATAAAATAAACCTCTGCTGAAGGAAGAGCAGGAAGACTTGCACCCAACTCCCATTCCTGTGTCTTCCCCATGCCCGCTCCATTTTTTCCCTTTTCCCCCTTTATCTAGGAATCTCTGCTCACCAACACCATTCATTTCTTTCATTCATTTCCTTGTT
This sequence comes from Condylura cristata, assembly GCF_000260355.1. Taxonomy (NCBI): domain Eukaryota; kingdom Metazoa; phylum Chordata; class Mammalia; order Eulipotyphla; family Talpidae; genus Condylura; species Condylura cristata. Next base: position 3,532,877 of record NW_004567145.1, read on the forward strand.
TGCATTCTTCAACTCCTGGATGGCTTGCTTCATTTCATTTTGTTTGTTTATCATGATGATTCTGAATTCTTTATCTGGTAGGTTGAGCAGTTCTATTTCTTTGGTGGTTTCTGTTGACTGATCTTTTTGTGTTGAATTTCCCCCCGTGGACTTGCTTGAATATTTGTTTGTCTTCTTTCCCCTATTGTGTATTTTCTAATACTTTCTATTTGCTGAGATGCGGTGCTGCTATTATTGACCGGCATTTTTTTTTTTTTTGGATGTTCTTTCTGAAATAGCTGAGGAACTTCCAGACACTTCAGTTGTGGAAGGTATTCTGAGTTGTGTTATTTTTCCCAGCCCCCACTGTGTGTAATTGTGTCTGTGGTATCAGCTGGTAACAGTCAGGGATCACTTGTGTTGTTCAGCCTCTTCCAGTATCATGTTGCTTCCTTGTTTCTGGAAGGTGCCTGTTGATATTTGTAGCCTTTGGATGTCCCAGGTTCCCTCTATGTTTGTGTATGTCCATGGGGGTTATGATGTATTAGAAGTGTTGTAGTTGGTTATTGGCTTTGTTTACTTTCTAACTACTGTGAACCTTTTTGGCCCACAAGTCTTCAGGCCTCTGCTGTGGGGGTGAGATCTCCCCCACACACAGGAGTGCAGGGGAGTGCCAGAGGGCTGCAATCCTCCCAGCTGAACAGGCTGTCAGTCCTCCCTCTGTGCTTATAGGGCTCTTTGTGTATACGCTAATCAGTCTCTCCCTGAGCAATGCCTCCCCACTGTCTGAGGTCCTCTCATAGAGCCCTGCCATATCTCTTTAACTCATGGGTTTTACTTCAGTTATTGTGGTTAGATGTGGTAAGCAGGTAGACCCCTTAGCAAATACCCCCATTTGAGGCACTTCCTAGGGCCTCTCTATGTCTAAACTGCCCATGAATGATTGTTAAAGTTGTTGCATTTTCCTAGGGTTGGGCCTGTGGTTGAGTCCTAACCATTTTATTTTCCCCTCTTTTACCTGAGGGGCTTTGTGAGTGTTGCTGACCATGCCTTAGAAATGGCACCAAGGTCTGACCACACCCTAATGCTGCCTAGTCTGTTCTCTGTTGTGGGGGCAGGAGATGTGGGTAGGGCTAGAGGCGCCCCAATGGCCTGTTCCTCTTCTCCACCTCCCAGGCTCTAAGTAGAGCAGTTCCCGCCCCCCCTCCTCCAGCTTGGGATCCACTCACCTAGCTGCGTTGTCTCAGTTTATATCCAGGGCTTTATAGGGGTTGCTGGGGCAAAGAAGGACAACACATCTGTGGTGTATAATAGCATCTGTGCCTCTAGGCACTCTCAGATCCACCAAAAATTGACCACCCAAAATATAAATTATAAAATCTACCCCATTTACAGAAATACCAAAATTAAACATAAATTTAATCAAAATGATGAGTAATATGAACACTGAAAAGTACAAGACTTTTGGAAAATTATTAACAAGACATTACTAAGTAAAAACTAGCCAATGTTCAATAATAGGGCCAATTGATATTATTAAATTTGCCATATTAGCAGAAACAAGCTATAGATCCAATGCAATCCCTATTACATTTTCAATGAAAAATTTTTGTGTGAAAACACAGTCAGTGTCATGTGCACCACAAAGAAGCGTTGGCATCTGTGTAGAGAAATGGAAACCCTTATACACTGTAGAACCATAAATGGAATGGTTGCAGCAACTACGAAAAACACTATGGCTTTCCTTAAGTTAAAAATGAAACTAATTGGGGCCCTCCCTGGTGGCGCAGCAGGTTAAAGCACAGCACTGAGAATCTAAATCCGCTTCCGCATGAGTTCGATTTCCTCCTGCCCCGGAGGTGACCACATGGCGAGGCAGACCTCTCCTGACCCGCCCGCTGCTCCCCTCAGCAGTGTACTTCGTTGATCTGCCTGTTCTGTTCCCCACTCTTCTCTGGTGAAGCCTCTCACCGCCCCTGAGCCTCTGGCCTGTACCCCAGCTCTGTATGTACAAAAAATAATAAATCTTTAAAAAAAAAATGAAACTAATTGTTGATCCCTAAAAGCTAGTTTGGTTATAGATTCAAATGGAAAGAATCTCCATCTCTACAATATAACTACATTTTGATGTTTGTTATGTCATTACTCATATAGCCAAGGCAAGGGGAAAAATATATAGGAACTAAATTGTAAAAATAATTTATTTGCACCAATATATGAAATTAGGAATGGGGCTGGGATAGTATGTTGAGTCAAATGAACCAGACAGAGAAAATGCAAATTACATGCTATCAACTAACTCAGAATTAAAAAAAAAAAAAAATACAAACCACCTCCCTGGTGGTGCAGGGGTTAAATCGCAGCACAGTGAAGCTATCAGCAGCCATTACTGCTTGTGTTCAATCCCACAGCAGACCTCTCCTGTCTGGCCTGCTGTTCTCCTCAGCAGTATATTTCAGTAGATCTGACTGTTCTGCTCCCTGATTCACTGTAACAGAGATTCACTGTCTCTGATGAATCCTCTCAACCCCTGCACTTCTGGTCTTTACCCCAGTCTTGTATGCTTAACTAAACAAATCTTTTAAAAATACAAATCAAAACTCATAGAAACAGAGACTGGAACTGTTGTCAGAGACTTGCAGATGAAGTTAACAGGAGAAACTGGTAAAAAGTTACACATTTTCAGTTATGTGATGAAAAATTCATAGAATTAAATGAATTTAATTCAAGTTGGTTATGGTTGATGATAATATATTGTATACTTGAAAATTGCTAAAAGAATAGTTCTTGACGGTTCTCAACAGAAATAAAATGAAAAATGCAAGCTCTATGGGGTGAGATAGAGATTTATTTGATTAGGATAATCCTTTTAAAAGATGTGCATATATCATGTTATTACAATGTGCACCTAAATATTTCTAATTATTTTTGAAATTTATATCCAAGTAAAGATGGAAAATAATAAAAATGAAATAAAAGTAAAACAAAATAAAAATATTGTATGTATATGAATAGAAACCAAAAATATTACAGCATTTTTAATGTTAAGGGAATGAAACACACAATCTGAAACCACTATTCAACTTTCATACTTTGATTTACTTCATCCATTTTTCAGTCAAATTACCAATTGAGTCTAGAGACAATTGTTACTTGATGGACCATGTAACTAGAAAGAGTAGCACACATCTTAAAGAATTTTGTTCTTAATTGATAACATCTTAAGGATGTAAGTAGTATTTTCTATTAAAAAATAACTAATTCAATATAAATTAAACTTATTATTTCTTCATAAGTATACTGTAGAAAAATATGAATATTTTGTTGACCAATAGATTATATTTCTCAGTCCTCAATACAAATTATCTCCCATTTCTACTTCTTTACATTATGGCCTATTTGGAAATTCATTAAGAAAGTACTTTTTTTTTTTTTTCAAAAACAAGCCAATATATATATATTTTTAATTTATTTATTTGTGCATACAGAACTGGGTTTCAGGCCAGAGGCTCAGGGGCGGTGAGAGGCTTCACCAGAGACAGAGTGGGGAGCAGGACAGGCAGATCGACAAAGTACACTGCTGAGAGGAGCAGCGGGCGGGTCAGGAGAGGTCTGCCTCGCCATGTGGTCACCTCCGGGGCAGGTGGGAATGGAACTCATGTAGAAGCGGCTTTAGATTCTCAGTGCAGTGCTTTAACCCGCTGCACCACCAGGGAGGGCCAACAAGCCAATATTTTAACAATTTGGAATTATTGTTCAGTACAATTTTGATCAAATTAAATATTACATTTATAATTTTCAGAACAAATTTTTATTTTTTCTTTAATTTGCATGCATTTTCCTTTTATCTAACTTTTATTAGATTCACTCACCTATTTAAGTTTGCTATGTTATTTATATTTGCAAAAATTCAATTTTTCTGTTTTTTGATTGATCAATTATAAAAATAGTAAGATAAAGTCAGATGTTGGCATAATTTAATTTACTTAAATCTCACAACATATTCTAATAAGATTTGCTAGTTAACTTTTTTTTTCTGAGAAAGTCACAAGTAAAATATCTCATTAAGAAGTTAATTTAGGCCCTCCCTGGTGGCTCAGCGGGTTAAAACACAGCACTAAGAAGCTAAAGCCACTTTCTCATGAGTTCGATTCCCGCCTGCCCAGGAGGTGACCACATGGCGTGGCAGACCTCTCCTGACTGGCCCGCTGCTCCCCTCAGCAGTGTACTTCATTGATCTGCCTGTTCTGCTTCCCACTCTGTCTCTGGTGAAGCCTCTCACCACCCCTGAGCCTCTGGCCTGTACCCCAATTCTGTATGCACAAATAAATAAATCTTTAAAAAAAAAAAAGAAGTTAATTTAGTTCCCTAACATGGACCAATGGTATCCACTTTAACATTATGAACTTATATATTCAAGATTAGATTTCAAGGAGCCAGCTTTTTTTTTTTTATTCTATGTTGTAAATAAGAACTAAATAATGATTTTTTACCATAAATGACAGGTTGAAGATAATTTAGAAATTCCTATGAAATTAGAATTCTATAAAGGTGTAAAATATAAATATGAAGGCAAAATAATGCATATGTTTTAAAAGTCTAGTTTATTCATTAGTATGAATTTAAGACTTGATTGTAGAAAAACAGAAGTTCAGTTTCCAAGACTCTTTTTCCTTACTGGTATTTCTTTACAATTCCACTTAAGCATTGTCATTATAAGTAGTACATGGAATTCAATAAACGATGCACTGTGCAGTACTAAGACATATGATCAATTAATTGCTCTGCCCCATCAATACTGCTTAGTACTCACCAACCTGCTTTTTATTGGAAAAGAAAACCTTTCAATTATCCTTGAGCAGTGCCTGATTTTCCTATATCATGGTTCACCTAGTAGCAGGAAGTTTTGCTTTGTTAAAATATCTTATCTTTCAGTTGACATTATGATTACTAGAGCAATTATTTAAATGGTTTTACCATTTTACACTATTATAAATATCTTAGCATGAAACAATAACATAAAGAAATAAAACAATTAAAAATAAGAAAGGCTATTTGGAAAGAAACAAAGTCATTCGTTCCGATAATAAAGGCTTTGTTTCCCTAATTCTGCATAACATCCTTCCAAAGAATGAAGTAGGGGAGGGCTGTGAAACAAGGGCTGACTTGACACTTTCTTTATCCCTTAGTAAACTTAGATCTCACCTGATTGTCTCTGCCTTCCAGGTTATTGTATGCAGAAATATAAGATCACATTATAAAACATATAATTAAATAAAATATTGACAGAAGAGATTGTGATTTAGAAATTGATTTTCACAAATATTCTTCTAGAAAAATATTTTATGTTAATAAATCTTATATAGGAACTTTCCTATCAATATAAAATAGACGCACTTTGATAATTTTCTTCCTAACCTGGAATAATTAAGTAATCTATAATAGGCTTGGATCAATCCAATTATATAGTAATTAAGATTTAATAAGTGTGAACTTTAATCCTGATTATGATATATTCATATATATACACATAAGTATCCATATACATGTATTTACATTCATGTCATGATGAAAACCAAAATCACCATTTTAGTAATTTTCTTGTCTCAAAGTAGAATATGTATACAGGCAGAAACATACCAAATTTGTGAATGAAATATTTGTGTACAAATGCATAGTTCATGTCTTTCAATGCAATTCCAATTATATTTAATTTTTTAAGACTTTCTTTTCTTTTTTTCTTTTTTCAAAGACTTATTATGCATACACAACTGGGGTACAGGCCAGAAGCGCAGGGGTGGTGAGAGGATTCACCAGAGACAGAGTGGGGAGCAGAACAGGCAGATCAACAAAGCACACTGCTGAGGGGAGCAGCGGGCAGGTCAGGAGAGGTCTGCCTCACCAGGTGGGATCATCTCCCAGGCAGGCGGGGATCGAACTCATGCGGAAGTGGCTTTAGCTTCTTAGGAAATGGATTTAGCTTTTTAGTGTTGTGCTTTAGCCCGCTGCATCACCAGGGAGGGCCCAATATTTAATTCTTAATAGATCATATTATTATAAATTACATCTATAACAAAGATACATACAAATATCCTTTGAGAAAAAACTTAGAAGAGGCAGAATTTATATTAGCACACAACACATGTAAACTACAATTAAAATTATGAAATATCACTCAAGTAAATGCTCAGCTACTCAGAATGATATAAAAATTACATGCACAGATACAATAATTTGATTTCTGATAGAAATGGTATTGTAATCAATAAGGAATTTAATGGATTATACACTAAACTATATATTACAAAATAAAGTATACTATTTGTTTAAAAATATAGAAATGTAGCTCACACTTGAAACACAAGATATAAATTCCTATTTAAGTAAATATGCATCATAATTTATATATAATATATATATTAATAAAGATATGAACATAGAAAGGAAAACATAATAAACAGCATAATACCTGTATATCTGTTGAAGCAACCATAAAAATGTAGTCTCTTAAGGAAACATTGATGATTTTAAAAATAGGTTTTAAGAGAATAATCTATTTAAAATTAAATGAAATAAAAAGATAAGAATATTTAATGTTACAAGAAGTATTAAAAGATAAAGCATAAATACAGTGGACTAAATATTGATATAATTATGAGCAGGAAATGTATAAAGAAAATTTTTTTCAAATTAAAATATTATACGTACTAGCACTTTAAAATATTATATGTACTAGCATTATATTTGCCTTGTGTATATTATATAGTGACATTCCCTTTATAGCAAATTGAAAATGACTAAAATAAATAATTTTTCTCATATTTTATCAATGTGCCAATCCTTGTGTAACTGCACAATTTTTAAAGTACATCTTGACACTCACCAAATCGCCAAAGACAATATACTATCAGCACTCTCCCCTATATCTTTTTCCAGCATATCAGAGTCTGAGATGGCTTTTTGTATGTTTAGCCATTTTTCTCCTTTTGATTATTTATATTACACAAGTGAGTGAAAACATTCAGCTAAAGTCTTTCAATTTCTCACTTATTTCATTTAGCACAATCACCTAGACTCATCAATTTTATTCACAAAGTCACTGTTTCTTATTTTCTAATATTATTCGATTACATATGCAAACATTCACAGAGAGAGAGAGAGTGAGAGAGAGTGAGCACAATTTCTTTATTGAGTCATCTATTGGTGGCTATGTAATGGTTGTGTTACTACATTTAGAAATTATCCCAATGTCAGGCATGAGATGTGCAGCATCTCCTCCCAAATATTGCATTTTTTTTTTTTTGGTAGGTTCCCTGCCCCCAAATATAAAATACTTTTACTGTTTGGATTTTAAAAATTTTAAAGTTTGATGTAGTCCCATTTGCTTTTCTCTTTCCTAGAATTTTCACTTCCAAATATGTACTTGACATTGATTTTTAGGAGGGTAAACCTAAGAAAACTAACGTTTTCTTTTATGTATTTTATGATTAAAGGTTTTTTGTTTTAAGGTTTTTTTTTTTTAAGATTTATTTATTTGTGCATACAGAACTGGGGTACTGGTCAGAGGCTCAAGGGCGGTGAGAGGCTTCACCATAGACAGAGTGGGGAACAGAACAGGCAGATTGATGAAGTACACTGCTGAGGAGAGCAGTGGGCGGGTCAGGAGAAGTCTGCCACACCATGTGGTCACCTCTGGGGCAGGCGGGAATTGAACTCATGCGGAAACGGCTTTAGATTCTCAGTGCTGTGCTTTAACCCGCAGCGCCACCAGGGAGGGCCCTGTTTTAAGTTTTTAACTCACTTTGAATTAATTAGTGATATGGACTTAAGTTGCTGTCTAGTTTCATAAATATAAATATAAAGTATATATGTATGTATGTATATATATATGTATGTATGTTTGCATGTGACTGTCCAAGTTTCCAAACACTTTAGTTAAAGATGTTTTCCCTTCTTCATTGTTCAGTCATGTTTACTTGGTCAAATGTTAACTGTTTCTGGGTTTCTGTCTTTCTGCTTGTTTATTTAATAAGATATTGTTTGGATTACTATTGTTTTTAGTACATCTTGAAGTTATGGGATATTATGCCTCCATTTTTCCTATTTATTTCTCACAAAATTTCTTTGTACTGTGGGGTCTTTTGCAGTTCCATGAAACTTTTGTATTGTATGTGTATTTCCTTGAAAAATGTCATGTTTGAAACAAAGGTAACGCTGTATTACAACATCATTTTCTTATTTAGAAGTTTAAGATCACACAATTCTGGTATATGTTCACATACCACACCTTTCACCAAGACACCAGAAGTCCTATAATAATCCAGGGTACCCTCTTCACCACTTCAGTCTCATCCCTTTCCTTTCCTATCCAGAAAGTAAATTCTATAGTCATATTTTTAGATTTTGTTATTGGTTTGGTTTATTCTGAATCATTTTTTTTCTCCTCTATATTCCACATAAAAGTTTCACAATCTGGTACTTTTCTTGCTTCCTCTGACTTATTCCAGTTACTATAATCCCCTCTATTTCCATCCACAATGGCACAAAATTCAAGAGTTTATGTCTTTTATGGTTGAATAATATCCCATTTTGTGTGTTTGTGTGTGTGTGTGTGTGTAATATATCTCACATCTTGATTTTTTTCTGTACTTAAGCACTTTGGTTGTTTCAGTAGCCTGGCTATTGTAACAATGTTGCAATGAAGATAGGCATGATAATACCCCTTTATATTAGTACTTTAGTGTAATTTAACTAGCTAACTAGGAGTGGAATTTCTGAATGATATAATTGTTCTTTTTTATTTATTTGATAGATGATCAGACTTCTTTCTATAGGGGTTGGACCAATCTACATTCCAACCAACAGTGTAGGAGTTTCTATTGTATATACATCTTTGCCATCACTTATTTCTGGTTTTTGATATGGACCATTCTCACAAGTATGTATATCATAGGAAAAGGAATATCTCCTGTGTTCTTCTTGTAATTCTCTGATGATAGATGATGATGATGAGTATTTTTTAAAGTTAATATTAGCATCAGTATATCTACTATAGATAACTTTGCTTCCTTTTTTATTATTGGTTCCTTGTTTTTCCTTTTGAATTGTGTGAGTTATTTGTAATATGAAAATCAGAGGACACAATTCTACACATAGGCAAAGGGAAAGGTGAAATCACATGACTGTATCAATAGATGGCAAGACAGTATTGTAAAAGATTCAACATCCACTTATAAAAGACTACCCCAGGCCCTCCCTGGTGGCGCAGCGGGTTAAAGCACAGCAGTGAGAATCTGAAGCCACTTCCGCATGAGTTCGATTCCTGCCTGCAGCCTGCCCCGGAGGAGACCACATGGTGAGCCAGACCTCTCCTGACCCGCCCACTGCTTCCCTCAGCAGTGTACTTCGTCAATCTGCCTGTTCTGCTCCCCACTCTGTCTCTGGTGAAGCCTTTCACCATCCCTGAGCCTCTGACCTGTACCCCAGTTCTGTATGCACAAATAAATAAATAATCTTTAATAAAAAAAAAACTACCCCAAATGGGAATAGATGAAATACATCTCAACATAATAAAGGTAACATAGCCAACTAACATCTTTCTCAATAGTAAAAATATGATTTTTTTCACTAATATCTGACACAATACAAAAATGATTACTCTCACAATTATCATAACAATATTTGAAGTCCCAGTTAAAACGATTAGACATGAAAATGAGATTAAATAAATTAAATTATAGATGAAAAAGAAGAAATAAAATATAATTGTTTTCAGCTGAAATTATCATATACATAGAGAACTCCAAAGACACCACTAAAAATCTAATTAAGGACTATGGTGATGGCACATGGATGATTTGGTGATAGGAATCCCAAGGGGATTGCAGCTGAGATGGAAAAATGCACAAAAATATGTAAAAATAAACTAATATAATAAAAATAATTAAAAAAATCAGCGTAGCATAGTAGCACGTAACAATGTAAATATAGAGAAACCAGTTGCCCTCACATATGCAAATAACAAACTCAAAGAGGAAAAAAACATAAGAAAACAGTGCAATTTATAATTGCATCAAAAGAAAAAAAAAACTAGGAGTAAATTCAACAAAGAAGATGAAAGAATGTACAGAAAAAAAAAACTATACTATAACAAATTGTTAAAACAAAATTTAAAAAATGGAAATCTATTCTCTGCCCATGGACATGGAAGAAATAACATTGTTAAAGTGACTATTTTACTCAGAGCATTATACATATTCTTTGCATTCCTTATCAAAGTTTCAATGACATTCTTCAAAGGAATAGAAAAAAACAGTATTGAAAAATCATATGAAAAAAGTTAAAGACCAGATTTATCAAATAATTCTTACCACCAAAAAATAGGGAGAATTAGTGGTATCACAGTCCAGCTTAAGCTACATGCAAATATATAGTTATCCAAACAATATAATACTGCAAAAAATAGCAAAAGGATAATTTAATGGAATAGAATTGAAAGACAGAAATAAAGAAGTAATCCTCTATGGATAGTTAGTCTACTACAAACAAGGCAAAAGTACACATCGGGGAAGGGAAAACCTTTTCAATAAATGGTTCTGGGAAAACTGAACAATTAAAAGTCAACAAGTGGAACTAGGTCATATCTCATACTGCACTATATTAATTAAAGTTGTATAAAAGACTTGGATGCAAGATTTGAAACTATAAATGCATAGGATAAAATATAGGAAACCACTTCTTGAAATATATTTCAGTGATGTATATTTGGATTCATTCCTAACAGCAATAAAATCAAAAGTAAATATAAACAATTAGAACTATATTAACTTAAAGTTTTATGCCTGGCAAAGTAAAATATTACTAAAATAAAAAAAGACAACCTCCTGAAAGGGAGAGAAATATTGCACACCATATTTTCTGCAAGGGTTTGATATACAAGCAAAATATCTTTGGAATTTTGACTGCCAGTGCAAAGAACCTGTAAATTGTTTTAGTTAATACTTCAGTTTAACAATGTTTATTCTTTTGATCCAAGATACATGTTTTGTATCTTATTTATTTTACAAGTATCTTATCTTTTTCAGTGTATTGATCCTTTTTTGGTTTATTACCAGGTATTTCATTCTTTTAAGATACAATTGTAATTTGAATTGATTCTCAATTTTCCTTTCTTCTGAGTCACTGTTTGCATGTAGAACATATTTTTGCTTGTCAATTTTATATCACAACAATTTATTGTTTTTGTATATGATGTAGAGTACTTTTCTGTAGACCTATTTGAATTTTCTATGTGTATTATTTTATTATTTAAATTTGCATGTATGCATATATGTATATATGCATAGAAGAACTGGAGTATAGGTCAGAGGTGTGTTCAATAGAGCATTCACTATTGACAGGGTGGGGAGCAGGACAGACAGATCTGCCAAAATACAATGCTAAGGGGAGCTGCAGTGGGCAAAACAGGAGAGCTCTGCTGTGTCATGTGGACTAGCTTTCTGGCAGGGAATTAAACTCAGGCTGCCATGGTGGGCTGTCATGGTGGTAGTGCTGAGACTTATCCTGTAGGCCCCCAGAGTGTCCCCTTTCTATGTATATTATCATGCCATCTGCAAATAGTGATTGTCACCTACTGTATTTCTGCCTCTTCCATCTCCGCAGATTCTTCCTGGCCCACGGCTCATCCCTTCTGATAGTTCCACAGAGCTTACCAAGACTGTATTGGAAGGGGAGTATGAAACACGCAGGATTTCAGGGGACTGTGCCTGTCTTAGTTTGCAGATAAACACTTAACGCCTTACCCGTCATCAACTGCGAGGGATTTAGAGAGGTGTGCCTGCGCGTTATCCACCTCACAGCCTGTCTTAGGTTGGTCGTGAGCGTTACCTGTATTACCCGTCTCTGGCTACCAGCCCATTTCCCATTTGTCATGGGGTCGAGTGTTACTGCCTCCGTTTTTGTGCTTCCAGATCCTCCATCTCCAAACGATGATAATGTATCTGGATGGGTTTGGCTGCGAAACAGTGTCTTGGGTTAGCGAAGGCTGATGGCCGTCGAAAGAACGCAGGCTGGTGGCCACTAAAAGGCTAATAGCTGAGGGAGGCTGATGGCCGAGGGGGGGGGGCTGATGGCCGACCCCGAGTGTTCTTTAGCTGATTCCCTGGGGCCCCACGTTGGGCACCACTTGTGGGGGGCCTTGACCAGCAGGGCGAGGGGGTAGAGCCCCAGCGACAGTGCGAGGAAGAAGGCCAAAATGGAGACACATGCAAGTATGCTTTATTCTTACAACAGTCATATAGATATACCTGGGGGCGGCACAGAAGTTGCAGGCGGGGGGTGGTGTGATGGTCTAATGTCTTAAAGGCCAATGGGTTTGAGGGGAGGGATCCATAGTCATCTCTTAGGTGCCAAAACTTGCTGAGCGGGAAGGGAAGGAAAGTGGGGGAAGGGATTCAGGTGTGCTGCATTCTCAACCGGGATGTTTACCCTAAGTTCTGATCAAGTGATAAAGTGTTGTTTTGTGCATAGGAAGCAAAGTCCTGGTCTCGGTCCCCGACAAGTGATGGCTTCACATCTTTCAAAATTTGCATGATACCTATATCCTCCTATTGCCCAAGTGTTCTGGTTATTATTGCCAATATTATATTCAATAGTAAAGGTGACAGTGAACAACCTGCTATTTCTGATGTTATGGGAAATGATTATATCTTTGATTGTCATATATGATGCTTATTATTTTATGTTCCTTTAATATCAGCTTCTTAAGATATTTGACCGTGGGTGAATAATTCATTGATAAAATAATTTATTTATCCTATTGAAATCATCATTGATATTTATAATTATTTTGTTGATTTGCTAGATTTCACTTACTGAGTTGGGTATGTTGAACCAAACTTGCATCCCTGAATTAAATTTCAGTTGATCATGTTGGATGTTTTCCTTAAAATATTGCTGGATTTGATTTGCAAAGATTTTGTTGAGCATGTTTTCAATTATTACATTTTCACTGAAGACATTGGTATATAGTTCAGTGAGTGTGTGCGTACATACATACACATTATCCTTGTTTGATTTGGGGAACAGGACATTGCTGGGTATATAACATATATTTGGGGGATTCCAATATGTGCTTGAGAATATCTTAATATATTTTTTTGAAAAGAGTAAGTGCTAAATCTTCTTTGATATTTTGTTAGAAGTCTTCTGGTTCTGAACTTCTGTTTTAAGGGAGATCTTGATTTCTCTTTTAATTTGATGCTTTGATTTCTGAGATTGGTCTAATCTTGTTTTCTACTTCAAACTGTTACAGACATGAAAATTTGCATAATTCTTCATAACTGCCAATTTCATTTAGGTTGTTCAAGTTGCTTATAAAGGTTCAATGAGTTTCTGTTTTACAATCCTTGCAATCCTGTTCTATCTGCTATAATTTCACTTATTTAATTTATATTTCATGTTACTTGGGTTTTCTCTATTTAATTTCCTAGTGAACCTCAATGATTTTTATCAAATGTGTTTATCTTTTTAGTGTAATGACTCTTGGATTACTTTTCTTATTATTACTAGTTAATTTGTTTCTAATCTGGTCATTTTATTATTTAACTTCTATTTTTTTTTTCATTTTGGTTATTTCTTTCTTTGAAGCTCTCTCAGATGTAAAGTTTGATAATTTATTTAAATTTTGTTGGTGGTGTTTTTTGTTGCTTTATATACTATGCGTTTCTGTCATAATATTATTTAATATTAATTTTAGTGAATCCTGGTGTTTTTTCTCATTTTTGTGAGTCTCCAGATGTCTTATTTATTCTTTGACCAATGAACTGTCCATAATATTTACTTTGTCTTATTTTAGTTTTAACTGAAATAACGTTGGTTTACATTCTTGTTACTGTACCACAGTAGACCCTCACTAAAGCACCTGTGGTCCTCCACCATGGCTCACTGAGCTCTCTCCCCACTCTTTTCTCACCATTCCTATCTAATTATCTCAGACTAATGGTCAGCTTTGAAATTGTTTTGTTTTAACATTTATTTATTTAGACCCTCCCTGTGGCACAATTGGTTAAATCTCAGCATTTGGAAGCTAGCCACAGCCACTTCAGAGTGAAAAAGTACTATACATCATACACTCCAGTTCTGTATACATAAATAAAAAAAATCTCAGTTAATAAATATTTACTTATACATGCAAGAACTGAGATACAGGCCAGAGGTAGGGAGGTGAGAGGATTCACCAGAGAAAGAGTGAAGAACAGAACAGGCAGATTGAGTGAAATACACTGCTGAGGGGAGCAGCAAGCTTGTCAACAGATGTCTGCCAAGCCATGCGGGTCACTTCTCTGGCTGGGAATCTAACTTGTGCTGCTTAAATGCGGATAGCTTATAGTGATGTTCTTTAACCTGTTATGCCACCAGAAGGGCCCTGAATTTTGTATTTGAGTTTATCTTTTTCTGACCCTGTTTTGTTTCTGTTTTCCACTTGTGACATCATTCATTATTTTGTTATTTATCTTTATTCTTCTTGCATATTTCACTTAATATCAGCCCACACCATCTGGTTGTCTTTGATTGCTCAGTTATATTCCACTGTGTATATATACTATGATTTCTTGACCATGTACATCTGAGTTTTCTAATGTTTATTCAGTTAGCCTAGCTAGAGATTTGTCTATTTTTTTTTTCAGAGAACTAACTTTTGGTTTCATTGACCTTTTTGACTGTCATTTTTATTTCTATTTTATTTTATTAATTTATATTCTGCTGAATTTTGCTGTTTGTTCTTCATTTTCTATTTCTTGAAGATGAGAAACTGTTTATTTTGATTCTTGTTTCTTGATATAGGCCTGGATTTCTTTTCTTTTTTTAAGATTTATTTATTTATTCATACAGAACTGGGGTAAAAGCTAGAGGTGCAGGGGTGGTGAGAGGTATCATCAAAAACAAAGTGGGGAAATTGACAAAGTACACTGCTGAGAGCTCAGGAAAGATCTGCCATATCATGTGGATCACCTCTGGGGTGTGGTATGAACTCCACTAAATCAGCCAGGCCTGAGTTTCTATACATACCACAATTAGTTCTTCTGTTCTATACATACCACAATTAGCCCATGATGTGGAAAATTTGTGTTGTTTTTGTCATTTTTCTTGGGTAATATTTTATCTCTTCCTATTTAATTTTTAAATCAGTAGTTTTTCAATACAGTTTGTTCAGTCTCCATGTATTAGATGATCTCCCTCCTTTCTTTTAGCTGTTGATTTCTAGTTTGTTAACTACATGGCTGATATGTTCTTTGGTACAAGTTCAGTTATTTTTATGAATTTGTTTATTTTTTTTCCTGTGGCCCAATATATGGTCAATTCTGGAGAATAATCTATCTGAATTTGAGAACAAAATTGTATTTTTTTTTTGGATGCAGCACTCAATAGATATTAGGTCTCAGTGGTATCGATTTTTGTATGTAGCTTATGTTCATGTTCATTTTATGTCTCATTAATATTTTTGTGGCAGTGGAACATTGAAGTCTCCTGTGACAAATGTGTTTTCCCCAATTTTTGTTTATTGATTTGATAGGAATTTTTTAATATATTTTGGTGCTCCTTCATTTGGTGAGTATGTTAATGAGTATTTTGTCCATATATCAACAAGGATTTATTAAACAATTGTAAGGAAAATTAATCAATATCAGGCATTTTTTTTTTACTTTCCATACAACATACCAAAAATTTCATTGCCCATGTATATGTATATGTGCACTCTTCACCCACTGAAAATATTCATTGTTCCTGATCATATGTTGTGCTATCTGCAGTATACACACACACATGTGTATGTATAATTATATATACATATAATTTATTTAACAATTTATCATATTTTTGCAATTTAATTTTAAGTAAGTTTTTATTTTAGTAAACAATATTTTAAGAAGTTCAATTGTCTATAGAAGATATATATTTTTAGTATTTGTTGTCCTTCATTATGGTTTTATTATTCATGCATTTTTAATATTAATTTTCAGGAAATGAGAAGCTTCTTCCTTTTTAATTATTTTGTGAAAGTCTCCACATTGAACCTATGTTCATCACATGACCTGTAGCAGCACATCATAGCATTTTGAGTAGTGGGAAAGCATTAAAAATATGTTTTACTATATATGCAAAATTCATGTACCTTTTAGTAATTCATGTACCCTTACTCTGTAAGCAGAATGCTTCAAATATGGTCCACATTTTAGAGTAAATGGACATCCTATTCACATGCCTCCAACATGCCTAGAATATTTCTTCAAGTTTCTTCTTCCAACACCTGAATAAGACCTGGTAACTTCCTCTAAAATTCATGCTTGTGATTTTTTTTAATGTGTATGCAAACATGATGTTTTATATGATTAATATATTAAAAACTTAGTTTAGCTATATATTAAAAATTAAGAGATATTTCCTTTAATGAATCAATGGAAGTGGGTTTGTAGAGCCATAAAATATTTTCTTCCAGAAAGACATTTTAAATAGAATTACTTTGACACTAACATTTAGATTATGTTCTCTCTCTCTCTCTCGAGGTTATTTGCATCCATAACTAAGAATTCTAGGATTCCATTAAAAAAGTAGACTTAAAGATCAGAGATGCTTCCCCACAACAATTGATAAGCTTCTTGTATTTGACACATCCTTGAAACTTTAATGTATTGTACTTATGTTAAATGTTTTGCTAATCTTAAAAACTTTTAAAATTGGTTTTTATTTATAGTTTATGCTGTAAAAATTATTGTCTCTCTAATATTATTTGGATTTTGAATATTGAAAGGAAAGTTGCAGAATTTCATATGGATATAAAGTGTGAAGGTGGAAATACCACACTTTTATAGTGAAAACTGTGCAAACCAATATTAACTCATAAATATTACTAAAAAGGCATTAGCATGAATTTACTATGTTCATCTTCTTAGAAGAAGTAAAAGAATCAATATTAATATAAGAAGGGTTAACTTTTTCTATAAATTAATCATATATTTATATATACCTAGAAACTCTGAGTAATCCATATTTTATATTTTTAGCCTTACCAATAAATTTAAATTGCAATTCAGTTATAGTAAATGATTCCTTTTATGCCAAGTCCCCATGGACTTTTTGTTATTAAACATAAACAATCATTCATCAGTATGAGAAGTATTCATTTACTTTAATAGTTGACAAGTCTGGATGTTTCTTCGATTTTATTTCATTTCTTCCAAAGATGACTTATATTTATATGCTTACATAATAAAAAATAATTCACAGCTAATGGTGTCAAAAGTTAGTGGAGTGAATTCGTTATTACTATTTTAATATAACTAGCCTTGATTTACATAAATAAAGGCATATGAGAGCACATTTACAATTTACAATTAGATGAAAAGTTCATAAGTTTTAATAAACAAAATAATAATAACTAATATATAGTGTTAAATATGCAGAGTGGGAAAGGGAAAGTTTAATAAATAATATTATTAATTTCCTATTGCTACCATCCAAATTTACCACCTATGTACTGGTTTAATACAATATTAATCAATATTTTAAATTCAGAAATCTAAAATTGGCTTCATAGACTAAATAATGGTTCTGACCAATGTATGCTTTCTGAAGACTATTGTATACACTCACTTTTCCAGTTGCTGACTAGGGTATACACTCACTTTTCCAGTTGCTGATGACTCCAACTTTCCTTGGCAGGTGACCCCTTCTCATATTACACCAATATCTGGTTTCATCATTAACTCCACTATACAGACATTACCTATGCTTTTCTCTTGGTGATTAAATAGAGTTACTCATAATTCAGAAAAAAATATATTTCAGATTCCTGAGAATAGTCTCATCTGTGAAGTCTCTATTGTTTGTAGAATGACATATTCACATGGTCTGTGCATGGGCAACTTGGAGGTCATTATTAAGTCTAACATAAATAACCAGCATATATATTTCCATTTAACAGTTAAATGAAGAACAAGTTAGGAGTTGGTTCTTCCAAATGGTTGGAAATGAGGGGGAAAAAATCAATCATATCTGCATATATTCATTTCAAAGTATTCACCATTATTTTTATTCCACATAGTTGATTTACTCTTTCTTATTTTTTTGACTTTTACCTTATAATATCTCTGATGTTCATGTCCTGAGATCTATAAATGTTTCACATTTTTCTGATCATAAATGAAAAAGTGCAGTGAACATAAATTTATAAGTTTTAAATGTGCAATATCAGTAATACCATGATTGATTTACATAAACTTATCATTAATGTGTAATTCACCAAGTATGCATGTGCTAGTATCACTTTCATATTGAAGGTAGGTACAAGATAAATTATAATGGATGGATGTTAATGTAGCAGAATATGCAATAGAGATGATGATACTGATTTAATTATTTGTGTTTTTTTAAGATTTATTTATGTATTCATACAAGAGCTGGGATACAGACCAGAGGTGCAGAGGGTGAGAGGATTACCAAAGATGGAGTGGGGATCAGAACAGGCAAATGTACTGAAATGCACTACTGAGGAGAGCAGAGCATGAGACAGGAGAGGTCTACTGTGCCATGTGGGTCACTCCCTGGCCTGGGTTCAACCTCAAGCTGCAGTGGCTGTGGATAACCTCATAGTGCTGAGCTTAAACCTTGTTCCACTATGGAAGCTCCCAATTGTTAGTGTTTTGATTTACATATTTTAACTTTTATTTTCTAAACAATAATACTTTAAATGATCTGTTGTTTACAGATTCATTCCTCATTCACTCATTCTTCAGGACTTAGTATAGTGCCTTTTACATCCCAAATAGTCAATTATCAGTTTGAGAACAATGAGTATGAGTTCGAAAAAAAATTGTGCTCTCCTCTTTCCTACCTTTGACCCTTCACTACTCTAATTCAGTTTTAAACACTACTGTGCTTCCACCACGAAATGACCCATTGTCTTTCACAAAAGTACATCACGCTCTGCCAACTACATCTATCCTGCCATGCTCATCCATCTCCATCCACCTTCCCTCTCTGAAATTCACACATTACAGTCAGTATTGGTTTTAAATTTTGTCTTTGCCTGAACTTTATTATTTTTGTGTATTTTTAACTATATTTTATTTATAAGTGACACCATCCAGTATTTATCTTTCCCTTTCTGATTTACTTCACTTATAATCAATTTCATGTTGTCACAAGTCATATAAATTAAGTAATTTTTAATTACTGAGTATTAGTCTATTGTGCATACATATTTACATCTTCTTGAACCACTCATCTATTTTTGGGTCTTCAGATTATTTACATATATTGACTACTGCAAATAGTGTTGCTGTAAACATAGGAGTACAAGGAATTTATATTTTGGGGTACATGGGAGTGGATATATTGGGGATCATAGGGAAGAGATATTTTTAGTCTTTTGAGATTTTCATACTACTTTCCATAGGAGATGTATTAGCTGATATTCCCAGAAAAGATGTAATGGTTTTATTTTTCTTCACCTCCTCACAAGAACCTGCTTACAATCATTTTTTCATGTGATGTATGATACATAACTCATTATATTTCCCTGATGTCAAGTGATAATGAACCTTTTTTCATGTCTTGCTGCCCATCTGTATTTCTTTTGGGAGAGTGTCTATTTTGGTATCTGATCATTTTTTTTGATTAGTTGTTTCCTTTTTGTTGAATTGTAGGAGTATTTTGCAGATCTTTGGTGTGCGTATATTTTCTTCCATTCAAATAATATATTTTCATTACTTAAAGTATATTTCACTACACATAAACATTTTAATTGTATTTAGGCCTTTATATATATGTGTGTGTGTATAATTTTTTGTTTTACTTAATAAAATCTGGGATGAATGCCCAATGATATCTCTGAATCTTTTGTCATGGAATATTTTACCTGTGTTTTATTCTATGTATTTATGGTCTCAAGTCTTTTATCCAAGTCTTATCAATTTTGAGTTGATTTCTGTGTAGGATGTGAGATTGTTTTTTTGTTTCGTTCTTTCACATGTGACAGTTCAATTATCCCCACACTTTTTAGAAAAGAGACATTCCTTGTTCCACAGTATATTCTTTACTCTGCTGTAAGTAAGCTGCTCATTTATATGTGTTTTTATTATTGGAGTTGTATTAAATCTACACATTACTTCATGTACAGCATATAGATAAAGTTAATTCTTCCAAAAAAATGAACAAGGAATATCTCTTTTTCATTGTTTTTTCTTCTATTAATTTAAAAAATGTCTGATAATTTCCTTTTATAGGTATTTCAGCACTATATTAGGTTTATTCTGAAGCAATTTGGGTGTGTGCATGGTATAATTTAAAATTTGATGCCATTTTAAATATCTTCCTTATATATCTTATTGTTTTTATGTAGGGAGAAAACTGAATTTGGTATATTCCTTTTGTAATTTCCTAATTTGCTGAACTGGTTTGTTATTTTTTTTTATTTCACAATATATTTTATTTCATATAAAATTTTAAAGTATTGTTTCAGTATGTAAATATTTAAGGTTACTAAATATATATTTCACATTTTTTTTACATCATATTGTGCATTTTTTTTTCATCTAAGTTGTAATCCCCGTGGGCTTCCCATCACCAAATCACCGTGTCATCTCCATAGTTCAGTATATGTACCTCCTTCTGCTGTTTTTGATCCCATTACTCACTCCACCCCCATAAAATGTCTCTGCTCTATAGCTGTGCATTTATTATTATTATTTTTTTTTCACCTGTTCTATTATACTCCTGCTATAAGTGAAACCACATGGTATTTTTCCTTTTCTTTCTGGCTTATTTCACTAAGCATGATTTTCTCTAGGTCCAACAATGTTGCTGCAAAAGACATGTGTTTCCTTTTTTTGGTTGCTAAGAAATATATCACCATGTATATGTACCACTTCTTTTTAATCCAGTCATCCTCTATTGGGCATTTGTGTTGTTTCCATGTCTTTCTAATTGTAAATAATGAAGCAATAAACATGGGAGTGCAGGTCTCTTTTTGAATCAGTGTTTTTGTGTCTTTTGTGTATACCTAGAGTGGGGTTGCTGGGTCATAGGGAAACTCCATGTTAAGAAGGAACGTCCAAACAGTTTTCCATTGTGGTTGTACTAGTTTGCATTCCCATCAGCAGTGCAGAAGAGCTCCTTTTTCTCCATATCATCGCCAACATTTGTTGTTGGTTGTTGTTTGAAGATGTGCCATTCTCACTGGGGTGAGGTGGTATCTCATTGTGGTTTTAATTTGCATCTCCCTTATTACAAGTGATGTTGAACATTTTTTCATATGCTTTTGGCCATTTACATTTCCTCTATGGAGAAGTGTCTTTTTAGCTTTCTTGACCATTTTTCCCTACTGCCCATTTTTTTTGATGGGGCTCTTTATTTTTGTTGAGTTTCATCAGTTCTTTGTATATCATTGTGATCAATCCTTTATCAATCCTTTGTGTGAGAAAATTTACTCCCAGTCAGTGGGATGTCTGTTTGTCTTTTGTAATGTCTCATTTGCTGAAGATCTTTAACTTAATGTATTCCCATTTATTTCTCTGAAGAATGCCATTGAGACTTTTATTAGGATGGTGTTAAATCTGTATATCACTTTTGGTAGGATGGCCATTTTGATGATGCCAATTCTCCTGATCCATGAGCAGGGGATATCTTCCCATTTCATGGTGTCTTGTATTTCTTTTAACTCTGCTTGTTAGTGTTCTTTGTATAAGTCTTTTACCTCTTTTAGTAAGTTGACTCCCTGGTATTTGATTCTTTTTGTTTTAATTGAAAGGGGTGGTGTTTTTGTTTTGTTTTGTTTTGTTTCTACTTCTTCTGATTGGTTGTTTGTGTATAGGAAGGCCTCTGACTTTTGTGTGTTGATTTTATATCCTGTTAAAGAGGTGGATGGTTTTGATTAGTTTCTCTGTGGAGTTTCTAGTGTTTTCCATGTAAATTAGCATACCATCTGCATATAAAGACAGTTTTACTTCTTCATTCCCTATTTGAATTCCTTGTATGTCTTTTTCCTGTCTTATTGCTCTGTCTAGAACTTCCAATGTTATGTTGAAGATCAGTGGCAATATCAGACACCCTTGTCTTGTTCCTGATCTCAAAGGAAAAGCTTTCAGCTTTTCCACATTGACATAATATTGGCTATGGGTTTGTCATATATGGCTTTTATCATGTTGAGGTATTTTCCTTCTATTCTGATGATTGTGAGGGCCTTAAACATAAATGGGTGTTTAATTGTGTCTAATGTTTTCTCCACATCTATTGATATGATTATGTGGTGTTTATTCTGTCAGTTGATGTGATGGATTACATTAATTGATTGCCTGATGTTGATCCATCCTTGTGCTCCTGGGATAAAAACAACCTGGTCATGGTGTTATTCTTTTAATGCATTGTTGCATTCTGTTGGCTAATATTCTGTTGAGGATTTTTGCATCAGTGTTCATTAGGGAGATTGGTCTTAAGTGTTCTTTTTGTGTGTGTTTTTGTTAAGTTTTGGTATTAGTGTGATGTTGGATTCATAGAGAGTATGTGGTAGTTTTCCTTCTTTTTCAATTTTTGGATGAGTCTGTGTAGAATAGGCACTAGTTCTTTTCTGAATGTTTGGTAAAATTCATTTGTAAATCCATCTGGTCCTGGGATTTTATTTTGGGGGAGGGTTTTGATTACTTCTTCAATTCCATTGTTTGTAATTGACCTGTTTAGCTGCTCTGTTTCTTTATCTAGCTTTGGGTGGTTGTAGAGTTGTAGGATTTTGTCCATTTCTGTTAAATCATCAAACTTGTTTGCATATAGTTTTTGAGAGTATTCTTTGATTATTTATTTTTTTTTTATTTCTGCTGGATCCATTGTGATTATTCTTTCGTGTATTATTCTGTTTACTTGTGCCTTTTCTTGTTTTTTTCTTTATGAGCCTGGCTAGTGGCCTGTCTATCTTATTTATTTTTTCAAAAAAACAACTTTTGGTTTCATTGAGTTTTTGAACTGTTTTCCTAACTTCCATTTCATTTATTTCTGATTTGACATTTCTTATTTCCTGTCTTCTACTGGATTTGGGGTTATTTTGTTGTTGTTGTTCTTTTTCCAGTTCTTTAATGTGGGACATTAGGTTGGTTCTTTGAGTTATTTCTTGTTTCCTCATGTAAGCCGACATTGCTATATATTTTCCTCTTATAACTGCTTTTAATGTGCCCCATAAGTTTTGGAGACTTTTGTGTTCATTGTTGTTATTCTCCAGTTATTTTTTCTTTTTAATTTCTTCTTTAATCTCATTGATCTAATGGTCCTCCAGAAGTGTGTATTTCAGTTTCCACTTGGTAGGTTGGTTTCTTTAATTCTTCATATGGTTTATTTCTAGCTTGTTTCCTTCATCGTCACAGAAAATATTTGGTATGATTTCAATCTTAGTGTATCTATTTATATTTATCTTGTGAACCAGTATGTGGTCAGTCATAGAGAATGATCCATGTGGATTTGAGAAAAAAAAATGTGTACTTTCCTGTTGATCTGTTGATTGTGCAGAGTGGCATGTTCAAGTCTCCTACTATGTATGTATTCTCTCTAATATACATTTTCATAGATGACAGTAGTTTGCTAATATATTTTGGTGCTCCTTCATTTGGTGCATATATGATGATGATTGTTATCTCTTCTTGTTGTATAGTCCCCTTAATCATAATGTATTGGCCTACTATGTCTCTTTTAACCTTTTTTTAGTTTGAAGTCGTCTATCTTTTCTGATATAAGTGCAGCTGTTCCTGCCTTCTTTTTTGGTCCATTTTCTTGTAGGATTGTTTTCATCCTTTTATTTTCAATCTGTTTTTATATTTTATTGTTAGTTTGTTTCCTGCAGAGAGCAGAACGTTGGGCTTTGTTTTTTAAACCATCCTGCAACTCTGTGTTATTTTATTGATGAGTTTAAGCTATTTGGATTTAGAGATAGTATTGATATAGTCGCACCTACCTTTTTCCATTTTGGTCCTTTTGTATTTGTATTCCTCATTTTGAATTGTTCTTGTATATTCTTCTATAGGATTTGGTTTGAGGCCTTCTTGTATTTTTTTTGGATGGAGATTTAGGCATGACAAAATTGTGGAACTTCTGTTTGTCTGAAAATGTCCTTATTATTTCTTCAAAGAGGAAGGAGAGCTTTGCAGGATAGAGTATTCTTGGTTGACATTTAATGCTTTGGAGTTTGTTGAGTATGTCCCTCCACTCAATTCTTGCCCATAGTGTTTCTTCGGAGAAGTCCTATGTCATCTGGATCAGTTTCCTTTTATAGGTTGTTTCTTCCCTCTTGTCATTCTCATCATCTTTTCCTTGTCTTGTATTCTTGGAAGTTTTACTATAATGTGTCTTGCTGTATTTCTCCTGTCATCATGTTAGTTTGATTTCTTCTTGCTTCTTGGGTGTCTACTTTCATCTCCTTCATATTCTGGAAGTTCTCTCCTATTATCTCATTGAATATTTTGCATATCCCTTGGTCTTTCTCTTCACCTTCCTGGATACCTATAACTCTGTTGTTTCCTTTCATAATGGTGTCAGATAGCTCTTGAACTGTTTCTTCCTTCCTTTTCCTTTTTACTTCTCTTCTCTTTCTTTTTTAATTCTCTTTGTTTCTGTGTCTTTGAGGGTGCTTATTTGTGCTTCTATTTCATCTATTCCGTTTTCATCACTTGTCCAGCATTCTTTATCTCCTCCAGTGGCCTTTTCTTTGCCTGCATTTCTTCTATTTCCTTTTTTAATGTCTCTTTTTCTTTCTTCAAATTGTTTATTGCTTGTCTCATCTCTTTTTTTTCTTTTTCTTTTTCTTTTTCATTTCTTTCATTCATTTCCTTGTTTTCATTCTTGGATTCTTTCATTAATTTCCTTGTTTGCATTCTTGGATTCTTTGATGGCTTGCCTCATATAATTTTTTCCTTCTCATCTTCTTTTTGTTTGTCATGATGATTCTGAATTCTCTAGCTGAGCAGTTCTTCTACTTCTTTGGTGCTTTCTGATGACTGATACTTTTGTGGTGAATTTTTTGACCTGTGGAATTGCTTGGGTATTTGTTTGTCTTCTTTTCTATGTTGTGTATTTTTGAATACTTTCTATTTGCTGAGACACTGTGTTGCTGTTATTGACTGGCATTTTTTTTTTCTGGAAGTTCTTTCTGGAATGGCTGAGGGACTTCCAGACACTTCAGTTGTGGAAGATATTCTGACTTTCTCTTTGTTTCAATTTCCACTATTTTCCAGCCTCCACTGTGCAGAATTGTGTCCGTCTTCTCAGCTTCTCAGGGGTCTCATGTGGTGCTCAGCCTCTTCCAGGAACACTTTGAGTCCTTGTCTCTGGAAGATGTCTGTTGATCTTTGTATGATCTTTGGATGCCCTGGGTTCCCTTTATGCTTGGATTGCCCATGAGTGTGGGGTGCTTTATAAGTGTTGTAGTTCTCCCTTCTGCTGTGCTTGTGGTTGAGTTGGTCGCTGTTTTTATTTACTTTCTGAGCACTGTGAGCCTTTCTGGCTCACAAATCTTCAGGCCTCTGTTGTGAGGCGGGATATACAAGGGTGCAGGGAGTGCCAAAAGGGCTGCAATCCTGCAGGCTGAACAGGTTGTCAATCCTCCCTCTGAGCTTCCAAGGCTTTTTACGCCCACTCCAAACAGTCTCTCCTTGAGCAGTCTTTACCCATCACTTAGGGTCCTCTCAAAGAGCTGATTAGTCTCTCTTTAATTCCAGGGTTTTACTGCAGATTTTGTGGGTAGAAGTGGTAGGTAGGTAGACTGCCTTATCAAGTCTCCCTGTCTGAGGCACTTCCTAGGCCCCCTCTATGTTAGGGTGTGCCTGTGGAGGGTCAGGGGTGATTGTTAAAATTGTTAAATCGTGGGGCCTGTGAGACCTAACTTTTTTGTTTGTTTGTTTTGTTTTCCCTCTTTTATCTCCAAGTTTGTGAGTCTTGCTGACCACACCTTAAAAATGTCACAAGAACCAACCACACCTTAATGGTGCCTAGTCTGTTTTCTGCTGTGGGAGCAGGAGATGCAGGGAACACTAGAAGTGCCCCATTTTCCAGGTCCTCCTCCCAACCTCCAGTGCTCTGAGTGCCCAATCTCAGCCATTTGTCCCCCCTGCTGCTTGGGTTCCATTAACTGAGTTGAGTTGTCTCAGTTTATCTCCAGGGCTTTATCGGGGCAGACCAGGGTCTGTGACATTTCCTAGCCTGAGCACCTAGACAGCCCTGGATCAGAGCTTCAGTCTTTCCTCACAGTTTGGATTCCAGTAACCAAACTGGGTTGTCTCAAAAACCAGGTTGAAAAGCAGTTAAGTCTCCCTCTGCAAAACTTCATAGCACCTGGGAGTTCCCCAACTGCTGAGTCTTCATCAGTTATCTTCCTTCTAGTGAGTCCAGGGTGCTCTCATTTTAGTTGAGACTCATAATATATAAGTCTACAGTCTCTTTTTAGTCTTATATTCCTGTGTGATCTTGGATGTAATAATTTTGGCATCTTCACTCTGCTGCCATCTTGCCAGATCCTATTTCACATTATGACTTATTATTTTAACTATGTTTTCTGGTTAATTTAATATATTTATAGGGTTATTTATTTTTAAATAGTGATGATTTTAATTTTTATTCCCTAATCTGAATTATTTAACATATTTCTCTTATCTAATTACTCTAAATAGGACTTCTAAAATTATGTTGAGTAGTAGTGGTAACAGTGGGCATCCTTGTCTTGTTCTGGATCTTAGAGGACAGGCTTTCAGATTTTCTTCAATGAGAATGATATTAGCTGTGTGCTTGCAATCTAAGGTTTTTACTATGTTAATGTATCTATTTACTTACATTTTTAAAGATTTCATAATATTTTTTGCAGATTATTAAGTTTCATATCAGCATCTATTGTTGTGATAATATTTTTTTTATTACTTGTTGATGATGTGGTAATTTCTGTTCTTTGGTTTTCTTTATTACAATTAATATATATATATATATATATATATATATATATATATATATATATTATTTGTACCTGCATTCATTAAGGAGATTGGTCTGTGATTTTTCTATTTTTTTCATCTTTTTTTTTTTTGCTTTGGTAGGAGAGTGATGTTGGTATCATTAAATATGTTCAAAAATATTCCATTTTTTTCTCATATTTGAGCAATTTTGAATTGGGTAATCATTTCATCTTTAAAAGTTTGGCAGAATTATCTTGTAAAGCAACTTTGCAAGATTTTGTTTTTGGAAAATTTTTGGTTTTTGTTTCAATTTCCTTGCCTGTGTGGGAACAATGCCATTTATAATAATATCAAAAATTATATAATATCTAGAAATAAACTTACTGAAGAAAATAAAAGGTATCTACACTGAAAACTACAAGTCAATGCTAAAAGAAATAGAATTTGCAATGATAAGAATGCTATTTAATACTCATGGATTGATGGAATTATCATTGGCAAAATGGCCTTAACCAAAGAAATATATAGATTCAATGTAATATCTATAAATGTTTTAATGCCATTCTTCAAAAAAATAGAAAAAAATAATACTGAGCTTATTATTCAATGTTTCAATTTCCTTGATTTAGAATGATTTTCTATTTATTTCTTATTCATCCTTGAATGATTGTATAATTCTAAGAATTTGTTCATCTGATCTATGTTGCTGAATCAAATTATATATATATAAATACTCAATCATCTCATACCCTCTGGATTACTGCATTTTCTGTTATGAATTCTACTCTTTTTTAAATTTTTAATTGTGTATTATTGCTTATTTTCTTGGTAAGGCTAGCTAGATGTTGGCTATTATGTTTAATTTTTAAGTAGTCAAATTTTGATTGTTCATTTTACATTCTTTATTTCCATGTCATGTATTTTCTTCTCTGAATTTTATCATTTCCTTCTTTATTTTTGATTTTTTGTTCTTTTTCTAATTTCTTGAGATGAGAAATTTTATATATTTATTTGTGTTATTTTTTGTTTCTTTATACCTTGTGTTATTATATACTTCCCTCTTGGTACTGACTTTTCTTCATCCTGTAAGTGCTGAAATTGTGGGTACTCATTTTTATTTGTGTCAATGTAATTTTTTTCATTGATAAACTCATTGGTACAGTAGCTTCTCAGTAGTGTATTGTTCTATCTCCATGCATTAGCAGTTATTTTTGCTTTTTTAAAAAGATTTATTTATTTATGCATACAGAACTGGGGTACAGGTCAGAGGTCAGGGGTGGTAAGAGGAGTCACTAGAAACAGAGTGGGGAGCAGAACAGGCAGTTTGACAATGTACACTATTGAGGGGATCAGTGTATGTGACAGGAGAAGTCTGCTGTGCCATGTGGATCACCCCCCATGTGAGGGTCAAATTTGCACTGAAGTGGCTGCAACTAGCTCTCAGTACAGCATCTTAACCCATTGTGCCACCAGGGGGGGCCAGCTATTTGATTTCTAATGTGATATTTATGGTCAGTGAAGATACTTTTTTTATGATTTCAGTCTTCATTAATTTATTGACAATTTTCTTGTGTAATTTTGCCATCTTTTGAAAGAGGAAGATGCATTCAAATAGATGTGTGAAGGTATACTGAGTATTTGTTCAATCTATGTAGCTGTTCTTCTCTACCATATGAAGAAATGTATTGATAAATAATTTTTATGCTGGGTGAAGAACTTAGCCTTAACTCTCTGTTAAGTATGTTTCAGATGCAAAGTCAACATACAGTTTTTCCCCATTAACAAGGGTTTCATTCATCCACATGTTAACTCAAGATTCATTGATCTGGCACAAAGACAGAAAGAAAGACATCCCCAGTTTTTGTTTGTTTGTTTTTATATTTATTTGCTATGCTTGGGGGGAAACAGTGCTATACAGTGCATTCCCTTAAGACTTTCCTGATCCAAGAAAAGCTTAAAAAACACATACCTATTTTTTCCTGCAAAAATCAGTTGAACAGGATCCAAAGCTCAGATAATAGTGATGAATCCAATATGTTTTTATATATGAGCAGTTGCTACTGGAGCAGCATAATAAAATAAGCACTCTGGTATCACCATGATATGTATCTGTCAGTGTCACTTGACATTTGACACTGCCAAAGTAACCAATATCATTTTGTACTCCTCTTTGCAGTGCTTTGTTTCCTGCTCCTTATTTCCTTGAGACACAAAGCTCATTAGGAACTGATATACAGAAAAAGTAGACTATAAGAAACAGAGACAATCATGAAACAAAGTTAATGCTGATATTTCAACTCTAAGCTATTTCTAAACTGTAGAAATAGCTTAATATAGAAATATTTAATAGTTGATGAAGTCACTCAATTTGTCACACACACACACTCTTAATCAATGGGTCTTATTCTGTGTTTTCAAAGTTGTGTTGTTACCATACACATCCTGCTGATATAAATCTAGGTGGAATCCTCAAGAATGACACAGTGTAGATGTCAAAATCAAGGGAAGGTCAGACAATTTTGTAAAAAATAAACTTCAGATACTACAACGTGTGTTCACGCTTTTTTTTTCAGTTTTTTACATTTATGGCAGTGTCTTCTTGTTGTTGTCCTCAGAATGCACACTCAGTACTAGTCCTCAAAAAAAGAAAATGCTAAAAAAAAGTTCCATGTTCTTACTAGGTAAAAGAAAGGGTATAGATTCATACCCACTTAAATTTCAGGCTATCATTTCTTGAAATGAGTATCAAATTGTTCTAAGTAAACTAGTCTGAATCTTTTTTTTTAATCTAAGGGAATAGTAAACAGAATAATTAAAGTCAGGGTTACTGCTCTTTGGGATAAAGGAAAACAATAAGTTTAAATCTCAGTAATTACATTGATTCTATAGCAAAATATAGGAAAAAAATACTTTTGACACATTGAAGAAATAGGAGAAGTATTAGTTTTTTAATGTTTTTTATGGCACCAGAATAGAAACTGTCCCAACATAAAACTTTATTCTCATGAAAATATTTTTATATCCTAAAAACACATTTAGCTATAAATCAGTACCTCTACTGGAGACACTTTGTAATAACCTTCCTACAAAAATTATCTTCTAGACAAATATCAGATTACATATCATACAATGCATTCATAATAATAAGCCATTTTGAGATTTCTTGATGTAACCAAATCAGTTTACTGAATGTCATTTTAACACCTGTTGTTTAAAGGTTTGTTCATTTTTGCATACAAGTAATGAGGTAGAGGTTAGAAGTGTAGGGGGAAGAGGGCATGAGAGGATTCTCCAGAGACAGAGTAATTAGCAGAGAAGCCAGATCTACTAGAATCTGCACAACTGAGGGGAGAAGTGCACAAGAAAAGAGAGTCTGCTCCATATGTGTGTTAACTCCTTGGCCTGGATTGGACTTGTGCTGCAGTGGCTACCAAAAGCTTCATAGTGCTTAACCTTTGTGCCACCAGGGAGGACCTGAATGTCAGGGAGGTCCTGAATGCCATTTTAACTCTCAAATGGCCAAGTACAAATGCATATCTAAAATATGCTCACATGTGTCAGAAGACTGTATCTGTTTTCTCTCAAAGCTATGAACCGCCTACTTGGAAATTTATATTCCATAAGTGAGTTGTCATTTTTTGTCTCTCAGAAATTTGGCAACTATAATTCATTTTCATGTGTATAAAATCATGGCAGTAACTGAATAAGTTGAAAATATGGTAGGTATACTTGTCTTAACTCAGTTGAAGAGAAATACAATTATGTATAATTAACTGAATAATATTATATTTCTTTTGTTAAATCCAGTACTTAATAATATACTAATTAATAACCCATAGTTATTAACTCTGAAGCAAAATGCTAAAATGTATTTTAGTAAAGATACAAAATAAAATGGGTATAGTGTTTCCATAAAATAATCTATGACAAAAAATCAGATATCAGTTTACTATTTGTGAGGTAACTTGTTTACATTATTTTATCTGACTAAGGGGGATAATACAATTTTATTTCCTCTCTAGATACCACACCCACCACCAAAATGTTAATATCTGTATAGACAATGATTTTTTTTTGCCTTCCACACAATAAATAGCCCATACATGGAAATGCTATCTTTTCTACCATTTGGATAGCTAGCAAACAAAAGATGGGTCCTGCATTTGCAGCCATGTATCACTCCTGTGACTGTGACACTAACAGTGTAAAGGAAACTAGGAAGGGGTGTTGCTGTTCTGCCCCTCTTAGTGAGGAATCTTACAATAAATCTACCTGGCCTGGAATGGGTTACACAAGGTACATTATGTCATGTAATATATTGAAGTCTATATATTGGAAGATGGGTTATTCTCACTTACTTCTGCATCTACTGTTGAAACAAAATACAAATAACATTCACTACTAATGAGAGATGCAAAAGTTGGAGTGTACTTGGATAAATCATTTTAATAATACTACTAAGGTGTGCAGGTGCTGGTGATGTTAATAGCAGCGGTATAAGCTGAGTATTTTGTTGGTAAATATTTTAATAAAGCAGTTTATGCATACTGTCTTATTTTATCTTCAAACAAAAGGAAGCTTGATGTTAGTATCCCCATATGATACTCTGAGATGTTAAGCAATTTAATGTTAAACAAATAAAGCTTAATGTTAAGTAACTTAATATGGAGCAAATAAAAATGTTAATTCATATTCACATGGCATGTCCAGAGTTGTTATTATATGTTATTTACCATTTTATGTTTCCAGAGTCTTGCATTCAAATTGAAGTTGCTTAAATGGTATAATTAATTGGGCTAACCAAATAATAAACTGAGGTGTAGTTTAGAGATCAACCAGTCAACCAGGAATTTCTTTCTCATGCACATATCTGAGTTAACTTTTCCTACCTTGTAAATCTGATACACTCAAACCTTCATAGATACTACACTAGAAGCAGAACATGGAGAGCACATTAGAGGCTTGAGCTGGACCACACAACTCACTCCAGGTTAATCATTGTTGTCTCCTATAGCGATCTGCTTCTTCTGTGTGTCACTTCCAATATCCCTCCTGCACACCAAGGAAGTTATGAGCTATTGTAGTTCTAGCATGTGAAGAATATTTCCTAACAAAAAGAATGTTCTCTCTTGGATGTAAGAAAAAATAAATGCTACATGTAGCACACATAGACCTGAACAGATTTATCAATAAATTTCTTATTGTTCTATCTAAACCTGTTACTTTTTATTATAGTACCAGAATGTCACATAAAATCAAAAGACTTACTACTCACAACCACAACTATTCATTAGATAATACTTCTATTTCAAAACTTCGGAATCTTTCTTATTTGTTCCATATGAAGTGCATGTGATTTATCATATATAACTTTGAAATCTATGAACCAACAGAAAAAAAAATTCATTATTCTTAACATATATTATTTTTTTTTTTTT